>NW_022589784.1:23316-92963 GCF_004348235.1 Phoca vitulina | reverse complement strand
AGGAAGGTGTGCCGCTGGAGGCAGGGGTGGGGTCCACGAGGAGGAGGGCAGCTCCTGGGGGTCTGCCCTGCTCCCCCCCCCCGCCCCCCGGCTTCCTGGCTCCCTTGTCCCACCTCTCACCCGTGTGATGACCCCGGGGGGCAGGTACAGAGGGAGGCTAGAAGTCAGGGTTCCAGAGATGGGACTGGGGTGGCTTCCGGGTACCGGTAAGGACAGTGAGGCCTTTGAGCAAATGGGGCCACAGAGCAGTCGGGGGCTAGGGCCTGTCTCATCGCAGGATGGGGTGCTGCTGTAGGGGCTATGCCTGGGTGTCCCGGAGCAAGAGGAACTTGCAGTTCTGTGTCTACTGGTGAGTCCCAGGGTGCCCCTCCATCTCCTGCCATGGGGGGGCATGCTCCAGGGGATCCCTCCTCCTCACCAGGGGCAAGGATTGGGAGAAAGGGCCCTCTGATGGGGGGCTTCCTCACCCCGAGGGCCATTCCCAGCTCCACCCTGGTGCTCTGGACGCCAGTCCACCCAGCTGAGAAGTGGGTCTGCTCCCGTGATAGGGCCCTGGGTCCTGCTCTTAGCTGTGCCTTTTTTTTTTTTCCAGCTCTCCCTTCTCTGAACATCAGCCCTGCTCAAAAGCATCTACAGTTCCCCACATGCCTCACTGTCTCCCTCCTGTACATATCTGTTTGTAAGGTGCCCTGAGTTCTGTTTCAGAGCAGGGCACAGGAAGCCTGTGTCTCAGCTTCCTTGACCCTGAGCCATGCCTCGGTGTATTCCAGGCCTTCTGTGTACTGGACAGAGAGGTTTCTCGAAGACACCACCCTCACCATCACAGTGCCAAGTAGGTGGAGCCCACCCACCACCTCCACTTCTCCATCAGGGGTCACCTAGCTCAGGGGTGGGCCGGAGGTGGCCCTTGTCCCAGCTCTCATGCTGGGTCACCCCCATTCTACTCCAACCTGTGCCCCAGATCCAACCAAGGAGATCCAACTGGGGTCTCCCCTAGCCCTAACCTCACCAGAATTCCCTATTGCTGCTCCCCCAACCCCCATCTCCCAGGTATCTCATCTCTGGCCTCTGTCTCTGGAGGAGCCAGAAACGCTGGAGGCTGGTCCTGGGGTGAGGGGTGTGGGGCAAACTCTCCAGGGGAACTCCCAATTTGCACTACAGCCAAAATGGGGGTTAGTATTAAATTTATTAAAAGGCTCTTTGCCTTCCCTTCTGCAATGGTTTCTACACTTTTTGAGAGCAGTGGATCCCTTCAAATAAACTATTTCAAGAAATCTCTTACTGGAGAGAAGTAATAGGGCAGGTTCTCTCTTGCAGGTTTTAGAATCTTCCTCAGAGTGGACACTAAGCTCTTGTAAACCCTAGGTGTGTACTAACTGCAGACCAAAATCCACTTTCCCAACCAGTGGGTTGTTGGAGCCACACTGAGCTCTGTTGAGGAACTGATGGGCCTGAGCTCCCATTCCAGTCCTGCTGCTCCCCTCCTGTGTGCGCTGAGTAAGGGACTTCAGGCCCCTGGGACCATTGTCCCTAGAATGGGGATAGCAAAAGTCACTTCTCTGCAAGGTATCTGGTGCTCAACTCTCTAGGCCCTCAGTGCCTCACATTGTGCCTCTCACTCCAGCTAGTGGAACACTAAGCAAGAAGGAAACCTCTGAGGGTGGGCAGGTTTCTCAGTTGGGGCTGTTTCCGATTTTGCATAGAGGTGTCCCGCCGAGTGGAGGAACTGGCTCGACCTAAAAGGTTCTACTCGGAGTATTACAACAACAACAGGTAAGGGAAGGAGTGCTGAGCGGGCTGAAGGCAGAGTTGGCAGAAAACCTCTCCCTTCCCTGACAGAGTGTGGCATGGGGAGAGTCCAGGTCCAGGGAGTAGATGACCTGCCTTCAGACTGGGGTGGGCTACTCCCCAGCTGGATGCCTGTGGGCAGGCACTTGACCCTATGAGCTACAGCTCTCTGTCCACCTGTGGGATGAGTGGAGGTGGGGATCATACTCGAAAGGTACTTAGCACAGTACCTGACCCAGCAAATGCTCAACAAATGTTACTTATCACCATTCTGGATTTTGTTGGCCCTAAAAAAGCCAGCAATCCTAAGACCTTATTTTATGTACAACTTTTAACACAATGCCTTCTTATCACTTAGAACTTTCATGCTTGTTAAAAGCTATGTTTAGAGTTATTTAGACATAGATTTTAATTACCTATTTTTATGCACATAAAAGGAAAATAATAGCAGATGAATTAGCTAAACTGTGTCTGAATTTTTTGAATCACTTTTTTGACTCAGATGTTGACAAGTTTCCCCACACTGTTTTTATTGCCTGTCTTTGTGATGGTAACTTTCCATTTTATTGCTGAATCATCGTGTAATCTGAAGATAACTTAAACTGCAACTAGACTTAACATCTGTAGATCCAAGAATGCATATAATTCAGCTGAGGCCATTTCAGTGCCAACAACCACCCCAGAGTGCACGCAAGCGAGGACACCCATGGGACTTCTGATGTTTGGCTGACAGCATTTATAAACTGCATTCCAACCTCAGAGATGTGAAAATACAAACCCGTCTGCCTCAGATCAATGAAACATAGCTTTCTTTCTGGGGCAGAGACAGACCTGACATCTGATTTCAGGATACACAGGCCCACACCCTTTCATCCCTTATGTCCAGTCCTGACCCCAGCCCCAACAGGGGTGTGGGCGAGAGGCCCTGGGAACCACTGTCAGCACAGAGGGGGAGAGGGAAGCACTGAATTGGAAGATGGCCATTGCACCCTGAGCTGGGATGACCTTGGGAGAGGGTAGCTCTGTCCTTGAGAACACTTAGGGGCTTTCTTTTAGGGATTCTTTCCTGAATCCCTTCCTGGAGGTGTTTTCAAAACCCTCCACCGTCCCAGGCTGTCCCTCATTCCCGAACTCAGAGACAGGCTGAGAGGACATGACACATGCAGAAGACAGAGCCGCGCCCCTGGCTGAGCTGCTGTGTCAACTGTGGATGTCCCCTAGGACCACCCCCATTTGGCCCGTTCCTCGGTCTTCCCTGGAATACCAAGCTTCCAGTCGCCTGAGGGAACTGGCCGCGCCGAGGGTTCGGAATAACATTTGGAGCATAAACATGTCTGAGGTAGGTGCCTTGCTGTGCTCTGGCTCTCCCCGGGGGCCCACGTCAGAGAGCACACACTCCGGGGCGGTCTGCACAGCACTGCTCGATCGAGCAAGCGGGATTCCCTGGTGTGTGTCTGCGCAGGACGGAGCTGGGTTTTCCTCTCACCACTGTCTTGAACCTGCTCAGGGACCCCCTTCCCTGCCCGTTTCAGAGGTCATGACATAGTTAGTTCAGTTCCCCACTCAGGCCCAACATGGCCCCTGGCAACTGCGTCCTGTCCCCCATTCCCACAATTTTCCCTTCTCCTGAGTGCCGCATGACGGGATAGAGCTCTCGCAGCTCAGCTAATGTATCTGAGATTCTCGAGCATCTCAAGAGTTCTTGCCTTTTGAGCACTGGGTCATGTTTCATCACGTGGGTGGACCAGTCAGCCCCTGAAGGACATTTGAGTTGTTTCCAGTTTTTGGCTCTTACAAATAAAGCTGCTGTGAAGCTGGCATCTCACTGTGGTTTTAATCTGCACTAAATATGTTGATGGGGATTTTCACATGATTGTTTTCCAGAACCCCCACTTCAAAAAAATTTTTTAAAGTAAATCCAGACATCATACCATTTCTCTTCTACTTCAGTATGCATTTCTAACTGACATCCATAATAACAATGATCACGCTAAAAAATTTAACAATAACACCTTAATATCCAAATACCCAGTCTGTATTCACTTTTCCCAGTTGATCCCCCCCAAAAGGGTTTTATGGCCAATTTGGTTGAATCGGGATCCAAAGGAGGGCGCTGTCCTCTCGACCTGTCCCACCTCTTACCTGAGATTCACCCGTTGTTTTCTGGGCTGCCTGCCTTGCCTTTGCCAGTTCAAGCCTGCCCTGATGCCTCTTTCCTTCTGTGTGCCAAACCCTTCCATGGTTCCCAGTCCCTGGGAAAGTCCAGATTCCCAAGCTAAGAACTGAGGGCTCAGCAAGACTTGGCTCTTCCTGACCTCTCCTTCTTCATATACCTGCTTTGTTGGGCTACACGCAGGACCCTCGATGAGCCTCCAGGTCTTTGCCCACGCAGGTCCTGCTACCTCTATCTGTTCACCTCTCCCCTCTCTATCTAGCCCCTTTGTACTCAAGAACCCTCCTCTCCTTTGCCCGACCCTCCCGTTCTCAGCCAGTCTGGTGGGAGCCCCACCTCCAATATCCCTGCACACTCCTTTGCTCCTTCCCAGCCCCTAGCACAGTTTCTGGATGGACTGTTGATTCTTCCACCAGACTGGGAGCAACCCGAGGACGGGGACCACGTCTTTCTTGCTTTTAGTGGCAATATTCCTAAGCTCGTATTACCCTATGCAAGGCACAGAGTGGCAACCAATATTAGTCTAAGACATGGACAGGTGAATGTTTACCTGCCTGCCCACCCCTCCAGGCAGGACTGACATCAGGCTCATTTCCCCCCCAGCAGTCAGGCCTGAGTTGTGTCAGTCATGGGGAAAGAAAGGAGGAGGGGAGAGGAAGGGAGGAGAAGGAAGGAGGAAATGGAGGGTTGAGTGGGACATAAATTATAAACACCAAGATGTCTCTGACAAGAGTAGCGCCTGTGATTTTCAGGGAAGACAATTTTAAGAGGAAACGGACTCAAATTTCCGACTGACCCCGGGAGGTCATTTCAACCAACCTCTGCTTCCAAGAAGGCTCCTGCTAAAACTACTGTATGGAGAGCTTTCCTATGACACGAGACATTGCAAATACACCGGCACCAACCACAACATTTCCACAAGTTTATTCAGACCTACTCCTCCTCTTTAAGGAATAAAACATTTCAACAATTACCCTGGCTTCCTCCTTCCCTCTCCAGAGGTATCAGGAATGGCCAGCTCATCTTCCCCTTGTCACCGTTCCAGACGTTCAGAACGTTATTTTGCCCACTCTGATTCATCTGCAGGCAGACTGTTTGCACACGTGCGGGAGCCAGCTGGAGGGCAGGCGGGTCAAGGAAAGAAGCTGGACAGGACATATGCTAAAGAGGGGGCAGCCTGGGAAGAGTGGGTCTTGAGTGCATTTTTTGGGGGTAGGGAGACAATGATTAGCAGTCGGCTAACAGAGGTCCATCTAGGTGCTGCCTTTGAGTAGGCTGACAAGTATCAAAGCAGACAATTTTGGTAGTGCCTGGATTCTCTGGAAAATGCTAAGAAGTTATCTACAGAGCAAGTGGGTCAAGTTTCTCAGTGAAATGTCTGTCAGGCCTCTGGCAACCGCGTCCCCATCAGAGCAGCTCTGCCTCATTGCCATCATTTTAAACTTTATTAGTATCTAGACACATCAACTGTAATCATAGCATTTTGTGTTTTTAATACACATACATGGCGTGTTAACTTTCTTGCTTTCCCCTCAATATTTGTTTTCTCAAACATGGCATATGATATATAGAGAACCAATATTTTACTGACTGGATTGCATCCTACCATAGGAATATACTGTAATTGATTTACCCAGCCTCCGACTGACGGACAGCCTGGTTGCTTCCAAGTGTTTGCCATGATATTCAAGCTACAGTGACTATCACTGCCTTCATTTCCTTGTGCTCCAGGGCAGGGGGTTTCTCTATATGGTGGTCTTCAAGTGTCCACATGTTCAACTTGAGAAGAACAAATGCTTTCCAAAGTGTCTGTACTAATTTACTCTCCTAACAGCCATGCATGAGGATTTTCTCTCCTCCCATGTTCTTGCTAGGGCTTGATAATTTTTTCAGACTTTTTCATTTTTGCCAAATTTGTTGGCATGGAGTGATATTTTGTTGTTTTAATTTATATTTCCCTGGTCAACAGAGGATTATCGATCTTTTAGGTTTACTCTCCTATATGATTAGCCCAGGCCCCTATTGGTTATTGGGTTATTGATTTAGAAGAACTCTTTATATATGATAACTACTAATCCTTTGCTGAACTCATTGCAAACTAACTTCTTCCCAGTGAGTCCTGTGTCTCTTACTGTTGCTTATGGGGTCTTTCTGATCCAGGGGCCTGTGATGAATCATGGACTGTTGTACTCTTTCCCTGTAATTGTTTCCAGGTGTCCCAGGTATCCAGGGCAGCCCAGATGGCCATCCCCAGCCCAAGGATCCTACGGCTGGCAAAGCCCAGGTCCCCAGCCACCCTGTTGGAAGAGTGGGACCCCATGCCCAAACCCAAGCCACACGTGTCAGACTACAATCGCCTCCTTCACTTGGCCAGTAAGTAGCTCTGCTGGGGCGTGGCACTGGCCACAGGCCGTGGGGTGGGGTACAGTCAAAAGACCTGGGCTCCAGGTCTGCTTCTTCCAGATTCAAGCTTCTCTCTTCCTTCATCTTCTCCCGAAACTGCAGACCAGTTGTCCAAACACCTGTGCACCATTCATAGCATGGCTCACTCAAGCTCTCCTGGGAGTTGGCAGAGGGGGCCATTCCCCAGGAGCAGAACTGAGAGGGGCTGTGACCTGAGTGCATCTCCTGGCAAGGGCTGTGGGTGCAGGAGAGCAAGGCGGGGTGTGGGCCCAGGCACCAACCCTAGAGCCAAGCTGAGGTCCGAGGGCAGCTTTAAAATGGCATTGACCTGATTCTTCCCCTTTCCTTTAAAACGAATGAGAAATGATGCAAGTAACGCACACAAATTGTAGAGAATTGGACGGTGCGGAAGGGCATAAGGAAGGAGATAAGGCAGTTCAGTGTGTTTCCTTCTGGGTATGCACACACGGTATACACACAGATCCACAAAGTCGTGGGGCCGCATGTCTATGCGTGCCCGTGAGCACCCTTCCAGATGCTCTCCTGGCCTGGCATTCCTGTCGCGCCCTCCACGTCCAAGGCACGGAGGACCCCTGTGGGCCGTGCCTTCTGAGCACACCTATAGCTGCCCCGCGTCCCCTCCCCATGCACCCCGTCTGAGGCCCATCATCAGTCCCTGGACCAGAGCTGTAGCCTCTGCCCTGATCCTGGCACTACCCTCACCTGTCTCCATGTGGCTGTCAGAGGCATCTTGCTGGACTCAACTCAGACTCGCCCTTCCCTGCTCATGACCCTCCCAGGGCTCCTGCCTCTCTCGCGTGGGCACGGGACCTGTGGTCTGTCCCCTGGCTGCCTTGACCTGCCTCCATTCTGCTTGGGCCTCCCCACTGGCCCTTCCCATGTCCTGGAATGCACTCTCCAGACACCAGCTCACTCCTTTGCCCCCTTGCTGAGGCCCCTCAGTGCCCTATTTCATTCCACAAGCTGTGCCCGCCTCTGGGCACCTGTGAGCCCCTGTCACTGCTCTTGCTCTTTCCCCGCAGCACCTGCCACCAGGTAATGTGCCTCACAGTGTATTTCTCTGTCTGTTTGTCGTGTGTGTCTGTTACACGCCGGCCCAAAATGTCAGAGGCACTTAATTACCAGAGAGCTTGATTGGCCGTTTTGGCTCACTCTGTTCTATCGTCCTCCAGGTTTCCCATTTCCTTTTTTTTTTTGGTTATTGACTGAGAGCCGCTCTTTATATAAGACAATCACTAATCCTTTGTTGAGCACAATGTAAAATAACCTCTTCCCAGTCTGCCTCTCTTCTTTTAACTGTGCTTATGGGATCTTCTGTTTATTCATTCATTTATCTGTTCCCTTAATATTCCTTACGCGGACAGCTAAGTGCAAGGAAGCACGTGAGCACACGTGTGTGAATGCCCTGGGCCGTCGTGTCTCTCTCCCTCCCTCTCTCTCTCACACACATACAGACATGTGCGAAGGCACTGGGCCGTCGTGTCTCTCTCCCTCTCTCACACACACACGTACAGACATGTGCAAACGCACTGGGCTGTCGTGTCTCTCTCCCTCTCTCACACACGTACAGACATGTGCGAACGCACTGGGCCGTCCTGTCTCTCTCCCTCTCTCTCTCACACACGTACAGACATGTGCGAACGCACTGGGCTGTCGTGTCTCCCTCTCTCTCTCTCACACACACGTACAGACATGTGCGAACGCACTGGGCCGTCGTGTCTCCCTCTCTCTCTCTCACACACACGTACAGACATGTGTGAACGCACTGGGCCGTCCTGTCTCTCTCCCTCTCTCACACACACACGTACAGACACGTGGGCAGTTGTGTGTACACGCGTCCGTGCCGCAGATGTGCCCACGAATAGACACGCGTGAACTGTGCTCTTCAGGGCGGCGTGGGGTTGTCTTGTTCACAGAGCAGACTGGCGCCCCCCCCGTGGCCATGACTGGCACTGTCAGAGAGAAGCGACCCCGTGGGGCTGTGCAGGCACGGGAAGGGTCCTCGGCCGCTTGCCACTCTGTGTGTGTCCAGTGTGTTGTGTGGTAGGGGACTGTCACCACGTCACTGTCAAGTTTTCACTGGCAGAGTTTTGTTTTTAATTAATTTATTTGAGGGAGAGAATCCCAAACAGACTCTGCTCTGAGCATGGAGCCCGACACAGGGCTTGGTCTCACGACCCTGAGATCACGACCCAAATCTCGACCAAGAGTCGGACGCTTAACGGACCACACCCCCCAGGTGCCCTGTCATTGACAGTTTTAAAGCCCGGATGTCACAATGGTAGGAGTGCTTCTGAATTCTCAGAGGAATTCAAAGAAGCCGGGGCCTGGGCATGGTCCTCCTTGGGGCCCCCCTTCTGCTTGGCCCCTTCCCTTTGGGCACGTCACACACACACCCCACAGCTCTGTCCAGCCCCGATGGCTTCCTCCCCCAGGCCCCGCGTGGACGGGTGCCTGCCTGATGGGAGGGACCCTGTTCCCTTTCCCCAGGGTCTCTCCACTGAGGGCTTACCTGCTGAGAAGGGGTCAACCCTTTTTCATTTGCCCAGAGGCTCTGGGCAAAGAGGGCTTGGGAAGAAGACTGGAGCATCCCTCCAGGACCCCAGGGTCCTGAAGCTCCCAGAGACCGAAGGCTAAGGCAGTGACCACTGGTGACCACCCCTCTTCTAGTCCCCTGACAGGCCATGTGCTGCAGGAGGGGGTGGTGGGGGCAGGGGAGGAGGAGCAGACCAGCATGAGAGGCCTGGGGGTACCAGGAGGTGAGAAGAGGGAGCCTGGCTGAGCCACAGGCCTCTGCTCCCGAGAGGTCAGTCCCCAACAGCAGCCACTCGCCCTGTGCGGCTATCTCAATGCCATTAAAACCAATCAATCGGTTGATCTAAATGAGTTAATCAATTTCATTACAATTGAATCAAATAAAACTCCAGCCCATATCAAGCACTCTAGTCACACATGGCTGGTGGGAGCCGTGCCACCCAGTACGGAAAGCCAGAGCCCAGAGGAGCCAGGACAGCCTCAGCCAAGAAGCTGGTGCCGAGTTCCGAAGGGGTCCTATGCCGGGGAGTTGCCCCTTGGTCCGCTGACCGGGCATGCAGCACCAGCCAGGGAGAGGAGATGCCTCCCATGCCTGTCCGCTCGCCCCCCCCCCCCACTGTAGCACTCGAGCAGGGAGGGGACTAGGGGAAGGGGCCGGTCAGGCCCCCCCCCCCTTGGCCACTAGGCTGGCCCCTGTGTTCCCTGTCTGGGACCCGTGGCCATTTGAAATAGTTTTTCTTTACAATTCACCCTTTTAAAGTGTACAATATACTGCAATAAAAAAATAAAGTGCACAATTTAATAGTTTTCAGTACATTCACAGGGTTGTGCACCCATCACCACAATCAATTTTAGAATTTTCATCTCCCTAAAGGGAAACCCCATCTCCATTCTCCATTAGTTATCATTCCTTTTCACCCTCGCCCCAGTCCCCGGCCCCCACGAGCCCCCTTCCCGTCCGTGGATGAGCCTGTTCTGGACGTGTCACCCACGTGGACTCACACCCCGCGTGGCCTTCGTGTCTGGTTCCCTCCCTGAGCGTCGTGGGCTCGGGGTCCGTCACCGGGGCCAAGCGTGTGGGCGCCTCGCTCCCGTTCGCAGGTGAGTGATGTTCCAGCGAGTGGATAGGCCATGTTGTGTATCTCCACTCTCCTGTCGATGGGCAGCCCATTGAACTTGGGAGCTTTGACCTCCACAGACCTGAGCGGCCACGCGTCTGAGACCCCAGTGCCTGACACGGTCCCCTTCTCCTGCCCTCTCCAGTGCCCAAGGCCCAGTCGAACCAGTGTGTTCCTGACCGAGATCCACGCTGGGAGGTGCTGGACGTCACCAAGAAGGCAGTGGCCAGTCCCCGGATCATCTCCCTGGCCAAGCCCAAAGTGCGCAAGGACCTCAACGAGGGCTACGACCCCTACCACATTTCCCCAGCGTCCCTGGTGGCTCGGGCATCCCCTCGCTTGTATGAGCTCGCCACCCCCAAGAACATCACCAAAAAAGTGTGAGCGACCCAGGCCTGGCCTCTGAGATCCCATTCCCAGTAAACACCCAAGTGCATCCTAACCCTGTGTGTGGTCGGCTCTGAGTGTTTTGGCCTGAAGGCGGGAGGGCAGGCTGGATGGCCAAATGGAGGAAGAGGAGGAAAATAATAATATTTATGTTTGCATCCAACCTGCGATGTGTATGGCCCTGTTATTTTCCAAATCCCTCTCTCCTGCCCTTTCCCGCTTCTCAGATGCCCGACTTCTGCCTCCCTCAACTCCAGAACTTTCCTTCTGAATCTCCTATGCCCACACTTGCTTATCCAACAACATCCTGGGCGTCTCCACGCACCTCAAACTCAGTGACCTCCATAATAAAACCAGCTGACGCCTATTCCATAACGTCTCGATCTTTACAGTGACCCAGTGAAGGGGGCTGTAATTGCACCCATTTACGGAGGTGGACACTGAGGCGATTTTGTGGAAATTTGTTATATTAGCAAGAGGAGGCTAGTACAGATGAGCGATCCTAAAGACTGACTCCTCACACTAGGCGGAGGAGGAAGCTGCTGAGGTTGCAGTGTACCTGGCTGCCCAACAGACAACGTGGATGGTGGGATTGTCAACCTTAGGAACCTTGAAAACAAGACAAAACAAGAGCTCCAGAAGTTTTTTTTGTTTTTTGTTTTTGAAGATTCATTTTTAAGTCATCTCCACACTCAGAACGGGGCTGGAACTCACAACCCAAGATCAAGAGTCGCACGCTCTTCCGACTGAGCCAGCCGGGCACCTCAAAAGCTTTAAACCAATTGAATATCTAAAATGACGTGCACAATCTCTTGTCAAAGACCACCTCATATTACAGTGTTCTTATTAACACACGAGCTTCACACTAAGATGTCTTCACAAAATAAAATTTAACTAACCTATGTTTAAATTCTTATCTTGAAATTTAAAGCGTTAATGAAGAACCACGTGTGTTGCCTATAACAGCCGTGGTTTGCGGTCAGCTTTATTGAGATAGAAAGTACAGACAGCGGGATTTCTACTTTTTAAGGTATGGTTTCATGAGCATTGACAGGGGCACACAGCACCGCCCACAGTTGAGAGAGACAACAGTTTCATCTGCCCCCCAGATTCCCCGGTGCTACTCTGCTGTCACCCAGTTCCCCCGTCCCCACTCCTCTGTTCTCTGTCCCCACAGTTTGGAGTTTTCTAGAACACTGGTAAACTGGGAAGGTGTATACTGGTGGAAGACAGTGCCATGTGACCGATTGTCTTTGACTTCGTTCGGCTTGTCCCTACTTTACAGCACGTGGGTGGGATTCGCCCTGTCATCCGTCCGGAGAGTCCTCTGAGTTTGGCCTGTTTACCTCTTGGGACAAACATTCGGGCTTAGTTCTCCGTCATCTTTATGCTGCACTTTAAAATTACCCGACTTCTTTTGTTTGTTCTTTAAATCTTTCAAACTACGACGCGCCTTGTGTCAGAGGTTATGCCCTCAGGAAGCAGATTTTGAGACCGAGATTAGGGACAGGAGAGTGTCTGGGGCCGGTACCTGCCAGGGAGTGAAGGAAGAAGGGCTGGACAGAGGGACAGCGGGCCTCAGTGATGACAGTCTCAGCTGACCCCACAGGGGCCTCTGGAGCTTTGGAGTTGTCCCGTTGTGCATCTGCATGGACAAGTGCCTGGGTGTGGGCAGCCTCCGTGAAGGAGGGGGGACTCCCTCTGGCTGAAGGCAGGGCCTGGGAAACACTCAGCTTAGAGCCATCAGCCACCACCACCCCCGGCAGCCGGAAGAAATGCTGCTTCCATATATTTGGGGAGCTTGGATGGTGTATCCACCACAGTCCACCCGGAACTGTTCAGCTCCATGTAGTATGTTCTGGAAACATTTCACCCAGGATTGTTAGGCCTCTTTTTCTTTTTCTTTTTTAAAGATTTTATTTATTTATTTGAGAGAGAGAGAATGAGAGAGAGCACATGAGAGAGGGGAGGGTCAGAGGGAGAAGCAGACTCCCTGCCGAGCAGGGAGCCCGATGCGGGACTCAGTCCAGGGACTCCAGGATCATGACCTGAGCCGAAGGCAGTCACCTAACCAACTGAGCCACCCAGGCGCCCTAGGCGTCTTTTTCTGAGGGAAAACTTGCAAGAAAAAGCTTAGTGGGGTGAGCCACAACCTCCAGAACCACCTTGAGCTGCGGCTGAAGCTTGTCACCCCCCGTCTCCAGCACACACTCTCCATTGCTCTCTCGCTGCTCTCAGAGGCTGAGCTGGTGATGGGGTGGCCCAGGCCCCAGTCCCTAAGGGGCCCGAGAGCTTTGTCACTAGCCCCCGTCAGCCCATGGGTGCTGCACACTCCCTATCGAGCTTGGGCGGTTGAGATCCAAGAGAGGCTGACTGCATGGGCACAGGGGCCCACGCCCACTCAGGCTTCCGGGCCTCTGCCTTTGCTGTCCCCACTGCCGGGGTGCCCTCCTGGCCTCTCTTTTCCCTCCTTTAAGACTTGGCTAAGGACACGGCTTTTTATGTTCTTAGCTTTATTTCTTTTACTTTTTTATTTTGAAAACCATTCAGGTTTATAGGAGAAAGAAATCTCCATATACCCTTTCCCAGATTCAGCTTCTCACATTTTGCCCCATTTGCTTTATCATTCACTCTCCCCCTCCCTGCCGTGCGTGTTTTATAGATACAAATTACACTTTTCTGAACCACCGAAGTTGCATGCATCATGGTACCTACCCTTGTCTTAGTCCCTTTGGGCTGCTCTATTGAAAATGCCCTAGGCCAGATGGTTTATAAACCACAGAAATGTCTTCTTCACGGTTCCAGAGACTGGGAAGTCCAAGATCAAAGTGTCAGTAGATTTGGTGTCTGGTGAGGACCTGCTTCCTGGTTCATAGGCTGTCTTTCCCCTGCATGCTCACAGGCCAGAGGGGCGAGTGTGCTCTCTGGGGTCTCTGTTATAAGGTCGCTCATCCCATTCATGTGGGTTCCACCCTCGTGACCTCCTAAAGATCCCACCACCAAATACCATCATACTGGGGACTAGATTTGAATATATGAATGCTGGGGGGACACAAACATTCACTCTATATTAACCCTAAATATGTCACTGTAATTTTTTTACAGAACCACAGACCAGTTATCAATTTCAGTAAACTTGACACTGATGTAATAGATTTATCTAATCCACATCTGAATTCCAGTTTTGTCAATTGACCCAGTAATGCTCTTTATAGACTTTCCCTCTGCACTGCTAGTTGTCTTGTGTGAAAGGCTGGTTTTTAATGGCATTAACATTTCTAAAGAATACAGTCCTTCTTTGTTCCTCATTTGGGGTTTGTCTGCCGTTTTCTCAAATATAGATACAGGTTATGCATTCCTGGCCAGATTAAGTGATGTGGCGTCCTTCTCAGGGTTGGGAGGTACATGGTGTCCCTCTGCCCCTCACTACGATGTTCATTTTTTATCACTGGGTCAATGTTACCTCATTTCTACACTGTAACTAATGATCAGTCTGTGGAGAGAGACTTCCAGACCTTAAAAAGGTCCTTCTCTTCATCCGGGTCCCTCCCCTCCCCCTTCACATCTCTCTGATGATTCTTGTCAAAGCCCTCTCCAAGAAGTCTTATCTGGTTACCCCAGGCTGACTCAAACCCTTTTCCTGGGTTTCTGCCCCGTGTTATAACACAGACACCCCCTCTCACTGTATCTATTGGTCATCTCCCTGGCTCGCTGGACCCCTGCAAGCCCAGCACCTAGTTGAGGGCTGAAGGGGACAGCTGCTTAGTTCACTGATTGACTCGATGAGTGAATGGATGAATGACTAACTGCTCTATGGATCAGTGCGGACTCTCAGTCACAATGGCCTGAACCTCCAGCACGAAGAGCAGGGAACTCACTGACTCATGCAATTGTCAAGGGCAGGGCAGACCTTTCAAGAGTGGTTCTCTCTCCTGACAGGTGGATTCTCAGAGGGCTGGGATAATGCTTTTATATCCAGCATCAGGCGTGATGGATCTCAACTTTCAGTAGTCCATGGGCTGACAGCTCTTGAGTTCGCCACCTCCCCAGTCTTGGTAGGAACACCATCTACTCATTTGTGCCAGCCAGAAATTTGGGAGCTGTCCTCACACTCTGTCCACCTTCACTGCATTGGGGGCCTTCTGGGGTCTACCTTCCCAAACTGTCCACCTCTGTCCCCCCCTCCACCCTCGTCACCAGCTGACCTCTCTGCCAGCTGATGGCCTCCCCACTGACCTCCTTGCTTCCTCTCCTGCTACACCTTCTGCCCTGACGCTCACAGGCCTTGTCAGTCTGAAATTTAAAATGTGGTGAATGTTTAAATGCAATTTAAAACGTTAGGGGTGTCACGTTCAAAGTCTCCCCCAGTGCCTAGCACAGGTTCGGAACGTGCACACTGCCCACACACATTTAGTCGACAAACTAAAAACAAGGGGCTTCAGAGCCAAAGAGCCCCGAGTTCGGATCCTCCCCTGCTGCGGGACTGGCTCCGAGCACCGGGCAGCCACATTTTCGCCAGCCTCAGTCGACGCTGCGGCACAAGAGATGGGTCCTCGCTGGGGCAAAAGTGCAGAAAGTTCCAGAAGCACGCTGCCCAGCCTTCCATCCTGGCTCCAGCAGTTGCGCATGGGCGGCCCGTTGCCGCGTCCCCAACTCGGGGCACTGGTCGTACTCAGCCAGGATATCGGAAGGAGGAAATGGGACAGGGCTCCCCGCGCAGGTGTGGCTGTCAGGGACCAGCGTCTTCGCCCGCCGCACCCGCCCCTCGGGCCCGGCCCCGGCCAGCGTCCGGCGGCGGCCCCGCGCATCCCCATCCGCGTGCCCGCTCCGCGCGCCCCGCACAGCCAGCTTCGCGCACCTACTACGCGCCCGCCCGCGCCCCGCCCCGGCCCCGCCCCGGCCCCGCCCCGGCCCCGCCCGGCGCCCCCGCCTTCCCGGGCGCGGCAGCCAATGAGCGCGTGGCCCCGCATCCGGGGATCCCGGCGCGGCCACCGCCTCCCGCGCACACACGGCCATGGCGGAGGTGAGTGAGCGGGCCGGGGGAGCCGGCCCCCCGCCCCCGCGCGCCCGCGGCCACCGCCGCAGGGCCCGGCCGTGTTGGGGCTCCGGGCGCGGAGACCCCCGCCCCGGGGCGCGGAGGCCGGGCTCGGGGCGCCGCGCCCGTCGGGGCCCGAGGGGCGCGGAGCTCCGTCGGCGGCCGCCCCCGGCCACCCCCCCCCCCCCCCGTTGCCACACCGCGGGGTGCAGTGCGCATGTGCGGGCGGGGGGCGGGCGCGCGGAGTGGGGTGGGGAGGGGCGGGGCGGGCCTGCGGGGAGAGGGCGGACGCGGGGTGGGGGCGCGCGCCCCGGTAGCCGGCGCGGCTTCCCGGGCCCTCGACCCCCAGCCCGGGTCCCGCGGTCTTCGGTCCTGGACCCCCGCTCCCGGCGGCGCGCAGCCCTGCCCTCCCCGCGCTCGCCAACTTTGCGGAGAGCGCTTTCTGGGCGCGCGGTCGTGGCGCGCCGCGCTCACCCGTCGGGACCCCGGGTGGGACCCGCACGGCAGCCCGCTCGCGAGCCCTCAGGGTGCGGGGCACCGCAGAGTCGTTCCGTCCAGACCCCGGGTGGGACTCGAACTCCGACCGCGGGCCGGCCCTGAGCACACCCGGCACGGGGCGGGGGGTGCGATGGGGGCCTAGGGCATCGGGGCTTTCTCGGACGGGCCGACCAGCCTTACTTCTCAGAGCCACCCCTCTTGGTCCATGAGACAGGCGTGAGACCCCTTACCCGAATCCTTGCGGCTCTGTGTGCTTTGGGATGCAGAGATTTTCTGATTTGAGGGTATGTGGGGTTTGGAACTGTGACGCTTGATCAGACTCGTCTAGGACCGTCTGGGCAAACACAGTCAACAAATAGCTTCGCGTCACGTCAAACCGGGGACGGAAAACTTTCATTTTGGGGTGGGCTTTTTTTTATTTTTTACTTTGAAATGTTGGATAAGACAGGGCGGACTGCTCTCACCTTTTAGGGCCCTGCTGAGGATTAAATGAGACAGTGCACCTGCCAGGGCTCAGTAAATGTGACTCTTGGTACATGACTTTTCAGTCTGGGCACGCAGAAGTTAGGGCCCACACCACACAGGTCCACAGCCTCAGCAAGTGATGCTCATGAAATGGGTGGGGCCCCTGAGACCCGGACAGGAGAAGGTACCCACCCAGCCAGGCATAGCACGTGCTTGGGGTATTTGGCAGGGTTGTGGGGTGAGTGGGCTGTTCTGTTTTAGCACAACAGGGGTAGGTGTTGTGCAAGGTGGGAATGGCCATTCTCTCCCACCAGTGACCTTCTGAGGGGCAGCAGCAGGCCCTGCATTTGCGCCAAAGAGGGTGTGGGTGTCTGGGTGCAAGGCCAGACCTCAGCATCCACTTGTGCTGGGTGGCTGGACCCAAAGGGTTCTTAGACAGTTCTCCTTCCTTAGGGGGCGTTTAGGGGAACTGAAGCCGCACGGGGGCAGTGGCTGGCCTAGGGGATCAGGGCAGAAGCCAGGTAGGGGTGTGGTGGTGGCGTGTTGGTGTGCTCCTGGTTAGGGACACGGGTGGTGGGTGGGCAGCATGCTTGGCCTGGCAGAGCTTTGGGGTTTGGCTTTGACTCTGCCTTGCCTGGTGCAGAGCCCCTGGAACCCTCACAGCGGCCAGCTGCCCAGCGTGTCCCTGTCCCACCTGTTGACCGTGCGCGGTGCTGCCCCGTTGAGTGAATTTGCGTTGGTTTCGCAGGAGAAGGTCTGTGTGTGAGCTTCCCCGTGTGCCTGGCTCTGTGTGAGGCCCCGAGGGTCTGACTGAGCACAGACCCCACAGTGCCTGTCCTAAAGGGCCTGAGAGACTGGTCAGTAAAGGACCGGGAAGTGTGGAGATGTCAGATGTGATGAGCCACAGCCAGCCTCTGCCCAGGGCACCTGTTGCAGAGCTGGAGCCTCCCACTCTCTGTGACCTTGGGCAGGTGACTGAGTGTTCACAGCTTTGTTCTCCCATCTCTGAAATGGGAAGACCCTGGAGTCAAGAGGTCTCCCGAGATCTTGGCCCAGTGGCTTGCACGGGAAAGCTGACCCTTTTGAAGTTACTGGTAATGAGCGGTCTCTAACCAATAAAGACGGCGGTTTGTAAGCTCCCAGTAAGTGCCTGATCTGCGTTAGCGGCCTGAGTTCTGTCGTTGCTGGAGTAGCCGGCAGCGCCACGAGGGAAGATGGGAGAGCTTCGTCCTGCCTGCCTCGGGATACCAGATGAGTGTGTGAAAGACCCAAGTACACTGTCTTTGTCCTGTACTTAAAACCCTCCAGAGCTTTCCTTTGTCCTTGGGGTAAAGTGCATCTCCTCCCCGTGACCCTCTGCTCAGTGATGTGGTCCCCGCAGATCTCCCCCTGCCCCCACTCCCGCTCTCTGGCTCCCTTCCATTTCTTCCTCGGAGGGACTCCGCCTTCTCCCCTCAGTACTGTGTATACCCGCTCCCACTTGTTTGTTCTCCGTGTTCTGGTGAGACAGGTAACTCGCGTGGGTGGAGACGGGCAGAACCTGTTTCCCCATTGACTGCAGTGCACCCAGGGCCTCCTCCTCACCTGGCCCAGCGTAAGTGTTGGGGGGGGGCAGCCGGGTGTAGGTGGAGGCTCTTCCTGCTGTCATTGTGTAAGGAATCA
The DNA here is from genome assembly GCF_004348235.1 of Phoca vitulina. Lineage (NCBI taxonomy): Eukaryota > Metazoa > Chordata > Mammalia > Carnivora > Phocidae > Phoca > Phoca vitulina. The sequence goes on along the minus strand of NW_022589784.1, from coordinate 74,878 downwards.
CTTTGAAATTCACGGTGTGAAAACGATGATTGTTTTATTACCTTTTGTGGTATGGAGGGTTCGCTGGGCTCAGCCGGGCAGGTTTCACTCAGGGTCCTCATGCCGTGGCCCTCGGCTGGTGGCTGGGGCTGGAGCTGACCCCAGGGGAGGAAGCTTCCCTGCTCACACGGGGTGCTGCTGGCTGGGACACCTCCCCAGGCCTCTTTGTGTGGTTGGGCTTCCTCACAGCATGGTGGCTGTTGACTGTCCCAGAAGATACCCGATGGAAACCGAGCTGCATTTTAAGTCACATGGAGCCCCCTGCCCAGAGTCCCAGACCCATCCAGGTCCCCAGAATCCCACTTCTGGAAGGGGGAGGCATGCCAGCGTCACAGTGGGAGAAGAGCACGTGGGTGCCGCCAGTTTGGAGTGTGGAATCTGCCACGTCGTCACTGTGGGTTATGCTGGGAAGGGCAGTGGGAGGAACCTGCCCGGGGAAAAGGGCCCCTGCATTCTAGTCTCCTAGTGACTGGCCTCCGCATTCGAGCCATCAGGGTCCACCTGAGACAGGACTGACGAGCTCGCCTTGTCCTTGCCAAGACCTGGGTTCCCCACTGCTCTGGGACCACATCTCTACTGGTCCTTTTCTCCTAATTCCTTTAAGCCCTCTCCCAATCCTGTTTTTTTCCACCTCTGCAAAATGGACGGCTTTGACTCTGATGGAAACATCCAGAGTGTTCTGAACAAAGGAAGTAGAGTGCCTGGGAATCCCACTGTTGAGGGTGGGCTTGCATCTAGAGGTCAGACGTTGGGGCAGGGGAGTTCCTTGGTGAGTTTCGAGGAACCTGGAGTCATCTGGGAATGAACTTGGGGATCTGAGGCGACTGGGTGCTGTGAGCAGCACCCCCTCACCCCCGGCCCCCCCCCCTGCCCTAGGGGATGGAGGTTCCCTGCTGCTGCCCTTTCTGTCCCTCCCAGCTGTTCCTCTTGGCTCCTTTGCCTGAGTGTCCATGTCAGATAAGGGCCAAGTCCTCCTCAGAGCCTGCCGGGACCTCAGACCGCCACACCTGAGGCCCTCCTGCAGGCAGCAGAGTTAACTCTCCCTGGAAAATGGGCCGTCCAAACTCTGCCCTCGCTCCGTTCCCCTGTTAGAGCTATGGTAGCAAGAGACAGAAAGCCTGCCCTGGCTGCGATGGGAAAGGGAGCCCAGGGAGGCTGGTGTATCAGCAGTCTGCAGGGTCCTAGAGAGGGCCCAGGTGACGTCAGAGGACACTTAGGGTGCTGGCCCCGCGCACCGTGTGGGCTAGTGGCTGTTCCTGGAAGGGCAGGCCGCTGTGCGCTCTGCTCCCTGCCTGCTTCCAGGTCCCCCCCCCACTGACCGCCTCTGCCACCCTGGGGCTGCGCTTCCTAGGACACGGCCTGCTCAGAGCTCAGAACTGCCCGTGCTGTTGGCAGAGGCCGCACCGCGCACAGGCCCGCACACACACCACACCCACAGCCACTTCGTGTCCCAGCTCTTTCTCGGGGCTTTGCTGAACTTTCATGTACGTGCTGCCAAGTACAGTGAAGGGTCTGTAAAGGGTCTTTGAGTCACAGAGCCTGAGTGGGGGTTTGTAATTGCACTGCTTACATGCTGTGTGAGTTGGGGTGAGTGACTTGATCTCTCTGAGCTTAGTTCCCTTGTTTCTCTTAGTAGGTGAGGGATTACACAACCTCTTGAGGTTTTCTTGAGGACCCAGTGAGGAAATTCTTAGAAAACTTTTTCTAAACCCTAAACCTAATTTTATTATATATTCAGATCTTTTCTGTGTGTGTGCAGACAGCTTTGCTGAGGTTTATTCATACAGTTCATTTTCACGTGCAGAGTTCAGTGGTTTTCAGTACATCCAGAGCTGTACGACCATCTGTGGTCAGCTTTAGAACATTCCATCGCCCCAAAAGGAAACACCACCCCATCAGCGGTCACTCTCCATCCCCCCCAGCCCCCGCCCCCACGAGCCCCCCTCCCGTCCGTGGACGAGCCTGTTCCGGACGTGTCACCCACGTGGACTCACACCCGTGTGGCTTCTGTGTCTGGTTCCCTCCCTGAGCGTCGTGGGCTCGGGGTCCGTCCCTGGGGCCGTGCGTGTGGGCGCCTCGTTCCTGCTCGAGGCCGCGGGACGCTCCTGTGTTCTGCTTTGGTTTGTCTTCATCAGCTGATGGACATTTGTATTCTTCTTACCTTTGGCTCTCGTGAAGGTCCCACCATGAACGTTCACGTGTGAGCTTTAGCGTAGATGTGTGTTTCTTCTCCCTTGGGCATCTCTTTCCCTTCCCCTCCTCGGTTTTCAGGTGGGGCCCTGTGATTTAGACTGACAAAAGACAGATTATTGAGAGAGAATTAAGCAGATTATTAACTCATGTAGCACACATCGCACAGGAGAAGTCACAGTGAGTAACCCAGGGGGTGGTCAGGGCTTGGGCTCCTGTGGGCATGTCAACAGAAGAGTGGCCCACGTGGACTGAGTGTCACGACACAGAAGGACTTAGAGTCTGTCTGGGCACCAGGTCGTGGGAACGTGGCTATGCAGGGAGGTAGTGGAAGGCCTGGCTAGTTAGTAAGGTGTGTTTGTACACACGAGCTCCGTGCTAAGCTGCTCCCTGCCTGATTTGGGGGCAGGAGGGGAAGCACCCACATGGGACTTACGTCTGCTGTGAAGCAGGCCGGGGCAACGCAGAGGTCATCCTGTGTCTGTTTTTGCTCAGTTGGCTTCACCTCAGAATAACCCTAATGCCGAATGGCGTATGTTGGGACGACAGACTGACCCCTTCAGTGTCTGCCTAGCAGTGGACTTGCTGGGTTGTCCTAACCCTGCTTACCTTCTGCAGGACCGATGACTGCCTCTCAGACCTCCTGCTTAGCGTTGCATTCCCTCCTTTGATTTGTGTCTTCCGATGAGCGTTTTCTCATGTGCTTATTGGCCACCTGTGTATCTCTTTGGAGAAATGTTTGTTTAGATCCTTTGCCCATTTTTAAATTGAGTTACCTTTTCATGAAAGGTAAACTCGTAAGAGTTCCTCGTGTATTCCAGATGCAGGTCACTTCTCGTGATCTGCAGACCTCGTCTCCCTCTGTGGGTTGTGTTCTCACTTCCTTGGTGCTGTCCTTTCAGGCAGAAACGTTTTTATTTGTGTATTTTTCCTCTTGTTGCTTATGCTTTTGATGTCCTATCTAAGAAACCATGTGTGTGTGTCCAGGGTAGCAGATTTATTCGTGTGTTTTCTTCTAAGAGTTCTAGGTTTTAGGTCTCATATTGAAGGTCTTGGGTCCGTTTTGAGCTCATCTGTGTGTGGTGTGAGTAGGCACTTGTCTTCATTCTTTTGCTTGTGGACTTCCTGTTGTCCCAGCACCATTTATTGGAGAGACTGTTCATGCCCCACTGAGCTGTTTGTCACCTTTGTTGAGATTCAGTCGGCAGTACGGCTGTGGGTTTATTTCTGGATTCTCAAGTCTGTCCCCGTGGCTTATGGGTCTAGCTTTATGTCACTGCCACGCTGTTCTGATTACTGTAGCTTTGTAGTAATTTTGAAATCAGGAACTGTTCTATTTCAGGATTGTTTTGGCTTATCTGGGTCCCTGGACTTTTTGTATGATTTTGGGAATCTGTCACTTTCGGCATAGAAGCCAAGGGAGACTCTCCCAGCTGAGGCCACTTCCTGAGGTTGCCTGGGGAGTCGGGCTCTGAGCTGTCCCTGCTCCCCGGCGTCCTGCAGAGACATCTGCCAGTGGGTTCCAGACCAGCCGAGCCAACCTTGCTTCTGTTCCTCCGCAGGCCTCCTCACTGGAAAGGCAGAGCCCTGGCGTGGCCTCCTGCCTCGCTCACAGCCTGTGCCCGGGGGAGCCCAGCTTGCAGACTGCAGCAGGTACCCTCCTTGCCCTTCCGCTCCCACTGCCCAGGGCTACCAGGGCCTCTGTGGTTGTAAGAGACAGCGTCTTGCTCAGCCAGGCAGAGCCGGACACAGTGTGCTGGCTCCCAGAGTCCAAGGACAGGGTGTGGGCCTAGCAGCCAGGACTCTCTCCTCGTCTTCTAGTGGGGGCAGGGCAGCCCAGGAGAGGACCAGACGGCCTCTGGCCTGGGGTGGCCAGCCTGGCAGGCACCCCAGCCAAGGCAGGAAGACTGGGTTTGGCGCTGGGTGGGCACTGTTCCCAGGTGCTCTGCACCCCCTGCTCCAGAAGGCGGCCCCTTGCAGCTCCCCCTCCTCCTGCGTGTGGACCCAGGTGGAGGGAGGAGGCCAGCCTCAGCCTTCACTGCTCCCTGGCCTGGGTGGATGGAGCCCTCGCCATTTCCTTTTGTCTTTGTTCTCTTTAAATTTGACTTACTGAAGAAGACCAGAATGGGGAGAGAGCGATAAACGCATCCTGGTTTTTTTGGGAAAACCAAAAACCTGGCCACATCTGCCACCCATTGGCCCGTTGCGGGTGGTCGCGCTGTTGTCCCGCTGAGGCTGGAGGAAGGACTAGCATTTGTTGGGCCTCCTGTGTGTCCCCCCGCACTGTGCTGTCCCTGCGGTGACGTGTGGGTGTGTGCATGCGGCATCCCCTCCGTTCCAGGAGCTGAGGGCCTGCCGGACGGGGCACCGGCCCTCTCGGGGCCTTCTGTTCTTTCTGCCCGCCCTAGCTCCCCTGGTGCTCACTTCTTCCTAGTCTGTGGGGTCCTCCCCACGCCGCCACAGGGGTGTGTGCTGAGGGAGACCGGGCGAGCCTCCAGGACCGCACACCCCCCACGTTCCCAGAGTGCGTGCGTACGGTACACTTAGCTGGCGTGCTCTTCCCTTCGCAGTGCTCCGTGGTGGCGGACTGTGCTGACTACCAGTGTGCGCACACGCACACGCACACACAGCCGTTCCCATGTGTGCGCACGAGCACACGTGTACACGTGGCCACAGGCTGTGGGGCTTGTCCTGGTGACAGCAGGGCCACTGTCGGGTCCTACCCCCGCCGCCCTGCGCCTTGCATGATGCTTGGGGTCTGTGGGGTGAGCAGCTCATGCAGGCTGGTGTCTCCTCCACAGTGGTGTCCATGGGCTCTGCAGACCATCAGTTCAACCTCGTAGAGATCCTGTCCCAGAACTACGGCATCCGGGAGCAGTGCGAGCAGGCCGCGGGAGACCCAGAGAAGCCCGAGGGGGAGCTGGAGAAGGACTTCATTGCCCAGGTACTTGGCTGAGCTGGTCCCCTCTGCCCTTGTGTGGGTGGGGCCCCCTGGGCAATGTCACGTTTCTGCATTTGGTGGAAGCAGTCTGCAGGCTGCTCAGATTTCACAGGGACAAGTACTGCCTGTGTGTCTGTCTGTGAAGCGCCAGGCGCTGTGCTAGGAGCTGAGGTCGCGGGGGGTCAGGCCAGACCTGGTCGTGCCCCTGGGGCTTTAGGGCTATAGGCATTAAACACACTGTTCTCTCTTTTTTGGCCTCAGAACCCCCTTTATGCTCTTAAAAAATTATTGAGGATTTCTTTTTTTTTTTTTTTTTAAGATTTTATTTATTTATTTGACAGAGACACAGCGAGAGAGGAAACACAAGCAGGGGGAGTGGGAGAGGGAGAAGCAGGCTTCCCGCTGAGCAGGGAGCCCGATGTGGGGCTCGATCCCAGGACCCCGGGATCATGACCTGAGCTGAAGGCAGATGCTTAACGACTGAGCCACCCAGGTGCCCCCCAAATTATTGAGGATTTCAGAGAGCTTTGTGTAGGTTATATGGTAAATGCATTGTTAGTAGAAACAATTTATAGAATTTGTAAAAATGAAAAAAAAAAATAGGGGCACCTGGGTGGCTCAGTCGGTGAAGCGTTTGCCTTCAGCTCAGGTCATGATCCCAGGGTCCTGGGATTGAGCCCCGCATCGGGCTTCCTGCTCCGCGGGGAGTCTGCTCCTCCCTCTCCCTCTGCCCCTCCCCCTGCTCTCTCTTTTTCTCTCTCTCAAATAAATAAATCTGTAAAAAAATGAAAAAATAACTTCTAAAACAAAAACAGGTTGGGGGTGCCTGGGTGGTATAGTTGGTTGAATGTCCAACTCTTGGTTTTGGCTCAGGTCCTGATCTCATGGTATTAGGATTGAGCCCTGTGTGGGCTGTGCCCTCAGCGGGGAGTCTGCTTGGGATTCTGTGTCTCCCTCTCCCCCTCTCCCTTATGTTCTCATTCTCTATCTCTCTCTGGAATAAATGAACTTTTGGGACTTCATCAAGATAAAAATCTTTTGCATGGCAAAGGAAACAGTCGACAAAACCAAAAGACAGTCTACAGAATGGGGGAGGATATTTGCAAATGTCTTATCAGATGAAGAGCTAGTATCTAAAATCTGTAAAGAAACTCATCAAACTCAACACCTTAAGAACAAATAATCCAGTCAAGAAATGGGCAGAAGACATGAACAGACACTTCTCCAAAGAAGACATCCAAATGGCCAATAGACACATGAAAAAATGCTCCACATCAGTTGCCACCCGGGAAATACAAATCAAAACCACAATGAGGTATCACCTTACACCTGTTAGAATGGCTAAAACTAACAAGACAGGAAACAAAAGTGTTGATGAGGATGTGGAGAAAGGGGAACCCTCCTACACTGTTGGTGGGAATGCAAGCTGGTGCAGCCATTCTGGAAAACAGTATGGAGGTTCCTCAAGACGTTAAAAATAGAGCTACCCTATGACCCAGCAATTGAACTCCTGGGTATTTACCCCGAAGATACAGACGTAGTGAAAAGAAGGGGCACCTGCACCTCAGTGTTCACAGCAGCAATGTCCACAATAGCCAAACTGTGGAAGGAGCCGAGATGCCCTTCAACAGATGAATGGATAAAGAAGATGTGGTTCATGTGTACAATGGAATATTACTCAGCCATCAGAAAGAATGAATACTTAGATTTGCATTGACATGGATGGACCTAGAAGGTATTATGCTAAGTGAAATAAGTCAATCAGAGAAAGATAATTATCATATGATCTCACTCATGTGGAATATAAGAAACAAAACAGGAGCGTAGGGGAAGAGAGGAAAAAATAAAACGATGAAATCAGAGACGGAGACAAACCATAAGAGATTCTTAATCATAGGAAACAAAATGAGGATTGATGGAGGGATGGGGGGAGGGGGTAACTGGGTGATGGGCATTAAGGAGGGCACATGATGGAATGAGCACTGGGTGTCGTGTATGCAACTGATGAATCACTAAACTCTATCTCTGAAATTCATAATATACTATATGTTAATTGAATTTAAATTAAAAAAGTAATAAAAAATGGAATAAATAAATCTTTAAAAAAAAGAAAACCCAAAAACAGGTTGGGGAGAAGAGTGGAATAGCTTTATATTTTCGTAAATGCAGGAGCGAACATGAGAACCCAGCTGCTGTCTTGTTAATTTGTTCTTTTGGTTGAAGTAAAATCTGGTCTCATACGGATCTGTTCTTGGAAGAGGGGAGAGTACTTAACCAGCTTCTCAGGTAATTGTGGATATCCCTTGAGGCTGCACCCGAATCCAGTAAGTGGTAGCTTTGGGGCGGGTGCAGAGTGGCTTCTACAATCCTATCCTGTGAACTTTCTGGACGTGATTCTGTTGGAATCTCCTGGTGGTGAACTTGCAGTGGCTCTCCCCACTGTGTGATCATATTACCTTCTGCGTGGTGAGATGTTTGCAGCATACTGGTTCTCCAGCCTGCCCATCTTGCAAATGTAAGTTCACACTACAAAATCTGAGAACCTCGCTTGTTAATACCGTAGACGGGGGGCTTAACCAATGTAGTTGTGGAGGCCATAAGTCTGCGTTCAGGGTCAGGCAGGGTTGTTTCTGGTGAGGGCCCTCTTCTTGGCTTACACACGGCTGCCTTCTCTCTGTGTCCTCACGTGCCTGAGAGCAAGTAAGCTGTCTGGGGTCTCTTTAAGGACCTAATCCCACTGGATCAGAGTCCCATCCTCACATCCTATGTAACTGTAATTCTTCCTGCAAAGGTCCATCTCCAGATACAGTCACGTTGGGGGTTAGCGCTTTGGCATGTGAATTTTCAGTTCATGAAAATATCAACACTGATTTCATCAAACATCTTTAAAGTATTGAGAATTTTTAAATTTTTTTAAGCAGTAATCATGGGGCATTTACCTGGTTTGGTGCCCTTCATCGCTTGGTGCCAGTTTGGTCTTATAACCAAAGACAAAAGTCTTCTCTTCGAAAAGGGAAAAACAATTTTAAAAAGTTTAAAATGAATTTAAAACATCTCAAAATTAACCAAAAACTAAAATTAGCTATGTATTAAATATCTCACCTAGGTTTTCTTCAGATATAATATTTAAAAACTAAGATCAGAGAAAGACAAATGCCATGTGATCTCTCTCATAGGTGGAATTTAAGAAACAAAACAGATGAACATAGAGGAAGGGAAGGAAAAATAAAGTAAGATGAGAACAGGGAGGCAAACCATTAGAGATGCCGAACTCTAGGAAAGAAGCAGGGTTGCTGGGGGGAGGGGGTGACTGGGGGACGGGCCTCAAGGATGGCACGTGATGGAGAGAGCACTGGGTGTTCTATGCAGCTGATGAATCTCTGAACTCTACCCCCGAAACCAATACTACACTATGTGTTAACTAATCTGAATTTAAATTAAAAAAAACTGATTAAGAAAGAATGTAATTTCCAAGATAAAAGCAGAAACACTGCCGTTTTTGTATCACCTTAACAAACGATATTGCAAATTTATCAAGCTCATGTTGTCAGATCCAGATTTTCGAAAAAGTTTCTTGCTCAAAAGCCTGAGGTTTGCTGTTGCAGCGAGCACAGTCAGTTGTTTGTCTGGAGGGATGGCTGACCGGGCTCTTGTCTGAGACGTCTGCGCGGCGCCCGGCAGGAGGCCTGTCATCACCTGCCGGCCGGTCTGTCCCTCAAGAGCGGAGCTGTGCGGTGGGGACCGCTGCCGCAACACTCAGGCGCTCCCGCACAAACCCGCACTTTGGGGGTGGCAGGCACTCCCAGTGCTTCCCCTTTCCTCACACGGAAAATTAAAACGACATCTGCTCCGCGAGAGCGAGAATACAATCAGGAATGTTGCACAGGGCATCCTCGAGGGAAGCGGCACGTTTACAACTGAGTGGGTGGCGGGGAGGGATGCCCGCTGACGGCTCGCAACTGTAGGGTGCGGTGCCCCACCCGTGACTCCCTCCCTCAGCACGCGTGCCGGCACGGAGGGCAGAAATAATGCCGTCGTATTCTCAGGACAGTCGCTGCGAAAGGGTCCCAGGCATCTGGGGGTCGTAGGGCCCCTGTGTTAATTGCCCAGCAGGCGCACAGTTAGAAAGTGTGAGAGGCATCCTGAACATCCCCGTTAGTGGGGTCCTGGAGGGTGGGAGGGGGCGCTTGGGCTCCACGGGGAGGGGCGAGGGCGGGGCAGGAGCTGACCTGGGGGGATGAGTGAGGGTGTCTGGGGGGCTGCCGGTGTGAGGACGTGGTGCAGCCAGAGAGTGTCGGCGTCAGGAGCAGAGAGGCAGGCGGGAGAAGCGGTGACCCGGGGACAGGACTGGAGAGGAAGGTGATGGTCGTGCGCGTCTTCCTCGCCGGGCCGCTTCTCGTCCTGTTGTCTCCGACTGTCCGTTCCCTCTGGTGGGCTTGAGCCTCCCTTCTCGGTCAGCTGGGGTGGGGTTGCGCTGCTGGCGAGGACTGACAGCGTCCTGTCGCATCCACGTGGTGGACTGCTCCCTACCCGATGCGATGTTGGATTTTACCAGATGTTTCTTGGATGGCCATGTTTTTCCCTTTACCGACGTCTGATTTACTCTGATTTACTCTGATTTTCCGACGTCACCAGGTGTGGTGGTAGATTTACAGATGTCGAGTCATCCTCCATTGCTGGGGTTAAGCCTGGGCAGGACCCTGTGGAGGGAGAGGCCATTCCTGGCCCCACTCTTCAAGGCTGGGGACCTCGGGCACAGAGCGGATCTCTCTGGGCACAGGTGTCTTGTCCCTGCCTCTCCGCGGGGTTAAGGGAGTCCTTGGATGCAGGACTGGGGTCTGGCTGGGGTTAGCTGCTGTGAGTGCGACGGAGGGGCTCGGAACCCCGAGCAGCCCCTCCTGACACAGCCCTAACCCTGCAGAGCAGCGACATGCCCCTCGATGAGCTGCTGGCCCTCTATGGTTATGAGGCGTCAGACCCCATCTCGGAGCGGGAGAGCGAGGGCAGTGACAGCGCAGCCAACCTCCCGGACATGACCCTGGACAAGGTGCGTGGACTGAGGACGGGTGTGACGGTCCCCCACACGGTCTGAGCTGGTGGTCCCAGCGGCCGCAGGCTGGGCTGGAGCAGGGGCGGAGTGGAGGCCGGCGAGGAGAGAGGCGGCCCAGTTCTCCTGGGCCGGGCCCTCCGGGTCCTGACAGGGCGGGTGCCAGCAGGGCGGGCTTCATCACCGGAGGTGGAAACTGCTTAGTGGAGAGCGCGGGGACTCCCTCGTCCCCAGGCTGCAGGGCTGGGCTCAGGGAGTGCCCCCTGCTGGCCTGCCCTTGTGCCTGGCCTCTCTGTCTGCAGAGGGGAGGAGCATCCAGAGTGGGCTCGTGGCGTCAGTCACCGTGTTAGCACTGTTACTCGCTGTTACTACATGTTATCTTGAGGTTGTCGAAACAAACCACAAACACCTTCTTTGCTTTCTTGTTAAAAGGAACAAATAGCGAAGGATTTGCTTTCAGGGGAAGAAGAGGAAGAGACACAGTCGTCAGCCGATGACCTGACCCCGTCTGTGACCTCCCATGAGGCCTCTGACCTTTTTCCTAACCGGAGTGGACGTAGGTGTCCCCCCTGCTCCTCCCCTTGCGTTGGCCCGGCGCGGCTCTGGGATGCAGATGGAGGGGCCCCGGGCTGCGGGGTGGCCAGGCACTTGTGCTCCCCCCTGCTCCTCCCCTGGGGTTGGCCCGGCGTGGCTCTGGGATGCAGATGGAGGGGCCCCAGGCTGCGGGGGGGGCCAGGCACTTGTGCTCCCCCCTGCTCCTCCCCTGGGGTTGGCCCGGCGCGGCTCTGGGATGCAGATGGAGGGGCCCCGGGCTGCGGGGTGGCCAGGCACTTGTGCTCCCCCCTGCTCCTCCCCTGGGGTTGGCCCGGCGCGGCTCTGGGATGCAGATGGAGGGGCCCCGGGCTGCGGGGGGCCAGGCACTTGCGCACAGATGCTTCGTACCCCGTGGGTGCCCTGACCTCAGTCTGAGCTCCTCTGGGCTTCCCACTTTCCTGATGACCTGTGAGCGGAGACTGAGTGGCTTTGGTTGACCTGAGGAGGGACAGGTTCCTGTAACTTGCAGTCTGTCAGGTCTGGGGCAGTGGCCTGAGACCGTCTTCCCCTCGGCTCTGCCTGCTTGTGCATCCTGTGAGGCTGGCAGGGTGAGGTGCTGGGCTCAGGGCTTGGCAGGGTAGCAACCGCAGCAGGGGGAGGCCTCCTGAGTCCCCAGTCCTGGGCCTGTTGCACAGCCGTCATGTGGCCAGGGTGTGGGCCACACTCCTCAGGAAAGGCACAGTGTAGGGGTCCGGTGGACGGAGAGTCGGGGGGAGGTGCAGTGGCGCCCAGAGCCCGCTAGCCAGGGTGGGCCCCCCGGAGCCGTGGGCGCGACTCAGCTGCCCCCCTTTCCCCAAAGCCTGCTTCCTGGCTAATGCAGACAAAGAGCCTAGCTCCTCCACCTCTTCCGACACAGAGGAGGACCCTCTTCCTGCCAACAAATGTAAGAAGGTGAGTGGCCCTGACCCAGTGGCGCCCTGAAAGTGGGTCTCTGGCCCTTCAGGGCAGAGCTGAGCATGTGGCTCCTGAGCAGTGAGCTGGGCTAGAGCCTTGACTGTGCTCTTGTCCCTGTGATATGGCCCGAGGTCCTGTCCTGGGGCCTTTGGGCTGGACCTCAGACTCCTGGGTCCTCGGGCCTCACCCCCCTTGCCACGGGATTGGCTGTACCAGACGGACGGACAAGTGGGTGCAGACACCGTCACTCACACCCACACCCTTTTCTGCCTCTCGTGCTCAAGACCACAGGACTAGGCATCTGTGGGCAGATGGCACAGATGAGCCCGGGGCTCTAGGCGGCCACCCTGGGGCCCACGTCAGCACCTCGTGGCTGGGCCTCCCATCAGCCCTGACTGCCTTGGGCCTTTGCCTTTGCAGGAGATCATGGTTGGGCCTCAGTTCCAAGCCGACCTCAGCAGCCTGCAGTTGGACCGCCATGGTGAGAAACGTAAGTGGGGCCTTGTGAGCGTGGGAGACGGGGAGAAGAAGTGAGAACCCCAGTGTAGCCAGGAGGGAACTTGCTGCGTGCTTACCCAGAGCCAGTTCCCCAACCCTTGGAGGGAATCTGAGGGGCAGGAGGACATGGACCAGTTGACGTCCTCTCCCTGCTCACTGCCCCTCCGCTCGGCGCTGTGTGGTCCTGCCGCCCTGTGCAGCTGGCACCCGACTTCCCTGCCCTCAGCTCTGTCCACCCCGTCCTGCCCAGGCCCCTGTCCTCACCTCTCCAGGTGTGCACACATTTCCCCAGCCAGCTCTTCCCGTGTCTGGGCCTTGTCCCAGATGACCGCCAGAGACCAGTGTCGCTCTGTCCTGCGCTCTTCTTAGGGCACTACCTGTCCCGGACTTGATGGCCCCACTGGAACATGGAGCGAGGCCTGTTGTCCTTTGAGATAGGCATTGCCGTGTTTGCCTACAGGTGAAGAAAATAGGAAGTAAAGTCACCTGGCTATTGACCCAAGTCTTGTTTTCCTGGCCCCAAAGGCCCTGTGGGCCCGGGGCTGGCACCCCTGTCTCAGGAGTCTCTCCCAGGATGATTCAGTCGCTGAGATTGGCAGTGAGGTGGGACAGACAGAGGAGACAGGGACCTGCAGCAGAGATACCGAGGCCTTGGGCTAGGAGCTGGGATGTGGGCTTGGTGGCACGTGCTTGCTCCGCCGTAAGCAGTTTGGGTAAAGGAGGAGACAGGAACGTGCAGGTCAGCTGGGTCATGGGACCGTGCAGGTGAGTCTGTGAATCTGATGACACATGAGACCCTCCTCCAGAGAAAGGCACCAGTGCACGCTTCTTAGCTACACCGTCAGGCTGTCCTGAACGCGTGCAGACCTCAGTCTGGAACCCCAGCCTTCACTGAGTGTGGCATTCGGGCCTTTTCCACTGCCAGGGAATGGCTGGTCCTTGGTCCCGAGGGGGTGGGAGCTGGCGTCTCCCTCCACGCCACATCTGGGAAGTGAAATCCATAGTGTAGCACGTGGACCTCGTATGCTGTTGTGTGCCGTTTCCTGGCGTGGAGGGACCACGTTGCTTATCCGTTGTACTGTTGGTCGGTGGTGCGGTGGTTCCCGTGTGCGGCTCCGGATGTCTCTGCGTGCGTCTCTCTGTGGACATACGCGCTCTTCCTGGACAGATGTCTGGGCGTTGCCTGTGCCGCTCGGGCTCCCTCCAGCGACCTGTGGGAGTCCCCGTTGGCGTACGTCCTCACGCACACTTGACAGCGTCTGTGGGTGGGGCGGGGTGTCTTGTGGCTTTAATGGCGATTCCCTGGAGAGGGATCTTGTTTACTGGCCGTTTGCAGATCTCTTGGGAGGCACCTGCTCAAGGCTTTTTCCGCATTTTTAGATGGAATGGCCTTTCTCTGTCTGATTTGTGGGCGTCCTTGTGGCGTTCTGGATGCAGGGTTGTGTTCGGCTCTGGGCACCACCACGTTTTCTCCCAGTTGGCCGTGTCCTCACCTGGGATGCCGTCCGAGCTGTCGGTGTTTACTCTGACCGTGTTGTTTGTGCGCCATTAGGGAAGTTCTCGCAGAAGCTCTTGTCCTCTATTTTCCCTGTCGCGTAGGAAGCACCGATCCGACTAATTTAACGTTGAGCGTGTGGTTGGAGGTGTGGGTCAGGAGTCCTTTAACCTGTGCCGTGTTCTGGCCCTGCGATGGGACACGCCGTACCGGCCTGCTGCACCGAAGACGTGCCTGTCAGGAGCCGAGTGTCTGTCACGCGTGCGTGTGTTGGGCTTCTGCTCGCTGGTCTCCCTTGAGCCGCGTCTGAGACCGTGCCCGTCCTCCGACGTCAGGAGCCTGATCGTACCTCCATAGAGGTTGCTGACCAGCTCGTCGGCTGCTTGATTTTGCTGAGAGTTGTGCTGAATGCTGAGGTTACTTTGTGGAGAGTGGATGGCAGCACCGTCCACGCCTGCGGGTCACACGTGTGGTTTCCCCTCTTGAAGTCCAGCGGAGTTTTTGTAGCAGTCTCGTGCATACCCAGTGGCCCGTTTGTGCTGTGGTAAAAGGTCTTTTGAAAAATTTCACGTGTACTCGATTTCTGTTAGTAGAAATGCAATTCGTTATTTTAATTGATCTTGTACATAGTGACTCCGCTGAGCTTATTTACAGATTTTAGTATTTTGTAGGTTCTCTTCTATTTTTTTTACATATGTGATCGTGTGACGTGGAATGATAGCTTTACTTCATTTTTTTGCAATCTCTGTGTCTTTTATTTCTTTTTGTCTCCGTGTTGTACCGGCGACACCTCCAGGACAGGAGGGTAAAGAAGAGATGAGAGATGACGTCTTGTCTTGTTCCCAAACTTGGGGGAAGTGTTCCATGTCCCGTTTAGTATGTCGTTGGCTGTAGGCCGCTGTAGATGGTCTTTGTTGGACGAGGAAGTTTCCTTTTGTTAGCAGCTGACAGTTTGAATTCTGTCACATACTTTTTTGTGTTTCCTGAGACAGTCGTTTTTTTTTCTTTCATTCTCATGTTGATGGGCTTTCAGACATTAGACCAGCTTTGCATTCTGGAGTAAACGCTACCTGGTCATGAAATACCGTCTCTGGTGATCTGTGTGTAGTCATTCTTTGCTACGTGTGAGAGAACTAGGCAGGTCCTCCAGAGGTGCCCTGGCAGGCGCTTCTGACGGGGCTGTCAGAGGAGGGGGAGCTCCCTAGGCGTGGGCACGGACGGTGTGCCCGTGACGTGACCCCAGCACTCCTTCTCCACAGTCTATGAGAATGACGACCAGCTGCTCTGGGACCCCAACATCCTCCCCGAGAGGGAGGTGGAGGAGTTCCTGTACCGGGCAGTGAAACGGAGGTGGCACGAGATGGCTGGGTCGCAGCTCCCGGAGGGAGAATCAGTGAAAGACAGTGAGCAGGTGGGGCTGCCACACGGGGTGTAGAGGGCCGTGGTGCTGGAGCACCCTGGGTCGGAAGTCAGTGGCTCAGGTGTCTCGGGGGACCACGCAGGGGCAGGAGGGGAGGGTGGTCAGGCATGGAGGGGCACGGGGAATGGAAAGGCCACCCTGGGAGGGTGGTGGGGGAGCTGTGCCGTGAAGCTCCTGCCCAGTGTGGTCATGTGATGGTGACAAGTTGAAATGAAGAACACTCATTATGACAGTATGAGTACCCCCAGTGTCCCCGCCCCTGAGAGTGGTGTGAACGCCCCCCCAGCCTCCCCCCCCCCGAGGGGGGGGTGAAGCCCCCCCCAACGTCCCCCCCCCTGAGGGTGGTGTGAATGCTCCTGAACATCCCTGCCTGTGACGGTGGTGTGAATGCTCCCCCAACATCCCCACCTGAGAGTGATGCGAACGCTCCCCTCGATGCCCCCACCCCGAGGGTGGTGTGAACGCCTCCCCAACATCCCCACCCCTGAGAATGATGTGGATGCTGTCCCCAACATCCCACCCGCAGGGGTGGTTTGAATGCCTGCCCAATGCCCCCGCCCCTGAGGGTGGTGTGAATGCTCCTGACATCTCGTTCCTGATGGTGGTATGAATGTCTCCCCAGTGTCCCCATCTCTGGGGGTGGTGTGAATGCTTCTGACGTCCCTGCCTCTGAGATTGGTGTGAACGCCCCATCCCCGCCCCTGTGGTGCCCCCACCCCTGGAGGGTGGTGTGACTACCCCCAGTGTCCCTGTCCCTGAGGGGCGTGTGGGGTGAGGTGAACAGGTGGGAAGTCAGTGTGGCTTCTCCCCAGGCGCTTTACGAGCTGGTGAAATGCAATTTCAATGCAGAGGAGGCTCTGCGGAGACTGCGGTTCAATGTGAAGGTGATCCGAGGTGAGCACGTAGCCCCGGCCTTCCCTGCCCTCCGCTCTTGTCATGTCCTGGACACTGCTGATGCCACTGTGCTCTTCCTCCTGTTTGCAGATGGGTTTTGTGCTTGGAGCGAAGAGGAGTGCAGGAACTTTGAGCATGGCTTCCGGGTGCACGGGAAGAATTTCCACCTGATCCAGGCCAACAAGGTGAGGACGCTGTCCGCCCGGCTCTCGCCAGGCTCTGGCCGTGGCTCTTTGGGGCTGGGAGGGGCTCGGGAGACCGGGCACACGTCACCTTCACCCCACAGTGAGGTTGGGACTCCCCTGACCGGCCTCCTCCGAGCCATGGCTGAAGCCCTACTGCCCACCTCTGGCTCACCATACGCCCCTTGATGTCTTGTTCTAGTCTCTGCTGATGTCTGCTGGGCCACCTTCCAGTCCCCAAACGAAGGCTCTGGTTTGGGGAAAGACACTGCTTAGGGGTGAACTTCAGTAGTCTTGTCTATTCGTGGCCCATTGGCACTGCTTTGCCATCTCCTTGCCACCGTGCCCAGGGCCCATGCCGCGGGGCTGACCCCCAACCTTGATCCTACTTGCAGCCCTAGATCTCCTAATTTCCTCAAAGGACGTGGGTCCTTATGCCACCTGCAGCAGACCTCATGATGGGAGGCGTTGCTGAGTGCCAGGTTACCCTGCCTTCCCCTCGACCTGGGTCATTGCTGGCGTCTGCACATCCCACAGTGATGCTGTTTGCCCGTGGCTTCGTGCATGACTCCTAGGGGGGCCTCTCGGCAGAGCCCTGGCCCCTCTGCCATGCACGTGGGACATCTGCCTGCCGTGTTCTGTGGTTCTGTGTCAGAGCCTGAGTTTTTCTCTGTCCGTCTCCCCACCTCACCCCTCATCCCGTCTGTTGTCCTGTCCTTTTAGGGCCAGTAGCCCTGGCTCCTCACGGCTCATGGGAACGTAGGCAGTAGGGAAGGGCCTGGCGGAAATCGGGCTCACGTGCAGGCCTCTGTCTTTTCCCAGGAGCTTGGGGTGAATGAGGTGCCTGCTCGGGGCTGGTGTAGGGACAGATGGTGCTTAGCTGACCATGCCCAGCGCGGTGTTGGATCCGTGCCTTGTGGCCTGCAGTTTCCTGCGCACTGTTTCCACCACAGCCCAGGCCACTTCTGTGAGCGCAGTGTTGTTGGCACAATGCCCTTGTTTCCTTTGTGCCCACCCACCCTGGTGATGGCTGCGGCCTCCCTCTGCATGCATTTCAGGCTTCTGCTGGAGCTGGCCCCAGGGAGACCACAGAGGACTTAACCCCTGGCAGGATGGATGTGCCAACAGGTCTCATTGAGCAGAACAGACGATATGTGTGTCCCTGTCCCCGCTGCTCTCCAGGTCCTCCTTGGCCTGCTGTGGGGTGACCCTCCAAAGTGGAAAGATGCCCCAAATCGTTAGAAGAGGTTTCTAAGAGTTTTTTTATAATTGAAGTGTAGTTGATGCACAAGGTCACGTTAGTGTGAGGAGTGCACCAAGTGTACAGAATCGTGATGGACAGTCCCGTGCATCAGTTAGCGTGCAGCACGATAAGCGTGGTCACCTTCTGTTCTCGTACGATGTTGTTACGGAGTCACTGACTATATTCCCTGTGGTGTTCGTTTGGTCTCCGTGATTTATCTTATGCCCTAAGAGGTTTTGCAAGTGGAGTCCAGCTGCGTGCTGGACACATGTTTGTGGCACCTTTTCTTCCCAGGATACTTCACATATAAGGGTCTATTTGGTTTTCCGTGTCATGTTGTAAGTACGATCTTGAGTTAGTTTCACAAACCCATAGCATGTCCTTTAACGGTGTCTTGATGGCCCTCGTGGGCAGCTCTCCCACGGAGTGTCAGTAACACTCCGCACTCAGTGGGAAACGTGGGCTCACACATTGTCCTTTCTGGGCCAGGGGCTCTGTCTCTGGGTCTACACCAGGGTCATCTCTCCCCCCCTTTCTGGGCCTGTGAGGGGCATGGTGGATGCCGCTGTCTTCAGGACCTTGTGGTCTGGGGCGAGGAAGGTGGACACTGGACACGTGGTCCCGAAGTGAGGATCAGGGTGCCAGGTCCACACCAGTAGGTGGTGGGCTCTTTGAGATGGGGTGCCGTCCTACTTCAGGTGAGGGGATGTGCCTCGGGCGGGTTGGAAGCGGGTGACGGGGGCTGCAGGCGGAGTCTTGCTTTGTCCAAGAGTGGCGGTGCCAGGACCCGTCTCTGCTCGTCTGGGGGCCGAGGTGACACATCTGCTGTCCCGCAGGTGCGCACCCGGTCCGTGGGCGAGTGTGTGGAGTACTACTACCTGTGGAAGAAGTCTGAGCGCTACGACTACTTCTCCCAGCAGACGAGGCTGGGCCGGAGGAAATATGGCCCGTCGGGAACCACGTGCGTGCAGCGGGCTCCAGGGCCCTGGGGAGGGGAGGGTGGGCGTCCCGGGCAGGCGTCTCCCCTTCACGGCACACTCTCCCACAGGGATGCAGACCAGGACCTGGACGGCAGTGACCCCGACGGCACTGGTCGCCCCCGCTCGTCGCCGCCCCTGCCCCCTGCTGCTGACAGCCTGGGCTCTGAGCAGGACCCCTTGGCACGGATGCACACAGGTGAGAATGTGGGTGGGTCCCTGCCCTTGGGAGAGCCCTGTTCTCACTGGTGCCTTAACCTGGGCCCCCAGGGCTCTACCCCAGAGAGCGGTCCGTGGGGGTGTCGCCTGCATGAGTGGCCACGGGGACTTGCTGGCTTGTTGTGTGGAAGGGTACACATGTGTCCTGTGGCCCTGGATGGCACGTGGGAGGTCTCATGGGTGTCCAGGGCTCCCTGGCGTCCGGGCTCAGGGCTGCACAGGAGCAGACAGGGCCCAGCTCGGGACTGGAGTTTCTGACCATGACCACAGAGATAAGGATGAGGACCTTGGCTCTGAGTCTGTTGTACTCTGGGGTTTAGATTGTTCCAGAATCTGGTTGGTTCCATGGTTTGCCTAAAAGGGGGATGGCATCTTCCTACTTCTGGAATTGCTAATCACATAGATTCCACATTTATCCGCACTTTGCCTTCAAGCTTCTCTTATTCTGTTTTATTTGAATTTCTCTGAACCTGTTGTGTTTTGGTCTTGGTTTCAAAAAACAGGAGTTACAACCTCCCAATTCAGGGCCGTCAGCCCAGGTGCACAGTTTCCCTATAACTGGTTTCTCTTGTGTCTGTATTTCATGTCTCTGTGAAAATAGCTCCGTGGAGAGGGGTCCACAGGCTTTGGTGGACCCGCAGAGGTTGGGCAGTAGCCCAGCGTAGGTTGCAGTCTGAAAGCATGAGTGTGATTTTAATGGGGTGTGCTCTCGCTGGGATGGCTGTGGGTCCCAGGAGAGCTGGTGTGGGTGCCCTGGGGGCCCAGCCTCAGCTGTGTTCTCCCCCGCAGAGCCGCTGAGTGTAGACAGCGCGGCCGGCAGTCTCAGTGAGCCTGGGGAGAGCTCCGACAGCCTCCCGTCCTCGGAGCCGGGGCCTTGTCCGTTCCAGCAGCTGGACACGCCCCCAGCCGTGCCCCTGCCCAGGCGGCCCCCTGCCCTGGCCGAGCCAGCCTTCTACCCCCCGGCCACAGCCCCTCCAGAGCCCGGCAGCAGCCCGAGACTAGCTGTGGACTTGACCCTGCCCGGGGCCCTCCCCGAGGAGCTGCCTCTCCTCTCCAGCCGTGTGGATGTGAACGGAGAGCCTGAGGAGGCCGTGGCTCCGGCACAAGTGGCCTTGTCGGTCACCGAGTTTGGACTCATCGGCATTGGGGATGTGAATCCCTTCCTGGCTGCCCACCCAGCGTGCCCAGCCCCCGGGCTGCACTCGGAGCCCCTGTCACAGTGAGTGCGGCCCCTGCCCCGGGTCCCCCTGCCCCGGGTCCCCGCCCCCCAGCCTCAGGCTGCGCTGTGGAGAGGGGAGGGCTGTGCCCCGAGGGCCCGAGCATGGCTTGGCCATATGGAGCAGGCTCTGTTGGTTCTTTACTTTTATTCTCTACTTTTAATTTGGCTTATTTATTTTTTTGACTAGGTAATACATTCATATGGTTCAAAATCCAAAAAGGTACAAACGGGGCCGGTGCCAGGCTCCTCCCACCCCTGCCCCAGCCACCAGCCCTCCCCAGGCGCCACGGACAGTGCTGCCTTGGGGAGCCTGTCCACCAGCACAAGTGAAAACACGGTCTGCTGGGGGAGGTGAGGTCGGGAGCCACGGTTTCAGCCCACGGCACCCAGGCCGTGCCGTCTGTGGGACTGGACTGACCTTTTCTCGGTCTCTCCCCCTGCAGCTGTAACGTGATGACCTGTTGATCCCTGGCCACGGGTGGGCGTGCGTGGCCCGGACTGGACGTGGGGCCACCGCGGGGCCTGCCTCTGCCAGTCTTCCCGACCCCTCCCCTCCTCGTGGGCCTCGGGTAACGCCTCCTCTGCTTCAGAACACGGCAAGGACAGGGTGAGTGGTGGCCGGGCCGCTGCCCTGCCCCCCTCACACACAGACTGGTGCCCTCGGTGCCCGGCACCACGGTCCGAGCTGTCCAGGCTGCTGCCCCCAGCGCAGGACCCATCGGGCGGCCAGAGGCGGAGGGCCCGGCCCCGTCTAGCCAGCAGAGGCGAGGAAGGTGGGGAGATGGGGCAGGATGCTGCCCCCACCAGCAGCCTCTGCCCGGGGCACCCTCAGCACTCCGCTTGGCTCCATCTCCCTGCACCCAGCAGGGCCACAGTCTGCCCCAGCCCGGGGGTCGTGGGCAGCTGCTACTCGGTGCCAAACCCCGTGGGGCACAGAGCCATATACCTCGACGTCGGCCCCGCCTGCCCTCGACCTCCACCCTGCTCTCCACTTCAGGAAACGCCGCACTTTACATCCCCCCCCCCCGCCTCCTCCCTGTCTCCAGCCCGGAGCAGCCTCGGGTGTGGGGTTGAGACAGGTGACGCACCCCCCTTGGTACCAAGGCGCCGTTGCCTGCAGCACCGAGGGGCTGGCTCCAGCCCGTTCCCCTGACCCCGTGGGTCATACTTCTGTCGAAGCTCCCCAGCAAGATGGTTTGGGGTTCTGGTCCTTCTCTTTCCCAGCTTCCCTCGTTTTATTTATGTTTCTGTTTACAAATTGGAGTGGGGTCCTCCACGGGGCCAGGGCAGCGCTCCCCAACCCCTGGGTGTCACCAGGAGAGGGTTTTGGCTCGAGCCCGTCTGCAGAGTTGGCCTCGACCTTCCCTCACCCCACCAAGGACCACACTGTGAAGTGATAACTGCCTTGAATCCCTTGCTGTTTTATTTATTAAACTTGATTTGAAGTCCATGGGTGCCTCGTGGTAGATGGGGAGGACGGGGTGTGAGGAGGTGCTGGGGACGGCCGGTCACTTTGTGGACCCTGTGGCCTGGGCCAAGTCGTGGCCAGGATGGCATGGGGCTGCGGGGGCGCTGGTCGCGATGACTGACACGACGGGCTGCTTTGATGTGAGTCAGACCCTGGCCACAAAAACCACAGCAGACGCAGAGGCGGGAGGAGCCCTGGGTCCCACGGAGGAGGCCCAGGGTGAGAGCACGAGGGTAGAGGCTCGGTGGGCCAGGGATGGTCGGTTTCATTCTGGGTCTGGGGCCAGACCCAGGAGGGGTCTGCAGGGGTAAGCAGGGCCTTGAGACCACTTTTCATAGCTCCCTGTGGTTGCTGCACGGAGGTGAGGGGTGGGGGGCATGCAGGAGCTGGAGCTGGGAGGGGTGCAGCCTGGTGCCTTCCTGGGAGGGAGCAGGAGACTCAGTGGGAAGGGGGGGTGCAGCCTGGCTGGGAGGGGGCAGGAGACCCAGTGGGAAGGGGGGGTGCAGCCTGGCTGGGACGGGGCAGGAGACCCAGTGGGAGGGGGGGGTGCCGGGTGGGGGGGGGGGAGGAGGGGGGGGTCAGGAGAGTTGGTTGTCCAGTGCTGGGAGCCAGGGTGTGTGTGGGGGTGGGTGATGCGAGAGGGACTTCAGAGGATTTTAATTGGAGTGTTTTCCCCAGTACTTGAGAGAAGTTGCTCTCCTGTCTTCTGGTTGGCTCTGCTTACAACAAGAAATCTGCTTGTCTTAGTGTGTTCTTACTGTTTTTAAGATTTTTATCTTTCATGCTATTTTTTTTTTTTTGCCTCCCTATTCAATAATGCATCCCCTCATATCTTTGCTTCTCCCTTCCTATTGTTAGAAATATCTTTTGAATGTCACTTTATTCGTTTCCTCATCCTGTATAGTTGGCAGTAAATCACATTCTGGGTAAAGGAGTGAGTAAGGGGTTTGTTCCCTCACAAGCGAAGAGACATAGAAACACGTCCATAAATGCTGCATTCCGACACGGCGCTCTCATCCCGGAGAAACGGATCCTAAAACATTTGGCTTTTCTGGAGACTTCACACGCCCATGTGTGATTGTGTGGAGACCCTAAATAGGGCTTCCTGGCTGGTTTGGAGCAGTTTGATCAGGGGGTGCCTTGCTGTGTCCGCTTCGTGCATTCCGCGCTCCTCCTCGTCTTTCTGTGGCTTGACGGCTCCTGTCTTTGAGCGCCGAGCGGTATTCCAGCACCCGGATGGACAGCAGGTTATAACCCACTCTCTGCCGAAGGACACCTTGGCCACGCTCAGGTTTGGGCAGTTGTGGATAAAGCCGCTGTAAACATCTGTGTGCAGGGTTTCAAACCCGCGAAAGCCCAGAGCTGAATCGAACGGTGAGGGTCTGTGTAGTTTTGTGGGACAGCGTTTTGCGTTCCCGCCGGCTGCTCTGCGTCCTCACCAGTACTTGGTGGTGTCCGCGTTCTGGATTTCGGCCATTCTGAGACGAAGCGTCGCCGGAGCTCATCCTTGTCTGTGGCTTTTGAAGGTGGCTGTTTGTGCCTGGGCTCACTTCTCCCTTTGGCCCCGGGTTCGCCGGTGAGGTGGTCTGTCCCTGTAGGTGCTGCCGCGTGGATGGCGGCTCCGCGGCCGGCGTGCTCCCCGCTCTCTGGGCTGGAGAAGGCCCTGTCCCTCCACTCTGAAGCACTTCTTAGTTTTATTTTATTTTTGCCAGATATAGGGTTCCTGGTTGACTTTCTTTCACCATTTTGGATATGTTTCATTGACTCCTGGTATCTGCTGTTTCTGATGAGAAATCCCTGTGTTTCTGCAGGTCTGTCCCCGATGGCGTTGCTTGTTGTGGGTTTGGCGCCGGCAGGTGGATGGGGACGCACTTAGGTGTAGCTTGTCTGCGGAGCTGTTAGGGCTTACGGGCCGTGCCTCTCCTAGGTTTGGGGCATCTTGGCCATTGTTTCTCCCGACATCTCTGCTGCGCCCCCTAGTGTCTGGCTGCACAAGGTGACCCCAGCCTCTCAGACGCCGGCCAGTCCCCCACGTTCTTTAACTCACACCTTGTACATTTTGGTTCTAGTATGTGTATTTGGCTTTTTCCGTTTCTCTACTGAAATTCTTCATTTTCTACCTTTTCCTGTAGAAACTTAACCTGAATCTTCATTGTTTTCACCTGTGGGTCACTTCTGGATATTACTTCTCTTAACCGTTTTCCTCTGGATTGTGGGTCCCCATTTCTCCAGTTTTGCTGGTTATTTTATTTTATTTTTTTAAAGATTTTATTTATTTATTTTACAGAGAGAGAGAGAGTAGGGAGAACAGCTGAGGCAGAGGGAGAAGCAGGCTCCCCGCCAAGCAGGAAACCCGATGCAGGGCTCCATCCCAGGACCCTGGGATCAGGATCTGAGCCAAAGGCAGATGTTTAACATACTGAGCCACCCAGGAGCCCTTTGCTGGTTATTTTAAACGAGTCATTTTCCTTGTGTTGATGCGGACACACGAAGGCCCCGGCCAGGCTGTCCCGCGACCCTGGCTGCTGTGGCAGTTGGCATCTGTCTTGCTCAGTCCTGACGGCAGCCAAGGGGCTGGAAGCCGCAGCTACTGGACTTGCCCCTGCGGTCCATGCAGGAAGCATGTGTCCTTTCCCCAGTGGCTCCAGCAGAAGCCCCTGAATATCAAGGCTTGTGCCCGGGACTGAACGAGTGACCGGCCAGGCCTGGGTCAGCTGCCCACCTGAAGAGGGCACTGGCCAGGGTGGAGGGGGACAGGAGCAGAGAGTGTGTGGGCGGCGGGAGCGGCAGCTGGGTCTGGAGGAGCGCGGAGGCCACAGGGCAGTGTTGGGCCAGGCGACGGGAGGTGTGTTTGGGAGGTAGCAGGAGCAGAGTTGTGCTTGAGGAAGACCGGCTGGGAGTGGACACCAGGGGCCGTGTTGGTCGGCCTGCACCACAGGTGCAGCCCTGGCTGTGAAGGAATAAGCAGCTCATGCGCTCTGGCCATGACTCAGGGAACGCTGACCCCAGGCTGAGGGTCCCTTGGTCACTAGGCCACGTTCATTCAGTCGGCACTGATTGGGTATCTGCTGGGTGCTGGCCTCTGCCCCGGCAGCTCAGGGCTGGGGAGGAGGGGATGATAGGCAGACACATGGAAATGACGCCAGAGCTCCCAGGAGGTGGTGGACACGGCGGGGGGGGGGGGGTAGGGGAGCGGAGAGGACTGTGCCGTCGGGCAACTTAACCCGGGATTCGGAATTCACTGATGTTGGCTTCTGAACTGAAGGTGACCCCAAGTACCTGCCCCATCGTTTCCCGTTTGATTAACCCTCCCGGGTGCTTCCTAAGGAGTTAGGCTCTCGGTCAAGCAGGTCAGTACAGTCTCAGGGCTTAGGTACCCTCCAGTGCCCGTTATGCAGATGGACAGACTGGCCTGTCACAGCCCCCCAGGGGTACAGGCTCGACTCCAGGACCCTTAGCGGGGGCAAAGCCCCAAGTCTGGAAGAACTCCACTGTGGCCTTTCTGAGCCCCGAGAGTACACTTTCAGGTAATCTCTACACCCAACACGGGGCTCGAACTTAGCCCCCAGAGAAGTGCATGAAGGCAGGAGTGGTGCCCTCAGGTGGCACCCACTGTGTGCCGGGCACCTTTCTGCCCACCTCCCAGGCATCTCTCCCTAATCTTCACTACACTTGGAGACACCTGGAGCCCATCAGGTTGACGAGAACTGACCATTTCTGAGCCCTGAGCTCCACTCCCTCGTGGATCACCAGGCACCGAGGACTTGGTTCTGTCTCTGGGGGACATAGACAAGTCCCTGGGACCCAGCTGGGGGCTGTCTGCCACCTGCAGGTAGGGGGGGAGCTGTCCAGGTCTGGCTCCCAGTCCAGGCTCTGTCCCTCAAGCAGGCCTCACTGGCCTGGGGTTCTTCTGTACAGACTCCTTGCAATGTGGAGGGTTCAGGTCCCAGCTCTGCTTCTTCCCATTGCATGAGCTAGCAGATGCAGGAGCCCTGACCGCGATCCTAACCTTAATGCTAATCCTTGCTGCCCTCATTAGATTTTAATCCTGACCCTGCCCAGGTGTTTTAAGGACAGTGTGAGACTGAGGTCAGCGGGGAGGGCAGTGGTTCCAGCCCCATGCGGGCCCTCCAGCCATGCTGTTTTCCAGGCTCATCTTCCTACCCATGGTTTCTGTGCCCACAGGAGCCTCCCTTAGAGACCTCCTGGGTCCCACCTGCAGCCCCGACTCAGGCCATCCCCAGTACCACGCCTCCTCTGGCAGGCTTCTCCCAGCGATCTCCCCACCCAGCACACAATAGGTGCTCAGTAAAGAACCCCACCTTTCCTCGACTCCAATAGAGCGCTTCACTTTCTCTACCTTAACTGAGAATGGGTAGTCACCCCGAGGTTAAAGTGAGAAAAGGTCAGTAATAAGGAGGCCAGGTAACACTTATGGAACGTTATGCCGGGCTGTTGCTTCACATATAACTGATGTTACATGCTGTGGATGCTGTTCACATAAAACTCATCGAGTAATTCTCACAAAAACCGTGATCCACTACGCGCTGCCTGAATGAGTGAACGAGTGAATAAGGGAGCCGGAGCCCGGGACTTGCGTCTCCCTGAGGTCCGCCCCGCTCTGTGAGTGGCAGCCGGAAAGCCAGTGAGCAGAGCCTGAGCCCACCTGGGCGGGGCCGCGCCTGCCGGAGTCGGAGACGCGCTGGATCCCGCTGAGCCTGAAACCAGCCCCTGCGACAGCCCCACCCCCGCCCAGACACCGGAAAAACCCTCCCGCCTGGAGGAAGAAGTCTAGGGACGGAGGAGGAAGCTGCATTTTTTTAGGATGTGCGCCCCCCCCGCCCCCAACTCCTTGCCGTGTGCGGTTGGAAAGGGGAGGGTGCTGGGAATGTGCGTCCCACACCGTCTCTCCGCCACACCACAGACGGAAAATCCGAGTCTAGGAGTTTCCATGCTGGACTTTGTCATGTCCTGGGGCGGGGTGGGGTGGGGTGGCGTGGGCTGAGTTATTTTGAGTGTGCGTATGGGGGAGTGCCTCTGCCGGCTGCCCAGAGCGGGGTAAGTTGTCTGGGGTGCAGAGGAGCTGGCCCTCAGACATCCCGCCCCCCAACCGTAATGGCCAAAGAGCCCGAGATCCGCTGTGCACTGTCCCCCGACTTCCAACACCTTGGCTCCCTCTTGGAACCCCCTGCACCCCGCAAGTGCCGGTGTCCGGTCATCCTCCCAGGAAGCGGGGTCAAGGGGGCTCTGCGTGGAAGCCCCAGTTGCCTGACCTTGGGTCAGGGGCTGCCTGTCTCTGGATCTGACTCCCTTCATCTCTAAAAAGGGCCCAGAAACATCCTCTGTTTTAGGATTGTTGGAGGAGCTGGGGTGGTGAATGTGTTTACGAGGTCAAGGGAGCAGACCCTGGGGCCAGGCCCCCTGGGTTCAAGTCCCAGCTCTGCTTCTTCCCATTGCATGACCTAGAAAGAGGGATAGAACCTCACGTGTCATGTTTCCTGCCAGGTCAAGGCAGGGCTCTCTCCAAGGCTTCTCAGACGGTTTCAGCCCAAAGGATCTAGTAATGGCCCCTTGGGCCTCCGTTTCCCTGACTTGGATGCTCGTGACCGTTGGGCGCCTCCCAGCTCAGGGCTCCCTAGGACCTAGTTGGGGTGCGGGGCATAGACTGTTTTCAGCTCCTGCCCTCTCTGTTTGCTCTTGTTGTTAAGGTTGGGACAGTGAGTGTGCTACATGGGAGCGGGGCCCGGTGCCAACAGCCTCCAGGGTGGGTGTTGAGGAACTTGACCTTCTGAAATGCCACGCATCACAGGAATGCCGGGATTTTAAGCATTAGGCGTGAAGAAAAACCCCTGCAATGACGCCAGGACACTCCATCAGTTTTGGGGCACTTCCTGACTCAGAGGTACTCAGATGTACCCAGCATCTGAGTACGAGGAAACCCGGGGACACGTCCTGCCGGGTCTGCCCTCTCGCGCGCTCCTCCGTGTGTGCGTGGGTGCCTTCCTTCCTTCTGGCCACCCGCCCCTTCCCCGACCCAGCCGGCCCAACCTGCGGGTGACGCCCTGGGGGTCTCTGGACCGCTGTCCCTCAGCCTCAGCCTCCCGCCTGCGGTGGGGGAGTGCCGGGCGCAGACGACCTCTCCCGCCTCCAGACCCGGGTGGGGTCTCCCGCTGTCCCACGCAGGCACTCTCCACCCCGCCCCTCCCGGCTCGCCGCGGCGGGGCGGGGCGGGGCGGGGGCAGAGTCCGCCCCCTCCCCTCGGGCTGCTCCGCCCTCGCCCCGCCGCTCCCCTGCCTTCCCCTCCACGCCCCGCCCCGCCCTGGCAGGGCCTGGCTCGGCGGCCATGTGACCCCGCGGCCTGGCCGGGCGCGACGGGACGCGCTGGGACCGGCGTCGGGGGTCGCGGGCGCGGCCGGGGGCGGGGGCGGCATGGAGCGGAGGTGGGTCTTCGTACTGCTCGACGTGCTGTGCGTGCTGGTCGGTAAGAGCCGCGCGACCCGTGTGTTGGGGGAGGACCCCGCCCCCCGGCGGTACACGCCCCGGGCCCCCGAAGGTTGGTTTGTGGGGGCGGATCGGGGAGGCCCCTGGGGGCGCGCGACCTCGCGGACTGCCTCCGCGCCCCGGTGCCAGCGGGCGCCCTTCCCGGCCTCGGTTTCTCCCGGCCGTCCCGGGTCCCCCCGCCCGCTGCAGCAGGAAGTCGCAGCCGGGGGGGCTGCACGCGCCTCCCTCCCCGCCGCGCCCGGCCGGGGCGGTGATTCAGGAGGGCGGCGGTCCGGGTTTGGGGCGCGGCCGCGGGTCACCCGGGCGGACCTCCACCCCCTGTCCCGGGATCGACGTTCCCAGCGGGCACACGGCTGGTCGGTGGGAGTCGGACCCCCTGCTCGGGCGGGGGAGAGATGGAGAGAAAGGCTGGGCCCCGGGCTACCCGTGAACCCGGCGCCTCCGGCGGCGCGGACCAAACCTGTCGGGCGGGTTTGCGGGCCAGGCTGGGGGAGGGGGCGGCCCGAGGCCCCCTCCCCGCCCTTCCCCCAGGGTCCCGGGAACAAAGGCCGAGTGTTTGCTCTGGGGCTGTGCGGACAATGGCCCCAGAATTCTACCCTCGGCGCGGGGAGGGGCCCCTCGGGCCTAAATCGCCCCCCCAGGACCGCTCCCTCCCCGCCCCCATTTGGGGTTCCTGCTCCTCCGGCGGGGTCGGAGGGGAAATCCCTGACGGATTGGAAAGGCCAGGCTCTCCTCCTGAGCCCCAGACCCTAACCCTGACCTCTTTGGAGTGGGCCGGTTGGCAGCAGGAAGAAGTCCCCAGGGGGCGTCTGCCAGCCCTAGCCATCATGTATTGAATACCTGTTATTTATATTTAAACATGTGTGTGGCACGTCCTGTATTCTAGACAAGAAGTGACATGCACATAATGAAGCCGTTTTCACCAAACAGTCCGTCGGGCAGGTTCTGTTTGCCCAGAGAGGTTCAGGCACCTGCTGGAGGTCACACAGCAGCTACCGGTGGTGCTGAGATTAGGTTGTGTTGGTTGCTTCTTTGTGCCAGGAGCTAGAGGCCCAGGCAGACCTGGCTCCCATTCTTGAAGCTTCAGCCCATAAAAAGTTGAGTTTCCTAGGGTGACAAGGGGGCCCTGATGAAAATACGGGCTGTGTGTGTGTGTTTCCGGGGGGGGGGGGGGTGATGTAAAGGCAGGGATGTTCTGCAGGTGTCTGCCATGAGGGCATGAGCCAGTGTCCTAGGCAGAGAGAGGCCCCAAATCCAGTGCTTGGAGCTCTACTTCCCAAACCCACAGGTCTGGTTCCAGTCGAGGGTGACTGAGTCTGCAGTGGAAGGGGCTGGGGCTGGGGGACAGGAATTGGGAGACAGACCTCGCTGCCCAGGCACCTTATGCCAGCCTCTTTGCCCTGCTGCGGGGGCAGGGATGAGGCTTGACTTGATGTCTCAGCGTGTTCTGGCCCTGGCCTCCCCCCACCCCCAACTCTGGGGGGCTCCTGCCTGGCTTCTCTGCCTCCACCCTTGCCCTCACTGGTGTACGAAAACATGCTCTGTTCCTTTGTTCCCAACTGTCTGATGTCTCCCCGCTCACTCCCAGCAAGATTCCCATTCTTTTTTTTTTAAGATTTTTTAGAGAGAGAGAGACTGCGGGAGTGGGGACACAAGCAGGGGGAGTGGGAGAGGGAGAAGCAGGCTTCCCGCTGAGCCGAGAGCCTGATGCCCAGGACCCTGGGATCATGACCTGAGACGAACGCAGATGCTTAACGACTGAGCCACCCAGGCGCCCCAAGATTCCCATTCATATAATACCCTCCACCCCCAGCCCCCAGCTCTCCAGCTCTCCAGGCATGGGCCCACCTATGGACCTTTGCACTGGCTGTTACCTCTCCCTGGTGCTCTTCTCCAGATCTGCCCTGACCTTCCTCAGCTCCCTCAAGCCACCTTTTCTGTGTGGCCTACCTGACAAGCCCATAGCCTCCCTGATTCCAGTCGCTGTCCCTAAGCCTCACAGCTCCATGGGCAGACCTCTGTTTCCTGACTCAGCACTAAGTTTGGTCTCTTGGGAGGAGGAGGAGTTGGCCTTGTCCCTGACTCCTGTGGTATTCAGGCCACAGAAGAGTCACTCCCTTTTATACTTGTCACCTGCCGTGCTGGGGGCAAAGGGCGCCCTGCCTGTGTTTGTCACCCTCAGCTCAGCAGGCCCTGGGACCCCAGAGCCACAGCTGCCGAAACTTCTGGCTCCTGAATGTGTCTTTGGACCGAGCTGTGGAGGCCCTTGGTCTGCCCAGGGGTCTGCGCAGGGTCTGTCGACATCTCAGCTCTGCCCCTTACTGTGGTGTGTCCCTGGTCTCTCTGGCTGGCCATAGAGTGAAGGGCAGGGAGTTCTCTCTTTTAAAAGATGCTTATTAAACATGTGCGCAGGCCGAGCCCTGGGAAGGCTCCAGGGACAGCCTTGAGCATGGCGGACCCCCCTCAGGTGCTCGGTGAACTCAGGTATCACATGGTGCATAAATACAAACAGTGCCAAGAGACATGGAGAACAGACATTTCATCTATGAAAGGGGTGCCAAGGTGGGCAGTCAGGAAGGCAGCTGGATGGAGCTCAGTTTGGAGGGAAGTCAGTCAGATGTTTTGGGCGGTGAGGACGGTTGCCAGGTTCCTGGTTGGGTGCCTGTGGAGTTTGCTCAGGGAGGAGACAGGAGGCTGGAGGGAAGTGAGGAAGGGGAGGGGGTGGGAGATGTGGGGTGGGGGCTGTACAATGGGCCTGGGGAGGATTTTGGTGTTTATCTGTGGATGATGGGGAATCACGAGGGGGTTTTAATGGGGCAGCAGCCTCCCATTTGCCAGGTTGGTGTGGAGGCGAGAAACCAGGGGACCAAGGCAGGTGGCCCTGGGGCTTCGCTGGTGGGAGCGTGCGGCTGGGGGAGAACCATCTGGCCACTGGCTTCTCTCCCCTGCCCCCAGCCTCTCTGCCTTTTGCCATCCTGACGCTTGTGAACGCCCCATATAAGCGAGGGTTCTACTGTGGAGATGACTCCATCCGATACCCCTACCGTCCAGACACCATCACACATGGGCTCATGGCTGGGGTCACCGTCACGGCCACCATCATCCTTGTAAGGCAGAAGAGGCTTGGAGGGTGGGGCTGGGGTGGGGGATGGTCTTTGGGGAAGAGGACCCCCTTTGGAGTTCCCAGAACCCCAGCCGACTCAGGGAGGCTGGGAGCCCTTACCCCATTTCCGTGGGGAGGGCCAAGGCCCAGGGAGCCAGGGCTGGTGGAGACGCTCACAGCCGGCGTCCCAGCCCCGCTGCAAGGCCCCTCAGCTGCTGCCTGTGCAGGTCTCAGCCGGGGAGGCCTACCTGGTGTACACAGACCGCCTCTATTCCCGCTCCGACTTCAACAACTATGTGGCCGCCGTCTACAAGGTGCTGGGCACCTTCCTGTTTGGGGCTGCCGTGAGTCAGTCGCTGACAGACCTGGCCAAGTACATGATCGGCCGCCTGCGGCCCAACTTCCTGGCGGTGTGTGACCCTGATTGGAGTCGCGTCAACTGCTCCATCTACGTGCAGGTGGAGAGGGTGTGCAGGGGAAACCCCACCAACGTCACCGAGTCCAGGTGGGTGCCGGGATAGCAGCCTTCACTCTGGGCCATGCTGGGGGACCCCAGCCGCAGATATTCCCAGCCCTGGGGGAGGAGTGGGCCCTGCAGGAGGACCCTCAGGAGCTGAATGTGGAAGAATGAGAAGGTTAAGGAGGCAACTCCCTGAGCAGAGGATTGTGGGGTTGAGGCCAGGTGGGGCCCGTGGGCCTGGGTGGTGTGGGGGCAGGAGGGGGCGTGAGGTGGGGCGGGATGTCGGACCCCACTGGCCTGCTTCTCTGCTTTGTACTCTCACAGTCTCTGATCAACTTTTCCATTAATTGCCATTATTGTTTTCCTTTTTATTATTTTATTTTATTTTTTTAATAAGTGTTGTGATACATTAGGTTTTTTTTAAAGATTTTTTTTATTCATTTGAGAGAGAGAGAGAGAGCATGAGTGGTGGGGGTGGGGGCAGAGGGTGAAGCAGACTCCCCACTGAGCAGGGAGCCTGACGCAGGGCTCGATCCCAGGACCCTGGGATCATGACCTGAGCAGAAATCAGGAGTCAGATGCTTAACCAGCTGAGCCACCCAGGCATCCCCTTATTTTCCTTTTTAAAAGATTGAAATAAAATTCACATAGCTAGGGGTGCCTGGGTGAGTCCGTTGGTGAAGCGTCTGCCTTCGGTTCAGGTCATGATCTCAGGGTCCTGGGATCGAGTCCTGCCTCGGATCGGGCTCCCTCCTCAGTGGGGAGCCTGCTCCTCTCTCTCCCTCTGCTGCTCCCCCCCTGCTTGCGCTCGCTCGCTCTCTTGCTCACTCTCTTGCTCACTCTCAAATCAATCAATCAATAAAATCTTTTTTTTTTTTTAATATTTTATTTATTTGACAGAGAGAGACACAGTGAGAGAGGGAACACAAGCAGTGGGAGTGGGAGAGGGAGAAGCAGGCTTCCTGCGGAGCAGGGAGCCCGATGCGGGGCTGGATCCCAGGACCCGGGGATCATGACCTGAGCCGAAGGCAGACGCTTAACAACTGAGCCACCCAGGCGCCCCTCAATCAATAAAATCTTTAAAAAAATGCACATAGCTAAAATTCACTAATTTAACTATCTTAATGGGTACAATTCATTGATTTCTTAGCAATTCACAGTGTTGTGCACCCATCCCCACTATCTTACTCCAGAATATTTTCATCACCCCAAAAAGAAGCTCCTTGTCCATTAGTTGTCAGCACCCTGTCCGTCCGCCCATCCCCATCCCAGTCCCCAGGCCCTGGCTCCCATGAGCCCCCTCCTGCTGTGGTCATGCCTTTCCTGATGATTCACACATGTGGAGTCCCACACCGTGTGGCCTCTCATGTCTGGCTTCCTTAATGTTTCAGAGCTTACCCGTGTTGGAGCGTCTATGTGTGTTTGCTGCACCTGTTTTGGGGCTCTTGTTCAGTGGGTGTGTCTTTGTGATTGTTTTGTCTTCCTGATGGATGTGCTGGTTCTCACTGTGAGCCCTTTGTCTCTCCTAGTGGTTTCATTTTCAGGGTCTGTTTTGTCTCCCAGCAGTGTAGCCACGCTGGCTTTCTTGTGGTTGCTGTTTGCATGGAATATTTTTCCCATTTTTGTACTTTTCAACCTATTTGTGTGTTTGAACCTAAAGTGAGTCTCTAGTACACAGCCTAAAGTTAGGTTATTTTGTAAATCTATTTTGTAATCTCTGCCTTTTAATTGGAGAGGTTAATACATTTACATTCATTGTAACTACTGATCAGGAAGGGCTTGTGCTGTCTTGTTATTTGCTTTCTACATAGTCTTTGTTTTTATGCTGACTTTTACATTTCTTCATTACTGCCTTTTAAATGGTTGACTATGCAAGGAGTTTGTGGCCATATGGCGCTACCCCCTTATGAGATTATTTTCACAAATTATATTTTTATACATCGTGTGTTCATCAACTTAGATTTATAATTACTATTTTATGCAGTTTTTAAAACATTGAGGTATAATCGGCATATACCACCGTATTAATTTTAGGTACACAACATAACAACATTTGTATTTATCTTGAAATGGTCACCACAGTAAATCTAGCTAACAACCGTCCCTGTATATGCAGTTAAAAAAAATTATTAGAAAAACCAGGAATCATAAGCCACAAGTATATTAATACTGATGTTTGTATTGTGTAATTACCTTTACTGGTGCTTCTCAGGTCTTTGTGTGAGTTTGATTTACTGTCTAGTACCCTTCGTTTCTCCTGAAAAGACTCCCTTTTGGTATTTCTTATAGGGCAGGTATTGGAGCAATGAATTATCAGTTTTTGTTTATCTGGGAACGTCTTAATTTCTCCTTCATTTTTAGGGGATAACTTTGCTAGATATAGAATTCTTGGTTCCTTTGAATGTGTCATCCCGCTGCCTCTGGCTTCCAGGGCTTCTGACGAGAAACCAGCTGCAAATTGAATCGTACTGAGGGCCCTTGTTCAGGAGGAGTTTCTTCTCTTGCTACTTGCATGATTCTCACTGACTGTCCTTTGGCAGGTTGATTACACCGTGTCTCTCTGAGTTTCTCCTTTGGGAGTTCATCAAGCTTCTTGGGTGTGTCGATTAATGTTTTTGATCCAATTAGGGAAGTGTTCAGCCATTATTTCTTCAAAGACTCTGCCTCTGTGTACCTCTCCCCTCTTTGGGTTCCCACTGTGTGGGTGGAGTCCCTGGTGCCCACTTCTGTTTCTCCCTTTTTTTTTACTCTCCGTTTGTCCGACTGAATTGTCTCTGTCGACTTGTGTCCATGGTTACTCTTCTGCCCATTCAGATCTGCTAGTGATCTTTTCATTTTGGATACTGCTGTTTTCAGCTCCAGAATTTCTGTTTGGTTCCTCTAGATAACCTCTGTCTCTTGGTTAGTATTCTCTATTTAGTGAGACATTGTGTAGCTCTTTGAACAGATTTTAAATGGTGGCTGAAACGTCTTTGTCCAGTAAGTCTAGCGCCTGGGCTTCCTCAGGGACGGCTTCTATTAAAAGATGTTTTTCCCCTGTGTGTTGGATACACTTTTTTTTCCCTGCATGCTTTGTACTTATTTGGTTGAAAACTGGGCATTTTTTATATTGTAATGTAGCAGCTCTGGAAATCGGATTGTACTCCCCTCCCCAGGGATTGTTGTTGATGTTTGTTACAGTTGTTGGTTGGTTGGTTAGTGACCTTTCTGAACGAATTTTGCAAATTCTGTATTCTTTGTCATGTGTGGTCATGAAGTTCTTTCTGTTAGCTGGGTGATCAGCTAGTGATTTGACAGAGATTTTTCCTTAGACACCTGGCCCCAGGAGAAATGTATCTCTCAGAGTTTACAGATGGGCTCTGTGTGCTGTGCTGGGCCTGCCTTCAGTGTGCAGTACCTGAAGGTCAGCCAGAGGTGAGAGCAAAGGGCTTCTTTCCAGAGCTCCCTGGTGGGTCTTTGTGCTTCAGCTGCTGTGCATCACCCTGGAGAGCAGTGACAAACATTTGTTGTAAATGTTTCAGAGCAATGCCCCAGGTAGCTGCCTCAGCACCCGGAGAGTGGGGTACAGCCCCTCAGATCCACCAGATGGGGTCCAAACAGACAATCACAATTCTGTGCAGAGAGGTCTGTTCTGCTCTTGGTACATGTGGCCACTGTCAGTGCAATTCTGTTTGTACAGATGTTTTTCATTTCTCTTACAGATGGCTGGACCTTTAGAGTTTCTTTATTGGCTGCTTTCTCTTATCCACTGATGTCCTTTTTGCTAAAACTTGAATTTAATTCTTGTGTCAAGTACCACAGACGGAAAATAATCCTGAAACTGTGGTGTTAACTGCTTGCCGGACACAGTTGTCTGCCCTGGTTCCAAGTCTGTGGCCTACAATGTCCTTGTTAAAGACCGTGAGCCCCAGTTGGAGACTTTCTGTTGCATGGTCAGAGAAGGGAAAAGGGGCCATGTTTCCCCATAAAACCCTTCCTGTGCTGGTACCCAGACTGCGGGAAACACAGTGAGATGGGGGCCCCGGGGGTTTCAAAAGCAGAAATGGGAGTGAGCTCCCCCATCCCTGAGCCTGGGCCCTGGGCTTTGTTCTCTGTGCGGCCCTCCTGATGCCTCTCCTCTCCTTTCTTAGGCTGTCTTTCTATTCCGGACACTCCTCCTTCGGGATGTACTGCATGATGTTCTTGGCGGTGAGTCTTTTTCTCAGGATTGGCTTGTGGGACTGGCCAAGTCACTGCCTTCCCTGGGCCTCAGTTTGCCTTCTGTAGAAGGGGTGGGTGGAGGTGGTGATGGGTTGTTGGGCTGACAGGTGTGGAGGCCCCGGGCCTTCTGGCTCCGTGTTCCTGGCCCCAGAGCTCCCATCTGTGCCCTGGGTGTGGGGTGAGCCCAGCCGGCTCCTAGGCTGATGGCTGCCCTCTGGCCCCCCAGCTGTACGTGCAGGCGCGGCTCTGCTGGAAGTGGGCGAGGCTCCTGCGGCCCACGGTGCAGTTCTTCCTGCTGGCCTTCGCACTCTACGTTGGCTACACCCGCGTGTCTGACCACAAGCACCACTGGAGTGATGTCCTCGTTGGCCTCCTGCAGGGGGCGCTCGTGGCCATCCTCACCGTGAGCTCCCGGGCTTGACACCCCCTGCGCTGGGACCCTCTTGTCCTGCCCACTCCAGTGTTCCCCCTCAGAGCCCATTCCTCACCCCCACTCCCTTCCCGGGTCCCCTTCCCCTGCCCCCAGCAGCTCTTGCCTTCTCTCTT
This sequence comes from Phoca vitulina, assembly GCF_004348235.1. Taxonomy (NCBI): domain Eukaryota; kingdom Metazoa; phylum Chordata; class Mammalia; order Carnivora; family Phocidae; genus Phoca; species Phoca vitulina. The sequence goes on along the minus strand of NW_022589784.1, from coordinate 38,748 downwards.
AGGTTCGCTACATCTCTGACTTCTTCAAGTCCCGGCCTCCACAGCGCTGCCTGGAGGAGGAGGAGCTGGGACGGAAGCCCAGCCTGGCACTGACGCTGACCCTGGGTGAGGCTGACCGCAACCACTATGGGTACCCGGTCTCCTCCTCCTGAGGCAGGGCCCCGGGCTCTGGGTCCAGCTGGGTATGAGGCTGTGTTTGTGGTCCTGGCTGGGCCCTCCCCTGGGGTGGTGATGGGGGCTCTGGATGGGCTCCAGGTGCCCCGTGCTGGTGGTCGGCGGGTGTTCCACCAACCCCACCTCTTGTGCACTGGACCCATGGCCTGGGGTTGCACAGGGCGGCCCCAGTGTTGGGAAGGGGGACCCTGTGCTCTCAGCTCCCTCAGAACCCCCTTTTGTTGGATTAGAGAGCTCCAGATAGATGCTGTTTTTGTAAAGTGTAATGTATATGTGGACTTTTAGTAAAATAGAGTAAAATAGAGTGTTTGCTCGACACGTGGTGTCAGCCTCTGTTCTTACGGCCGTTCTGAGCACGGTTCCTACAGCAGATGGGGGGACGCTTCCCTGCTGGGGGCTCAGCGGAGCTCAGGTGTCAGAAGCTGGTGGCGGTGTTGTCGTCTGAAGATGCAGGGAGAGTGGCCCACTCCCTCCCTGGCCTCACCCCGTGTATGTCTTCATCTGGCTGTGGACTCGTATTGATCACACCCTTTAATAAGCTGGTAAACCTCAGTGTTCCCTGAGTTGTGTGAGCCCTAAGAGAGCAGGTCGTGGGAACGTGCAGTCTAGTCGGTGGGTCAGAAGCACTGGTAACGGCCTGGGGCTGGTGGCAGCCTCGGAGGTGGGGGCGGTCTCGTAGGACTGAGTCCTTAACTTGATGCTCTCTGCGGGCAGACTGTCCGAATTGAGTTCTCAGACGCTACCCCCCACCCCCCGATGTCGAAATTGGGTCTGGAAACCGAAAGAATTGTTGTTTGTGACCTGGTTAAGTGAACAAGGTGAATGAAAGTAACAGCCAGGCCCTCACGGGCTTCCTCTGGTCCTGTCAGCAAGGGGGAAGGCTGGAGGAAGCAGGCACAGCTTGGCACAGCGCCCAGGGCAAGGGTCTGGCCCAGCTGTATGAGGCTCCTGCCATTGTCTGGGCCCCGAGGAGGGCGAGGGTTGGGGAAACTCCGAGTTTGAGTCAGGGTGCAGAATTTGTCTCCATGGCCCTCCCCTCACAGTAGGGAGGCCTCTGCTGAAAGCGCCCCCTCCCCTAGTACAGGCCCCCCAATGGAAACACTCGAGCAGAAATTCAGATGGAGCTCAGAGCCTAGTCAGAGGGGCTGGAGATCTTGCTGGCAGCCTCAGGTGGCCTGCAGGGCTGTGCCCCCGGTCTGCCGCTGTGGAGCCTGAAAGGTCCCAGGTGGGGTGTGGGCCTAGGGCTGGACTCCTTATCCTCTTTCTGCTCGGGGATATTCTCCCTCCCTCCAACGACCCTGCCCTCGGATCCTCCCATCTCGGCAGTGCCCACCTTTAACGGACGTGCCTGGGCCTCCTGGGGCTCCAAGTCTCTCCGCATCCGGCCTTCCTGGAGGACTTGTCCTGATTCTTCCCTGCTGGTCATGCACATGGGGCTCCAGAACCAGCTCCTCTTACTCTGTCCTCAAATGACCACTCCCTGCCATTCACAGAAGGGAAGTAAAATAGAGACTAACTGCTAGAAATACATACTTTTTAAAAAAGGAGATGTGGGGACGCCTGGGTGGCTCAGTCAGTTAAGTGTCTGCCTTCGGCTCAAGTCGTGATCCCAGCGAGCCCCGAGTCGGGCTCCCTGCTCGGCAGGGAGTCTGCTTCTCCCTCTCCCTCTGCCTGCCACTTCCCCAGCTTGTGCTCTCTCTCTCTCAAATAAATAAAATCTTAAAAAAACAAAAAAAGATATGTTCAAAACCTTAGTTTAGGGTTTGTAATTGGGGAAAACAGAGAAAGTGAAATTGAGGAAAATCCGGGGTCTGGGCCAGAGCAGCGGCTCAAGAAACAGAAGGCACTGTGAGTGGTGGGTCCCTCAAGCAGGGAAGACGCGAGCGAGATGCCAGGCCTCTGGAGCGGGTTGTTGAGGGGCTGGCACCTTGAGACGATTGTAGAACGTACAGAGCTCCCCCTTTCAAGGACAGTGTAAATGGTGGGTTTGGTTTTTGTACTAAATATGTGTAAAACGGGTTACTTATTTTTAAGTGTTTTATTTGTCCCCAGAAGCTGTTTTATTCCATACCCCTCGCAGGGTGTTCCGGCCAGGCCTCGGTGTGATAACGTGGCCTGGGGGCAAAGACGCAGCCTCGCAGCCCCGTGCTGGACGCCGGATGGAGACGGTCTCCCCGGCCACCACGACCTTGCTCTCAGTGCTGTGGCAGGTGGGGAGGAGGGAGCCCAGATGCCGCAGAACGCCAGCATGCTGGACATCAGGAACTCGGCTTCACCACCGTGAAGCTGCTCGGGGCTGGGGGGCCTGGGCATCCCGGGACGCAGTAGAAGGCAGTGACTGAGCCCTGGCTGCACATGAGGAGGACGTACCCAGGCTCGGGGACGGGGGGGTGTCTGTGTCAGTGAAGGGGGCGAGGTTCCCAGCCAGACCTCACAGGGAGCCGGGGATCCGGGAGCAGATGGGAATGATGGAGTTAAATGCCCCTGTTAGCACCCGTGGCCTCACTCCCTTCCCTGGTGCAATGACCTGAAGGCCAAGACCACAGTGATGCTTTGGACCAAAATAGTGGAAACAACCATGGTAGAAACCACTCTGAATGCAGTTTGACAGCCGATGAGGCGTAAGGAGCAGGAAAACAGAAGGTGAGGAAGGTGAGCAAGACGGAGCTGAGGGTTCGGTGGTTGGCCTTGACCAGGAGAGGGCTCGGTGCTCCACGGGGACCCCAGGACCACAGCCGTGAGCCAGACAAACAGAGCTGTGCTGGCCAGACCCCTCTCCAGAGTCCTCAAAAGGCATAAAGGTCACAGCCTCTGGTCACAGTAAGCTTCCTGCTTACTGTTTGAGTCACGATTGTCTGGACACTTGGCACACTTGTCTGCGTTGGTGAGAAAGCAGAGGTGAACTTTCTGGGTTCATTGGTTCTTACCGATTAGGAAAAGTTGGGACATTTGGTACCCCAGGCAGAGATGCTGGGAAGCTCTCACGTACGTAATTGCACACGGCTATCCTCCTTACAGTTTCACGGAGAAAACAGTAGGTCTTTGTTTTCCTCTTTATCCAAAGGGGATTTTTCTGTCGATTCTCCTTGGAAACTCCTAGATTCTTAGCCCTGGAAATATCATTTCTCATGGCCTCTTCTCAATGCCCAACATTTCCCCTACTTTCTGATGTTTTTTGAAAAACCCTTCCTAACTGACCATTGGATGAAAAGCAGGAATTTCATTTTGAGTTTTTTAGGTGCAAAATGCTAGTGTGGTTTTGTAGGAAATTCTGCTTCCTTTGGTATAGGTGCATACTGAAGTAATGAGGAGTGAGATTATGTGATGTCTATAACCTACAATCTTTCATGATGCAAAAATGTGAAGCAAATGTGGCAAAATTATAATACTTGTAAAGTCTCTGTGTTTGTGTTCATTATGTCACTCTATACTATATTTTGAGAATTTTTATAATCCAAAAAAGGAAAATTCTGCCCAAGGGAGTTTTCCTAAGTTAAACAGTATCCATGCATTTCTTATTTTCCAAATAATCCCTGTTTAAGTTGCAACAACATAAAATCCTGATTGAAAAACAAGATTTTATTAATCTTTAATATAAATTAAATACAATTAAAAATTAATGTTGGTTACCACCTGATATAAGAAGGCAGTTTTCCGGGGCACCTGGGTGGCTCAGTCGTTAAGCGTCTGCCTTCGGCTCAGGTCATGATCCCAGGGTCCTGGGATGGAGCCCCGCATCGGGCTCCCTGCTCCGCGGGAAGCCTGCTTCTCCCTCTCCCTCTCCCCCTGCTTGTGTTCCCTCTCTCGCTGTGTCTCTCTCTGTCAAATAAATAAATAAAATCTTTAAAAAAAAAAGGGGCAGTTTTCCCCATTCATTAGCCACAGGCAGTGGTGGTGACAGCCTTGTCCCCTTGTCACTCTGAACATATATAAACAGAGGGAGAGGGAGGGAGACATCGTACTGTAGAATTAAAAAACCTCTGATTTTCCAACATATTTTCAGCAGCTGGACAGCTCCCAGGGCTCCTCTATCAGCCGGTGGACTCCAGCCCTATCTGAGACAAACATGCCAGTATTTTGGCTAGCCTGATTTTTCACAGTTGTGATTTGTGGGAAGAAGCAGCCCAGTTTATACATTTAGTAGCCCGATTTTGGGTGAATCCAGGACTTTGGGTGAGAATCTCCAGTTGGTAAAAGGCGGGAACGGCTGGCCGTAGGCACCTGCCCTGTAAAGGTGCACAGCTCCTCCGCGTCGTGTCTTCTCCCAGCTCCCAGAGGACCCGCTCACCTCGTCATTGTCAGAGACAAATAGCCACACCGCGTCCAGCCACCGTGTGGCAGCAACAGCAGTGTTCCCGAGGCCAGAGCGGCATCCCTGGAGGCCACCTGGAAACCGACCCTTGGCATTCTGCAGAAGACCAGAGGGAACTTGGGTGACCTAAATGGGAAGGAACAAAAAAGCATGTTCCATTTTCTTTTCAGTGGCAACAATCCAGGAGGATATTTCTGTGATATCCACTTGAAAAATACACCTTCCTTTCATCTGCCATGAAAAGTGCTGTGTGTATTAAACAGCTGTATTCTCCGGAAGAAGTGAGGCCATCAGCGTTTTGTTCACGGCATGTTCCACGTTCAACGTCACGGCAAGGTCTACCTGGATGAGACTGCTAAGGAGCTATTTCTAGGAGCTGCTGAGGTTTACTGCAGCCTATGGGGTTTTCCTTCTCCCCATCATTCCTGCTGGGGTGAAGAGCACCCCACTCCCCGAGTCCTGTGCATTCTGGTTTTCCATGGTGACGGCGGTGTAAAGACACACTCTCCCAACTCTGGAGAGGACAGACTTTCAGCTCTGCCCTGCCTCACCCTCATCTCCACTTGTGGGAATTTGCAGAGTTTGTCAGTGTCCCCATCTGGAAAGAAATAGCTGGAGGGGTCCCTGCAGGGACACCTGGGGCTTGGAGTTGAGGATGGTCTGGCTGGGTCCTGACAGTCACATCAGGGAGCTCTCCAGGGTTTTCCAGTCCCTGCCATAGGCCACGTAGACCTGATTCCCTAGGGACACATCAGGCAGGAGATTGATGTTCCTATTGGTCTCCTTTGCAAACCCCACGGCTGGGACATGCATGTGGTTGCTGAATACCCACCTGCACTGCAGGAGGAGTGTTAGGGGGGCAAACCCATCTATGCATGTGGTGATTATCTCCTAGGCCACTTGCAGGGCACCATTTGGTGCTTTGTCCAAATACGGAAGGCACTAGTGACATGTGGTCCTTTAAGTTAATTTAAACTCATAAAATAAAGATCTGGTTTATCAGCCACAGGAGTCATATTTGAAGCGTAAAATAAATAGAGGGCAAGATGAAGGAAAGTTCTGTTGCAGGGATTCTACAGAGAAGTTTTTGTTTGGAGGATCAACAGTAAGGCTGTTCACTTAGGGTTAAGGTTAGTGCTGGGGTCAGGATAGGTCAAGGTCATTCTAAGGGAGTGAGAACTTAGATCCACATCCTTGGTGGTTGAATGTCTACATCAATTACTTGGAATTTTTCTGCATAAAAAAAAGTAAAATGAAGGGGGAAATAGACAAGGGTGCAGTTGGGGGAGGCGCCAGGCTGGCCCCGCAGAGCACGCGGGGGTCTCTGCCCTCAGCCTCAGAGTGCACAGCCTTCTCCGGCAAAGCCCCTCAGGACGGATGACATGCGACGGCACTGATGGGTCGACCACTTGAAGGAGACTAAAATCATACTGATAACCTTTCCTGACCACGGTGGAATAGAGCTAGAAATCAACATCGAAGGAAAACTGGAAATTTAGCAGAGGGCTGGAACTTAACACACTGTTGAAACAGCAGCTGGTCAAAGTGGAAATCGAAAGTGAGAGTAAGGGGTGCCTGGGGGGCTCAGTCGTTAAGCCTCCGACTCTTGATTTTGGCTAGGGTAGTGGGATCAACTCACGCTGTGCGGAGTCTGCTTGAGATTCTTTCCCCCTCCCCCCACTTTGCCCCTCCCTCTGCTCTCTCAGTCTCTCTCTCAAATAAATAAACCTTTTAAAAACATGAAATTAAAAGATATCCTGAGACCAACAAACATGACAACACAACATAGCAGAAGTTATGAGACATGGCAAAAGCAGTACTAAGAAGGATGTTTATAAATGTCTGAGTTTATATTTTTAATTTAAATTCAATTAGCCAACATATAGTACATTATTAGTTTTTGATTTGTGTTCGACGATTCATTAGTTGCGTATAACAGCCAGTGGTCCTCACCACACGTGCCCTCCTTAATACCCATCACCCAGTTACCCCCTCCCCTCTGATACCCTCAGTTTGTTTCCCAGAGTCAAGAGTCCCTCATGGTTTGTCTCCCTCACTGATTTCTTCCCATTCAGTTTTCCCTCCCTTCCCCCGTGGTCCTCCACGCTATTCCTTATCTTCCACATATGAGTGAAACCATACTATAATTGTCTTTCTCTGCTTGACTTACTCCACTTAGCATAATCCCTTGCAGTTCCATCCATGTCAATGCAAATGGTAGGTATTCATCCTTTCTGATGGCTGAGTAATATTCCATTGTACATATGAACCACATCTTAATCCATTCATCTTTTGAAGGACATCTCGGCTCCTTCCACAGTTTGGCTACTGTGGACATTGCTGCTATGAACACTGGGGGGGCAGATGCCCCTTCTTTTCACTACGTCTGTATCTTCGGGGTAAATACCCAGCAGTGCAATTGCTGGGTCATAGGGTAGCTCTATTTTTAACATCCTGAGGAACCTCCATACGGTTTTCCACAGTGGCTGCACCAGCTTGCATTTTAATTGGATTATTCATTTTTTGGGTGCTGAGTTTGATAAGTTCTTTATATATTTTGGATACTAACCCTTTGTCGGATATGTCATGTGCAAATATCTTCTCCCCTTCTGTAGGCTGCCTTTCAGTTTCGTTGATTGTCTCCTTCACTGTGCAGCTTCTTGTTTGGATGAAGTTCCAATAGTTTATTTTTGCTTTTGTTTCCATTGACTCAGGAGACATATGTAAAAAGAAGTTGCTATGGCCGATGTCAAAGAGGTTACTGCCTGTGTTCTCTAGGATTTTTATGGTTTCATAAAAATTTAGGTCTTTAATTAGGTCACACTTAGGTCTTTAATCCATTTTGAATTTATTTTTGTGTATGGTATAAGAAAGTGGTCTAGCCTCAAAAATTTAAAAATAGAACTACCTTACAATCCATAGCCCAAGTGTCCATTGAATGATGAATGGATAAAGAAGATGTGATATATATACATAATGGAATATTACTCAGCCATAAAAAAGCAAAATCTTGCCACTTGCAAAGACATGGATAGAGCTAAGAGGGTATTACGCTAAGTGAAATCATTTAGTCAGAGAAATACAAAAACCATACAATTTCACTCATATGTGGAATTTAAGAAACAAATGAGCAAAGGGAAAAAAGAGAGAGGCAAACCAAGAAACAGACTCTTTTTTTTATTTTTTATTTTTTAGAAAGATTTTATTTATTTATTTGAGAAAGAGATAGCGACAGAGATAGAGAGAGCATGAGCAGGAAGGAGAGGTAGAAGCAGGCTCCCTGCTGAGCAGGGAGCCCGATCTGGGACTCGATTCCAGGACGCTGGGATCCTGACCTGAGCCAAAGGCAGACGCTTAACCGACTGAGCCACCCAGGCGCCAGAAACAGATTTTTTTTAAATTAAGTTTTAAATTTTAATTCCAGTATAGTTGTGTAGTTCATATTTAGTGTTATATTAGCCTCAGGTGTACAATGTAGTGATTCAACAATTCTGTACATCATTACTCAGTACTCCTCATGGTGAGTGTACTCTGTTAGCAAACTGGTGGCTCCCAGAGGGGCGGTGGGTCGGGGGATGGGTGAAGTAGGTGATGGGGATTAGGGAGGGCACTTGTGATGATCACCAGGTGTTGTATGGAAGTGTTAAATCACTATATTGTACACCTGAAACTAATATTATACTGCATGTTAACTTACTAAATTTAAATAAAAACTTTAAAAAGGAACAATAAACTTATGTGTAGAAGCAAAATAAAAAAGGAAAAATCAAACCTGTAGCCTAATACTAATAGCAGCGTCCTTCATAATAGCCCAAAACTGGAAACAACACAGATATCTTTCAATAGATGAATAGCTTAAACAAACTTGAGTACATCCATATAATGGAATATTTTCTGCAAGTAAAAGAGAAAGTATTGGCACATACAACAAATTCTATGAATCCAGGGAATTATTTTGAGTGGAGAAAGCCAATCCCAAAAGGTTGATTGGATTTATGTTACATTCTTGCAATGACAAAATACAGAAATGGAGAAGAGACTAGTGGCTGTTAGGGGTTAAGCGGGGAGAAGGGGTGAAACGGGAGAGGGTGTGTCTATAAAGGGCAATATGAGGCATCCTTGCTTTAATTAAATGGTCTGTACTTTGACTGTATCAATATCAACATCCCGCTTGTGATATTATACTATATTTTTGCAAGATGTCACTGGGGAAATTGGGTACGGGGCACATGGGATCTCTCTGTATTATTTCTTACAACTATGTGGGAATACACAGTTATCTCAAAATGAAAAGTTTAGTTGGTATTTAAAAAATCATAGTAGGAGGAAACGTCCAGTATCATTAAGTATGATGTTAGCTGTATGCTTGCTTAGATATCCTTTTTTTAGTTGAACATATATATCTCTTCATTGTTATTATTACTATTTTTAAATTCAGTTAATTAACATATAATGTATTATTGGTTTCAGAGGTAGAGGTCAGTGATTCATCAGTCTTCTATAACACCCAGTGCTCATTACATCACATACCCTCCTTAATGTCCATCACCCAGTTACCCCAGCCCCCATCCCCCCATCCCCCATCCCCCCATCCCCCATCCCCCTCCCCTCCAGCAACCCTCAGTTAGTCTCCATTGATTAAGAGTCTCTCATGGTTTGTCTCCTTCTCTGATTTTGTCTTGTTTTATTTTTTTCCTCTCTTCCCCTACAATCCTGTTTTGTTTCTTAAATTCCACATATGAGTGAAATCATATGATAATTGTCTTTCTCTGATTGACTTATTTCACTTAGCATAATACCCTCCAGTTCCATCCACGTCACTGCAAATGGCAAGATTTCATTGAAAAAAAAATTATTTTTGATGGCTCAGATATCCTTTATTGAGTTAAGGGACTTACCTTCTATTCCTGTTTTACTGAGAGTTTTTCTCATGAATGGGCATTGAATTTCATCAATTTTTTTCATCATCCATAGAGATAGTCATTTAATTTTCCTTATTTTGTTTGTATGTAGTTTACCTTGATTGATTTTCAAATGTAGACCAAACTTTCATCCCAGGAGTAAACCCAATGTCATTGTGATGGCTTTCCCCCTTTATTATATATTGCTGGATTCAACTTGCTAATATTTAGCTTGAGATTTTTGTGTCTGTGTTCATTAATAGAGGCCTCTAGTTTTCTTTTGTTGTCTAGTTTTTTTTAAGTTTTAATTTAAATTCCAGTTAGTTAACATACAGCATAATATTAGTTTCAGCTGTACGATGTCCTGACTGAACAATTCCATACAACACCTGGTGCTCATCACAACAAGTGCACTACTTAATCCCCATCACCTATTTAACCCACCCCCCACCCACTGCCCCTCTGGTAATCATCAGTTTGTTCTCTATAGTTAAGAGTCTATTTCTTGGGGCGCCTGGGTGGCTCAGTCGTTAAGCATCTGCCTTCCGCTCAGGTCATGATCCCAGGGTCCTAGGATCGAGCCCCGCATCGGGCTCCCTGCTCAGCAGAAAGCCTGCTTCTCCCTCTCCCACTCCCCCTGCTTGTGTTCCCTCTCTCACTGGGTCTCTCTCTGTCAAATAAATTAACTAAAAATCTTTAAAAAAAAACCAACAGTCTGTTTTTTGGTTTGCCTCTCTCTCTCTCTTTTTTCTCTTTGCTCATTTGTTTTGATTCTTAAATTCCACATATGAGTGAAATCATATGGTATTTATCTTTCTCTGACTTATTTCGCTTAACATAATACTCTAGCTCCATCCATGTCCTTGCAAATGGCAAGATTATGTTCTTTTTTATGGCTGAGTAATATTCCTATATATATATGACATCTTCTTTATGCATTCAGCAGTTGATGGACACTTGGGCTGTTTCCATAATTTGGCTATTGTAGATAATGCTATCTACAGTGGCATACAGGTTTTATGTGAAAATAATTTTTCATTTCTCTGGGATAAATTCCCAGGAGTGCTACTGCTGAATTATGTGGTAATTGTATGTGAAGTATTTTTTGAAGAAACTGCCAAACTCATTTACAGGAGTGATTGTAAGATTTTACAGTACAACTAGATGCATAAGAGTGGTAAGTTTTCTGCCAACATTTGGTGTGGTCACTTGTAAAATTGTAGCTACCCTGATTGGTTGTAATAATAAATCTGACTCTTTTTTTTTTTTTTTTTTTTAATGTTTGCTGTCAGCTTTCAGGCTTCCCTCCTCATTCTTCCCCCTGTGCCTCAACTCTGGGCAAAGTGATAAGAAATCCCAAGTTCTCCCTCCTTTGGCACCATTAGGGGATTCAAAGCATGCAACCCCCTGCTGGCATGTATCAACCGGCTATCACCCCAGCCACACCCCTAACCATAACAATAATAAAAAAGAAATCAGGCCAATTTCCTTTACATTCATTCATTTCTTAGCCGTGTTCGGATCATCTCTGGAGACTTGTCCTGCTCTCCCCAGAGCCTTTCCTTACCTCTTGGTCTGTCTGTGGCGTCTCCAGTCTTGACCAGTGACTTCAGGAAATACTCAAATGGAGGGGCAAGGGAGTCATGGGACACATAGGTAGGCAGTATAAGACACATGTCAGTCAGTGTAAGTGAACTGAATATGGAGGGAGGTTATGGTAATTCCAAGTTTTCCAGTTCTAGCAGATCACTGGGTGCACTTGCTGGAGGTAAGAGATTTAGAATATGATGGAGGTAATCTATAACTTGGCTTTTGGTTTTGATATTATGCATTTGACCATGTATACCTTAATGTTTCTTTTTCTTTCTTTTTTTTTTAAAGATTTTATTTATTGATTTGACAGAGAGAGACACAGCGAGAGAGGGAACACAAGCAGGGGGAGTGGGAGAGGGAGAAGCAGACTCCCGCCGAGCAGGGAGCCCGATTTAATGTTTCTTAAAGTAGTCAACCTCACAGCAAACATAACAAAATATAATTAGTGTGAAATAGGTTTTGTTTAGCAGAATCTGTGTGACATATTTATATATGCTACAATAATACAATTTGTAAAAATGAGCTATGTAATACAATAAGCTTTTGGGAAGGATATCATTGCACAGATGCTACTGGTATTCCATGTGCATAGAAAGACAGGGATATTAAAATATATCTATTGAGAATTAAAGTTGTTGAAATAAAAGTGTCTCATAATACATAAAAATAGTCTTCAGAATTGGCCAAATAGTGTCTCATTGGTGGGCTGTTGTTGCCTGGGCGGGAGGAGACCACCTTCCTCCTGCTGGGATAGTAAAGGAGTAGCTAAAGTAGCATTAAGTTGTAAGAGACGTCTCTCCCTGTTGGGTCTGTAACTGATGTAGAATGGTAGGGTGTTTGGCCCCCTGACTTCATTTTAAACAAAGTTTACTTTTATTAATTTTCACAGGACACATGATATTCTCAGTCTTCATAAACATTGCATTCTGTTCCTTAACAGTTCTTTCTTTTTTAAATTATTTTTTAAAAGATTTTATTTATTTATTTGGGAGAGGGAGAATGAGAGAAAGAGCACAAGCAGGGGGAGCGGCAGGTAGAGGGAGAAGCAGACTCCCCGATGAGCAGGGAGCCCGATGCGGGGCTCCATCCCAGGTTCCTGAGATCATGACCTGAGCCGAAGGCAGACGCTTAACGACTGAGCCAGCCAGGCGCTCCCCCCCCACCAACTTCTTTTTAAACAAAGTTTACTTTTATTAATTTTCACAGAACACATGATATTCTCAGTCTTCATAACCATTGCCTTCTGTTCCTTAACAATTCTGTTCTTTAAGAATCTCGATGATCCCTTGGTCTGGTATAGCCGTATATTTGCTGATTCTGCAGGGAGACTCCCTGAAACTTGACAACTTACTCTTCAGTCTCAATTACCTTTAATATTTACATTCATAATCAAATTATTTGTTTATAGGATGTACTGGACTTGGTTTGAAGATCTAAGAGAGACTGAAAGACAATGATTTCCGGTGACATAATTTTTGGGATCTTCTTTATCTTTCTAACCTGCATTGGTTTCATGGGGAATTCTTTGTTATTTACATTATATATGTACACCTTCTTAATTCATCCTCATAAGAAGAAGCCTGTAGATGTGCTTCTTGCCCTCTTAACTTTGGCTAATGCCCTGATACTCATATTCAGAGGGATTCCAAATATAATGTCATCCTTTGGAATTAGGCTGGAGATGGGCGATACTGGATGTGGAATAGTGATCTATATTCAGAGAGTTACCTGGAGTATTCCTCTGTATCACTGCGCTCCGGAGTACATTTCAGGCAGTGACTATTACTCCAAAGTAATCCTAAATGGGCCTGTCTCAAACACAGAATCTCTGCATTCATTCAACCCTCTTTACTTTGCTTCTGGATGATCCACATGGCCCTCTATTCTGTGGTCATTTTACAAACTGTGGCCAACAGGAATACCACTGGTGATGGACTTGGGTGTTATAGTGCTTATTGTAAAAACAAGGCATTTGATAGCCAGATAGCACCAATATTTCTAAGTACAGTATTCATTCAAGATTTGTTCTTTCTCTCCCTGATGACATGTAATAGTATCTACATGGTGAATATCCTTTACGGACACCACAAAACAGCTCAGAATGCTCACAGTGCCATCCAGTTTTTATCACGCTCTCTTGAAAACAAAGCTACCCATGTTAGTTATTCTCATACTAGTGAGCTGCTTTGTCTTCTTTTCTGGACCGACACCTTTCTTAGTGTTTATTTATTTTATACAAGTAAGAAAAAGCAGCAACTGGAGAAATTTAGTAACTTTTTTTCATCATGTTACCCAACCATCTGTTCTTTCCTTCTAATTAAAAATGAAAATAGAATTTCCAGAATAAATTTCATGAAAACAAGAATCAGAATTTTCTCTTCTTAAAGAAAATTCACTGCTCATAGGAACACTTCTTAGCATTCTGCTACACCAAGGAGTCATTTGTATGAATATAGATAATACGCTTATCAACAACATGAGTTATATTTATACTCCCCATTGAACTAACAATCCAAAGAGCTATAATCAAGTTAGTGTCAATTTATGAAACATTTTAGACATTAAATGTAAGGTTTAGATGATGATGTCATGTATATGTTTTAAAATTTTATGAAGTAATAACACATATGTAATGTAGAATGTTTTGTAACATAGGAAACAGTATTTGTCATATAATTACAGAAATCATAAACCCCCCCAAAGGATAGTGGTTACTTTTGGTGTAAGGTAACCCTAACCCTAAGTGATGTGATGAAATATGTGTGTTTATTAAATTGTGCTCTATACTTTTGTATGTCAGAATTATGTCATACTGAGTTTCTAAAAATAAACAGAATTATTAATATTTGAAAATAAATTCAGAAATCAAATTTGCAATAATTTTTTACCTACATTTAGATAAAGAAGGAACACTAAAAAATAAACAAGATCTCAAAACACCTAGAAGATTATTGTCCTGAGAACTGTTGAACATATAGGTGACTTGAGGTTTGAATTGAGGATTGAAAGAAGAAGGGGGCATAAAGGTCCACACCCAAGAACTAGGTATCTCCCACAAGCAGAGAAAATAAGACCGCTTGTCAAAATTGCACGTTATTACAAAGGGCTACATGCTCAGCTTATGCCATAGTAGAATAGTGCAGATCAGATGGTTCTGGTATGTGGTTAGGTAATAAGGTGTCGAGTCAGGTTTGGGCTTAGGGTCAGGGTCTGGGGTTAGGGGTTTGGGGTCAGGGTCGGGGTTAAGTTTAAACATAACTGGTCCTCTTCCCTTCCTCCCTCTCCCTGGGCCTCCAGGGTGGACAGGACTTGCCCAGGGTTACACATGAGTCCAGGATTGAGCTGAAGCATTGGTTTTCTGCCTTCAGTCCTGGGCTCTAATAGAAGAGTGAAATGTCTCCCTGGTCACCGACTGTTTCAAATCCAACCCAACCCCAGTCAAGGGTTGTGGAGGGTGTCGGAGGTCATGTATTGTTCTTTCCACTTTCCCACCAGGGAAGAGTGCTGCTGGCTCCATTCTGCCTGGGCAGCTCCAGGTGCCAGCACAGCCCTGACCTGTGAGGGCACTCAGTAGACACATGTGGATTTATACAGGACCAGGTGCAGGGGCCCAGCAGCCCCCATGCGCACCCTTCTTGCAGACTGGTGGGGCCTTCCTGGCACCGTTCACTTGGAGGCACTGCAGTTTGCTTATGGATTCATCCATTGAAGGACACCCTGATTTCTTCAGTTTTTTAGCTATGATGAATAGAGCTACTGTGCATCATTGCATGCTGTTTTTTGTGTGGAAAGTGTGTATCCCCAGCATGAAGAAGTGTTCCTGTCATTCCTCACCCTTCAGCAACTGGTATCCTCATTTTCTGGACTTTAGCATTTCTAATCGGTGGGCTGCACTAACTCACTTTTGTTTAAATTGGTAACTTCCTAATGATAGAGGATGTAGAGTGTATTTTTGTATGCTTATTTATCATCTGTACATCATTTTGGCCAGGTGTCTGTTCAGATATTTGCCCATTGTTAATTAGGTTATTTGTGTTCTTACCGTTGAGTTCTGAGAGTTTTTTGTCTAGCTTGAATACAGATCCTGTATCAGATGTGTGTGTTGCAAATATTTTCTCACAGTTTGTGGATTGTCTTTTAGTTCTCCGAGCAAGGTCTTTCACAGAGTAGAAGTTTTAACTTTATAAAGTTCACATTATCAATTTGTTTCTTTTCTGGATCGGTGTTTGGTGTTGTGTGTTAACACTCATCAGCAAACCCAAGGTCATGTAGATTTTCTTTTATGTTTTCTTTTTGATATTTTGATAGTTGTGTGTCTTAAATTTATGTACAATTTTGGTGGAAGTTGTAAAGGTTTTGTCTACATTTCATTTCATATCTTATGGTTTCCAATTCATTGTTCCTTAATTATTCCTGGAGAAACCGGGATAATGTAGTCCATTTCAGTTAGAA
>NW_022589784.1:10000-23306 GCF_004348235.1 Phoca vitulina | reverse complement strand
AGAATTGGGGAGGACGTGGGGCCGCGTCCACCCTGACAGGACCCGCTTGGAGGACGTAGGTCCTTATCCACACCGACAGGAGCCCGGCCTCCTCAGGAGCGCACGTGGGAGAAGGTGAGAAGTCGCCTGAGCGGGAACTGCTGACGGGGTCCGTGCTCACAGGATCCCGGGGAGATAGGGCGCGCTGTGTAGACCGTGGGGTTTCCGTGGCTTTGTGTGCGGTGACGTGGGGTCCCGCGGTGCTGATCACGGGGCTGTCGGGTCTCCCCTTTCTGGGCTCGGATCCGCTCCGGGGGTACATGCGCTGGTGTTCATGCGCGCCCGGATTCGGTTCCTGGGGCTCCTCCGGCGGTCTGCGGTCAGGGGCGGCCGCCCCCCCGCGGTGCTCGTGCTCCCCCGGCCTCGGCCCTGCGGGGTCCTCCCCGCGTCCACACCCGCTTCAGGGCTGCTGGTTCGGTCCTGGCAGTTCGGTAGCGCCGGCGCGGACTCTGCAGACGGCTTCGGGCAGAGCAGGGATTTTCAGTGTCGGTTCTTCCCTGAGCACGGGGTGTCTTCCCGTCTCCGTGTGTCTCCCTCGATGTCGGTCATCGGAGTCTCACGGGTGTCAGAGAACAGGTCTGTCACCTGGTCAGTATTTCGTGGAGAAGGTGGGGGAAGTTGGGAGGGTTGTTTCGAAGGAAAGTCCGGAGAGAAGCAGGGCTTCAGGTGATGGAGGGTTCTCAGCTGCTGAGCTGCAGGGAGGGTGGACTTCTTGGAGGAGGTGAAACCTACATCTTCCCCTCTGGGGCCTGTGACTGATGAGTCTCTCCTGTGGGGGGTTCTATTCCTGGGTCCCTAACTGACAGTTGTTCCTGTAATTGACCCTGAATGGTAGGCTCCCCCCTCCAGCCTCCCCTTCTGGCGTCCCCAGTCCACTTTACTGAGGCTTCCCTTCATGCATTTTCACAGTTCTAACCAGTTTTTGGTGGAGCATTGTGGAAAATTGGAAATCCAAATCCCACTGCTTCTACTGCACCCAAGACACAGGGGCTGCTGATTTAATCCTCCCACGAGTGTCTTGCTACCATGTGGCCTCCTACAAGGGCCAGTGGCCTCTCCATGGTGGGTGACCTGGATCTGGGAGGGCTTGGCCTCCATCACAGTTTGATGTCGTCTCTGCTTCTCTGGGAGGTGCTGACATGGTTGTTTGGAAGAGTAATTTATTCTGCGGTGATTTCAAAGTGCAGTAAACCTGGAACTGGAGGGTACTATGCTGAGCAAAGTAAGTCAATCAGAGAAAGACACGTATCATATGACCTCACTGATATGAGGAATTCTTAATCTCAGAACTCCCTTTGTTTTAAGGCTGAATCATGTTCCATTGTGTATATACCACATTTTGTTTATGCCTTCATCTGTCAGTGGACACTTGGGTTGCTTCCTCCTTTTAGCTGTTTTGAAAAATGCTGTTCTGAATAAGGGCACATGAATATCACTCAAGTCTTTTCTTTCAATCCTTTCGGGTATATATGTTGAAGCGGAATTCTGTATTAAATTTTTTGAAGAGCCACCATATTGTTTTCCACAGATGCACCATTTTCCTTTATTCCTTTATATGGTACAACAATATTGCCATTTATGGATCTACCCCATTTTGTGTATCCATTCATTTGTTGATGGACACTTGGTTTTGGTTATTGTGAAAAATGCTGCTTTGAATATTTGTGTACATGTTGTTGGTTTTCTTTGAATAACTGTGTTCAGTTCTTTGGGGGTATATATCCAGG
The DNA here is from genome assembly GCF_004348235.1 of Phoca vitulina. Lineage (NCBI taxonomy): Eukaryota > Metazoa > Chordata > Mammalia > Carnivora > Phocidae > Phoca > Phoca vitulina. The sequence goes on along the minus strand of NW_022589784.1, from coordinate 21,540 downwards.
AGTAGAATGGTTGAACTGTGTGACACTTCTATTTTTGTCTTTTTGAGGAAATGGAAAGTATTTTACACATAGACTGCACCACCATTGTACATTTCCCAAGCAAGGTTAAAGGTTCCAGTTTTTCAACATCCTTACCAACACGTGTTATTTTCAGTTTTCTTGATTATAGTGACTCTAGTGTAAAAGGGTATGTCACTGCAGTTTAAATCTGCATTTCATAATGCCTAATCATATTTAACATGTTTTCATGTGTTATTGATCATTTTTAATGTCTTTTCTGGAGAAGGGTCTATCCAAGTCCCTTGTCCATTTAAAAAATTTTTTGTCCTTTGTTGATGAGTTGTAATAGCACTTTATATATTCTGGATAGCAGACTCTTGCCAGTTAAATAATTTGCAATATTTTTCTTCCATTCTGTGGGCTGTCTTTTTGATGCACAAAGGTTTCTAATTGCGAGGAAATTAAATTTCTCTATGTTTTCTTTCCTCGCTTGTGATTTGGTGTCATATCTAAGAGCATTGCTAAATCCAAGGTCATGAAGATTTATTCCCATTTATTTCTTCTAGAGTTTATAATTTTACCTCTTACATTTAAGCCTTTAACTTACTTTGAGTTAATGTTTATATGTGGTGTGAGGTAAGGGTCCATTTTCATTCCTCTGCACATGGATAACCAATTGTTTAGCACCCTTGGTTGAAAAGACTATTCTCTCCTCAATGTAACATTGTCCACCCTTGTCAAAATTCAATTGACCATAGATGAAGGGGTTTATTTGTGGGCTATCAATTAAATCCCACTGATCTGTGTGCATACCTTTAAGACAATATCACAGTGTTTTATTTACTGTTGCTTTTTTTTTTTTATCATGTTCAATTAGCCAACGTATAGTAATCATTGGTTTTTGATGTAGTGTTCAACGATTCATCAGTTGCGTATAACACCCAGTGCTCATCACCACTTGTGCCCTTCTTAATACCGATCACCCGGTTACCCCATCTCCCCACCCCCCTCCCTTCTGTAACCCTCAGTTTGCTTCCTGGAGTCCAGAGTCTCTCATGGTTTATCTCCCTCTCTGATTTCTTCCCATTCAGTTTTCCCTCCCTTCCCCTGTGGTATAAGTGAAACCATATGATAATTGTCTTTCTCTGCTTGACTTATTTCACTTAGCATAATATTTACTGTTGCTTTGTATTAATATTTGAAATCAGAAAGTATGAGCTTCAAGCTTTGGTTTTATTTTTCAAGATTGTTTCGGCTATCTTGTGGTACCTGATTTTCCATACGACCTTAGGATTAGCTTATGTGTACCAGAGGCCTCTGTGTATTTTCCTGGGAACAACATTGAATCTGCGCATTGCATTGTGTACTGTTGCCGCCTTATCAATGGTACGTCTTTTCCTCACCATGGGGTGTCTTCACAGTTATTTAGGTTTTCTTTAATTTCAATCAGTAATGTTTTGTAATTTTCAGTGTACAAGACTTGCACCTTAATTACATTTATTCCTAGGTATTTTGTCAATGTTGATGTTACCGAAAGTGGAATTGTTTTCTTAAATTCCTTTTTGGATGATTCGTTGCTAGTGTATACAGATAAGAGAGATTTTGTGTATTAATATTTTGCCCTATAACTTTGTTGAACGAGGTGACTAGCTATAATAATTTTTTGTTGATTCTTTAGGAAGCTTTCTATATAAGATGTTATCATCTCTGGTCTCTGAATAGACATAGTTCTACTGTTTCCTTTCACATGTGGATGCCTTTTTTCTTGCCTCTTTTTTCTGGGTAGAACTTTCAGTACATTATTGAGCAAGAGGTGAAAGCCAGAATTCTGGCTTTGTTTGTGATTTCAGAGTAGAGTTGTCAGTCTTCAAAATTGAGCATGATCTTTGCTGTCGTATATTGAACAGATTACCCTTTATTCCTACTTTCTTGAGTGTTTAATCATGAACTGACATTGGATTTTGGTTACAAAGTTTTTTGCATCAATAAACATAATCACATGTTTTTATGTAAAAAAATATTGCGGCGTATAACATTGCTTGGATTCACTATGTTGAATAACCTTTGAAGTTTTGGTTAAGAGACACTTGCTTATGGTGCACAACACATTTATGTCCTCTTGGTTTCATATGGCAGTTATTCTGATGAGGTTTCATACATCTGTTTTATGAAAGATATAGGAATGTATTTTGGTGATTTTGTGATGTTTTAATTGAGGTTGGTGTTAGTGGTTTATTTTTATTTTTATTTTTAAAGATTTTATTTATTTATTTGACAGAGAGAGACAGAGAGGGAAGGAACACAAGCAGGGGGAGTGGGAAAGGGAGAAGCAGGCTTCCTGCCGAGTAGGGAGCCCGATGCAGGGCTCGATCCCAGGACCCTGGGATCATGACCTGAGCCGAAGGCAGACGCTTAACGACTGAGCCGCCCAGGCACCCCGGTGTTAGTGGTTTAAAGGGCATTGGCTGGCACTACAGAAAGGATTATCCAGAGATTGGGGCTAGAGTGGTAGGGATAGATATATTTTCAGGGTAAGGAACAAAATTAAGGATAAAGAGTTAAGGTTAAAGTTAGAGTTAAAGACAAAGGGTTAGGGGTTAGAGGTTAGAGGGTTAGGGGTTAGGGTTATGGTTGGGTTAGGGTTAGGTTTTAGGGTTAGGGTCTCCCTGTCCTCCAGTGCATAGAGCCCATTTTCCTCCAGTAATGAGAATGATCTTTTTGGAACATAACCTATGAACCTCTCTGTGATCTGCTCCCCACCTGCCCATCTTCTCCAGCCTCACCTCTCCCACTGCAGCTCTCCGCGCACCCCTCCTCCCCGCCATGGGCCACCCAATTCGTCTCACTTGTGCCTCAGGCCTGACTCCAAGCCTTTGCATGTTCTCTGCCAGGATCACTGTTCTCTCCCCCCTGCTTCATGTCTGGCTTCTCCCCCATTGGCTGGGCCTGGACTTGCCCCTGAGGGGGTGTTTACTTGTCTCCTATTTAAGTGTAGGGCCTGCCTTCCCTGTGTGAGCGATTTACTAAACTGCCAGGTATGAGGCAGGCACAGGGAAGTAGCCCTAGTGCCTGAGCAAAAAAGTCAGTCTCAGAGGGGCTCACCACATTTGCCTGACAATGGGGGAGCTGCTTTCCTCATGGTGGGGAGCAGGTAGTCCCCTCAATGGGGGACCAGCCATGTGAGGCATTGGACAAGACTTCCAACTTCTTGGGGCCAGGGAGATGTAGACCTGGACCCAGAAGCTTATACCCTTGGATTCAAGGCTGGGGCCTAAGAAAGCCCCCTCTCTTCCAGGGGTCCTCTTTACCTTTCTCTGCCCCCGGGCTGCACCTGATTCCTGATCTGGGGGAGTTTGAGGGTGACCCCTCCTAGCAATACCAGTGGTTTACTGAGGACCTTGTCAGCAAGATGCCCAGTAGCCTTCAAGGGAGGACCCTACAGGGTGGAGACAGCTCTGTGGGGGCCAGCGACAGTCCTCTCAAAGCAAAGTGGGGCAGATGGCCGGCCCTGCTGGTTCTACCCAGTCTTTAGGGCATAGAGACGAGGGCTGTGCCCAAAAGTGCTCCACTCCTGGCAGGTGAGGATAGGACCTGCAGGGGGTCGGTCAGGGGAGGCCACCTGTAGGGTTAGCCCGGGAGCTCAGCACAGGGGGAGTGTTCCTGAATCCAGCATGCTGACGTGGGGGAGGTTTCCAGCCTCCTAAGCCTCAGGCTCCCCTTTGTAAGATGGGGTGCTGATGGCTCCCATCTCTGGGAGCAGAAGTTAGGGAGGCCCCACAGGCAGACTCGCTCAGGACAGGCCTGCCCGCATGAAGAAGGTGCACACGTCCATGGCCCCCAGCTTTGGGGTCCTGCCGCCAGCTCCTCTTGCCCTGTCCCCTGTCCCTGTAGCTACATGGGCTTCCTGGAGCTGTTCTTGCAGATGGCGGAGAAGCACTTCATGGTGGACACAGGGTCACCTACTATGTCTTCACCAGCCAGCCAGCTGCCGGGCCCCGTGTGCCGCTCCGGGAGGGCCGGAGGGTGGTGGTCCTCATGGTGGACACAGGGTCACCTACTACGTCTTTACTGACCAGCTGGTTGCCGGGTCCTGTGTGCCCCTCTGGGAGGGCCAGAGGGTGGTTGTCCTCGAGGTCCCCAGCGCCCTGCGCTGGCAGGATGTGTCCATGTGGTGCATGGCGATGATCAGCTGCTTTTGCGGGCAGCGCTTCCTCCATGAGGTGGTTGACCTGGTGTGCGTGCATGTGGGCATGAAGTTCGGCGACCGCATGAGCATGGCAATCCCATCCCCCCTCTTCAGCACCCTGCACCCCGGTTTCTACTGGGCGGCCCGTGAGGACTTCAGCTATAAGCGCCGGCTGCCTTCCCAGGCCCACATCCCCAGGGACCAGGGTGACTTTTACTATATGGGGGCCCTTTTTGGGGGGTCAATGGTGGAGGTTCACTGACTGAATTCAGCCTGTCACTGGGTGATGGTGGTCGACTGGGCCAATGGGATCAAGGTCTTGTGGCTCTACGAGAGCAACCTGAACAGGTACCTGCTGGACCACAAGCCCACCAAGGTATTGGAGGACCTGTGGGACCCTCAGCTGCTGGGCAGCCCACGGAGGACCTGTGGGACCCACAGCTGCTGGGCTGCTCCCATCATGAAGAAACTGAGATTCAGGTTGTGCCCAAGAATCACCAGGACACCCGGAACTCATGAGGGGCTGTCCCCGGAGGGCCTGTGGGACCCGCAGATGCTGGGCTGCGCCCGTCATGAAGAAGCTGAGATTTGGGCAGTGCCCAGGAATCACCAGGACACCCAGAACTCATGACGGGCTGTCCCTGGAGGACCTGCGGGCCCTGCAGCTGCTAGGCTGGCCCTGGGTCATGAAGAAGCTGAGATTCGTGGCTGTCCCAAAGAATCACCAGGACACCCGCAACGAATGAGGGGCTGCCCCCATCTCTATCAGGGGGTGTTGCTTGACTGGAGACATCAGAGCGGGTTCCTACTTCTGTCCCCTCGAGGGAGACTGTGGAGCCCAGCACTGCCCGCATGGGCACGTCCAGCACCCCCACTGCACCTGCTCACAGGAGGCCCGCCTGGGGGCACAAGTTCCTCTCTGTGGTTGCCACATTTTGATCACTTCTGGGTCATTTGCAGCTGTGAACGGCTCCAGTTTTACGTCAGATGTTTTTCTGTGTCAATGCTGAGCAACCATCTTTAAAAAGAACAATTGCGGGAAAAGGTTTTCTCCCTGGTTCTAAACAGACACCGCCTGGTGGGGCTGGGAGTAGCCCTCTAGCAGCCATGGAGCCGGAACGGGTCCTGGCTGGGTCTTCCCTCCCAGTCCCTGCACCTCGCCGTGGCCATGGGGCTTCAGGGTCAGGGGTGCGCCGAGCCACCTCTCAGGCCCCCAGTGCCCTCACCGCCAGAGGCCTTGGCCGTGACCGCTAGCTCAGCCTCCAGGAGCATGGAGCCCTCTGGGTTATATATGGTTCCTGCCTTGTTTTTTTTTTTAAAGATTTTATTTATTTATTTGACAGAGAGAGACACAGCAAGAGAGGGAATACAGGCAGGGGGAGTGGGAGAGGGAGAAGCAGGCTTCCCGAGGAACAGGGAGCCCAATGCGGGGCTCGATCCCAGGACTCTGGGATCATGACCTGAGCCGAAGGCAGACGCTTAACGACTGAGCCACCCAGGCGCCCCCTGCCTTGGTTTTAAATGGCCATTTCTGTGCTGGTGTTCGTGAAATGTGGGCACTCGCTCCGTCTGGATGCGCGTCCCCTTGGGATTCCTCAGTGCCCACCAGTGGGTTTGCACTTGTGCTCTCTCTCTGGACTGTGTGCCTGCACTGTGTCTTAGCAAGCATTTACTGAGTGCCTACTGTGAGCTCAGTCACCAACAAGGGGCAGAGCGTGAGAGCGAGAAGTAAGATACAGGATCCCTGCTCCTGGGCCCTCTTGGGACTTGCGATGGCCCCGTCCTCCTGACTCACTACTTTCCTACTGTGGTGTAATAGACATACAACTGATACCGTTAAGCACGTTTCAGGGAACAATTCAGTGGCAATAAGTACATTCACTGTTCTGCACCTGCCACCTCCATCCATCGCCACAAGTTTGTCATCAACCCACGAGACCCTAACCCCCCATTTCCCCTCCCCAGCCCTGCACTCAGCAGCTCCTTCCACCTCTATGAATCGGACTGCTCTCTGTCCCTCATGAGTGGGGTGCTCCAGTATTGGTCCTAGCTGCAGGCACTGCTGTCTGCTGATGCCCCCTCAGCCTGCCCGAGTGCACCTGCTGCTGGGGGAGCACCTGCTCCCTCCTCTCTGCCTGGGGGCTCTCTCCTGCACCAGGTGCCTCCTCTCCTGCCAGCCACTGCCAGCCTGCAGCCTGGGAGGGTGGCTACCCTGACAACCTCTAGCTGCTGGGGGAGCACCTGTCTCCTCCTCTCTGCCTGAGGGCTCTCTCCTGCACTAGGTGCCTCCTCTCCTGCCAGTCCCTGCCAGCCTGCAGCGTGGGGGGGTGGCTACCCTGAGTTCCTCCAGCTGCTGGGGGAGCACTTGCTCCCTCCTCTCTGCAGAGGGCTCTCTCCTGCACCAGGTGCCTCCTCCCCTGCCAGTCACTGCCAGCCTGCAGCCTGGGAGGGTGGCTACCCCGAGTTCCTCCAGCTGCTGGGGGAGCACCTGCTCCCTCCTCTCTGCCTGAGGGCTCTCTCCTGCACCAGGTGCCTCCTCTCCTGCCAGTCACTGCCAGCCTGCAGCCTGGGAGGGTGGATACCCCGAGTTCCTCCAGCTGCTGGGGGAGCACCTGCTCCCTCTTCTCTGCCTGAGGGCTCTCTCCTGCACCAGGTGCCTCCTCTCCTGCCAGTCACTGCCAGCCTGCAGCCTGGGAGGGTGGCTACCCTGAGTTCCTGCAGCTGCTGGGGGAGCACCTGCCCCCTCCTCTCTGCCTGAGGGCTCTCTCCTGCACTATGTGCCTCCTCCCCTGCCAGTCACTGCCAGCCTGCAGCCTGGGAGCGTGGATACCCTGACAACCTCCAGCCCTGGGGACAGAGCCAGTGTGATGTGGTTTCCCAGCAGGTCTGAGCACTAGGCCCCCACATTGCTCACTCTCCTCCTGTGGGCTCACTGTGTCATGTCCTCCCTCAGGCTCCCTGGGCCCAAGTCCTCCTCTGCTCAGGGACCACTCTGGGCCCAGGCTCCACATGCTGGGACTGGGAGCAGATCGTCTGGACCTTCTGGATTCGCACTTCCGTGCCCGTGACATGGGCACAGCCCGGCCTCACAGACTGCTTAGACGAGACCCAGTACAGGAAGATGCAGGCCGCTGCAAGGGGAGATGCCAAGTGACCCCAGAGGGAGCACACAGGTCTTGCACAAGGCACTGGGCTCATGGGGCCCAGTGTGTGATGTGGGCGCCCAGCCAAGGGGCATGGGGAATCCTGGTGAGGATGGCCCTGGCGGGGGGGGAGGGGGAAGCCACAGAAGGGTCCCAGAAGAGGCAGGAGACAAGGAATAGGACAGGACAGAGCTTCCCAAGGATGGGAAGATCAAAGGATCACAGAGACCCTTGGGAAAACTCGGAGGCCCTAGAGATGTTGGCTGAAATGCTGTCATTTGGTCAGAAAAGTTGTGTCACAACCCCCCAGGTGACACTGGATGATTTACTCTTTGTTGGTTCTAGGATTCAGTGCGTACCTGCCATTAGAACTCACATTGCATGAAATCTAGGATATACTTACTTTTCAGGACTAGATTTTTCTAGAGGAAGTGCTAAGCGTGGGTCTCTCCATTCTTTTCTTTGTGCAACTGGCCTCTGTTTTCAGGAGCAGATTCCTGGTGCTCATCACCAGTGCTAGCCCTGAGGACTGCCCCCATCACCTCCCACAGTGGACGTGACCATGTGGGTTGGGCGGTGCTCACTGATGAAGCCCCAGTGCTTGGTATAGAGCAGGGACCCCAGATCCTGTGCTGAATGAGGGAGGGCATGAGTGAGGATGGGAGTGAGGGAAAGAGAGAGGGAGGGAGGATGGGAGAGAAGGAGGGGAGAGAGGGAGGAGGGAAGGGAGGATGGGAGGGAGGGAGGATGGGGAGAGGGAGGAGGAAAGGGAGGGTGGTAGGGATAGAGGGGAGGGAGGGAGGCAGGGAGGATGGGATGGGTGGAGGGGAAGGAGGGGGGGAATGAATGAGGGAGTAAATAAATGATGTAGGGAGGGAGGAAGTGAAACCACAGAAGCTGGATCCATACCTCAGGAGCCATTATTTGGGGTGAGGTGTAAGGGCATCACAGCCCGGGCCCTGGATGGTGGCTCAGGGCGCAACCAACTGTCCTCCCAGTGCTGACCTTCCTTCTCCTTGGACCCGCTGTCATCCTGGATCCTGTCCACCTCCTCCTCAAACAATTCTCAATGTTCCCAGGAACAGGGTCGCAGGAGGGGGTCTCAGGAGGGGCTTCCTGGATCCTGTGCCTCGAAGGACAATATGACAGTAGCTACAAGGTATTCTATCATGAGGACTGGGACCATGGATCCCATCCATCTCCTTGGGCATTAGCGTTGTTCCATTCCCTGCTCTCTCCACCACTGCTGTGCTGAACACTCCTGAAAACACATCTGTGAAAAACCGGGCCAGAGTTTCCAGGGGTGAGTCCGAGGCCGAGCACTGCCAGGTGATGGGTGCACCTGTGGCCTGGGATGGGTGCTGCTCACTGTTCTCCCAGACAGGGGTGCCCGACACCCTTCTTTCCAGGTGACCTGCAGGAGACCCCCATGTCCTCAGGCACCTGAGGGCTACCCGGCCCAGGAATTCACCTTCTCTAGCAGAGGACAGATGGGACTTCTTTCTCTGGCCAGGAATATGAACCCTGATCCCGGGAAGGAGAGCTCTCCTGGACTCCTCGCCCAGCCAGGCAGCTGTGGCCACGATGTATGTGATGGAGCCAGAGCAGCTGGGCCTTGGAGGGAATGAGTGCCTTAAACCAGCCTTGTGCAGGGCATGTGGGAGCAACAGCCCCTGCTTCCTGGGGAGCAGTGATGTGTGCGGAAGGAAGGAGGCTGGGGTGGAGCCTTCCAAGCCACACCACAGTCTCTCCCTTGGTCCTGAAACCAGCAGGAAGGGAGCTCCGAGGGCGGAGACGAGACTCCACGAGGATTCCCGTCCAGGGAAAGGGGGCCCACTGGAGGGCACTGAAGCAGCCAGCCCCACCGACCTGCAGACCATTTGCACAAGATCACCTCCCGCACTTCCTTAGCACATTTTCCATCTTCGTGTGTGGACAGTGACTGGCCCACTCATTGCTGGTGCACTTCCAGAGGCAGACTAGAAACTTTTCAGTGCTTGCTCGTGGATCAGAGGACCACCGCCCAAAGAAGCAGAGGATGTCCCTCTTCCTCCAGAGCTGGGGAAGGCAGCCACCGTCCTGGGGCAGGACTGGGTCCAGGAGTGTGTTCTTTCTGAAGCCCCCGCCTTCAGTGGGCGTTGCTATGCCTGAGAAAAGCCCCCTCAGCCCCAGAGTCAGGAGCAGTGAGGGGCTGTCTCCAGCCCTGGCCCAGGATCACGACCCGAAACCATCCTGTCTTTGGGAGAACAGGCCTCCTTCAGGAGCCAGGGAGGGGACTGGCCCCTCTCCCCTCCCCAGGTCCAGGATGCCCGGGACCTGCAAGACCTCTTCATTTGAGGAGGAGTCACGGAGAGCATGTGTGTCTCGTCAGCCCAGCAAGTGGAAGAACCAAACCCCAACGCTCAGGTTCTAACAGAAGCAGAATTTCAATGTACTGTTTAGGGGCAGCCTCCTCCCCTCTTACGTGGCCTTGAGGGACCCCAAGGAAAGTCTTCTTTGTTCTCCTTCCCTCAGAGAGAGGAGCTGGCCCCATGTCACGGGGTCCCCACTGTGTCCCACTGCTGAGGAAGAGCCACACACAGGGGCCTGGTGTCAGGAGTGTGCTCGGCCACTGTTCCTGGGCTCCCAGCCAGGGGCCTGGGGGCTGCATGGAAGGGCTGGATTGCTTTTGGGGGGAGGGGTGCTCACTGGTGACACCGCTCACCATCCCCCACTGCACTCTGCAGTCCAGTCTCCGTGCCCAGCTTAGGTCAATCACCAGCACCCCACATGTTCCTGCCACGGGAGGGATCATTCAGCATCACCCCATTGCACAGAGGAGGAGAGCGAGGCCCAGAGAGGGGAGGTAAATGACTCCAGTCCCAGGGCTGGTCAGCAGAGGAGCTGGAAGGCCAGCCCTCCAGAACCCCCGCTAGCCCAGCCAAAGACTCCCTGAGCCGAAAGCGAGCCCTCCCCTGCCTGCCCAGCCATGCACTAGCCCCTGAGCTTCATGATGGCCTGTTCTTGGCCCTGAAGGTGTTGCTGGCCGACTAGGAGGGGGACTCCAGCTCGTGGGACAGGCTGTAGATACAGGACAGAGTGACACGTCTGAGCTAGCAGGAGCCACACTCTCATCTCCCTCCCGGAGCCTGCCTGGGAGCAGGAGTATGGGTGCCCTAGGGGCCAGCACACAACAGGGTCTGTGCTGACCAGGGAGCCAGGGCCCCCAGGGAGACTCCACTCTGCCCTCTCCCCGCTCCTGCCTGGCCTCACCTCTCCTCACTGTGGGGCTGCAGGACCCAGAATCAAGCCCCATTGGGCTGGCTCTGCTCCAGCTTGTAATGATTTTGCAGCCTCCAGAGCAGCTGGATTACCTGGGGCTGGAGGGAGGACTGGTTGCAGACAAGGACTGGGCTGGGGAGGATGCGGGGCCTTGTGGAGGGTGAAGGATGGGGCAGGGGCCGAGTCCTGGGGCTGAAATCCCTGAATGCCCACGGGGTCCCTCATTACAGTAACAACCCCCTTCACACTCGGGCATCCTGCTGGCGGGCCCCTACTCCCCGGCCTCCTTCCCGCCCCTCTGACTCCAGCCAGGGCTGCAGCCAGGGACAGGCTGGACCTCTGTCCCAGGTCCTGCCAGGAAGACAAGGCAAAAGGAGGAGAGGAGAAGGGGAAGGGGTGGAGTGATCTCCCTGTCGTGAGTTGGCCTCCACGGATGCCTCCACATCCTCTGGCCCAGCCCTGCACTTACCTGGACCCTGAGACGGTCTGCATTCCAGGCCAGCTGGGTGGGGGGTATTCAGTGACCTGTGCGTCCCCAGATGTCCAACCCACCTGGCCTTGCACCCTGAGGCCTGCCGCCCAGGGTAGGCGTGCTTGCAGGGCTCAGTGGACTTTGGGGCCACAGAGCAGTTGGCAGTGGTGAGAAAACGTGGGGGACCGGTCAGGTGCGGAGCCATGGGTCTCGTGCACATCCGCCGCAGGGCTGGGTCATGGTACAGGTGCTGTGGGGAGATCGTCTGTGCACACCTGGCCATGACACACCTGCTGCCCCTCTCGGTGGGGAGGCCTGTGTGCCTGGTGCACCTGTCCCCCACCTACCCCTGGAGGAGCGGCCACATTCAAGCGTTTCCATGTCCAGCCCTCAGGGACAGTTGGGAAAGTGGGTCAAGAGAGGCAGGGACTGTCCCAGGACAACTGAGGGGTGCAGAGTCCAAGGAGCAGGGCTGCTC
>NW_022589784.1:0-7500 GCF_004348235.1 Phoca vitulina | reverse complement strand
CCTGACAGAGGGGTTGACCCCACAGGCATCCCCAAAAACAGGTGCTGGGGATTGCCGGGCAAGACCTCCACCACCACCCAGACCACTGTCCCAGGTGGTTGGTCACCGGACAGTGGTCCAGGAGCCGGAGCCCACGGAGGCCGAGCCCGAGGGTGAGAAGGCTGGGGCTGGGTGTTTGTGGTGTGTGGGGATGGGTCGGTGCTGGCCCCACAGGGATGAGCCCCCAGAGGCTGGTGTGGGGCCAGGAGCAACGACTGGGCACAGAGCGCCCAGCGGGTGGACGGCAGTCGGGGAGACGTCCCCGTGAGGGCTCCTTCCTGGCTGCGACTTCTGTGGGAGGCCCTGGGCTGGGTTCTGTCTCCGCAAAGGCCCACGGAGAGCAGGCACGGGGTGAGCTTTTCTCCTCTCACAGCTGCTCCACCACCTGAGGAGCTAGAGCCGGCTCCAACTCCATCGGCAGCTCTGGAGGGAGGGGTGGTGCCTGCGACTTCAGGAGGAGACCAGGAGCCGGCAGGTGACCCGGCACCCGCCCACGGAGAGCCTGATGTGGGCCAGGAAGAACTGGCACTTGCTCCTGCCCTAGCCCCTGCCCCTGTTCCTGCCCCTGCCCCAGCTCCTGCTACTGTTCCTGCCCCTCACCTAGCTCCTGCCCTGGATCCTGCACCTGCCACTATTGCTGACCCCATCCCTCCCCTTGCCCCTCCCCTTGCCCTGCCCCTGGCCCTGCTCTTACACCTGGCCCTGCCCCAGGCCCTGCCCCTATTCTAACCCCTGCCCCTACTCCTGCTCCTGCAGGTCTCCCAGAGCCACATCCAGAGCCCACAGCCCTGCGGGAAGAGCTCCTTGTACAATTACCCTTAGTTCCATCGCCGGACCCCGACGCCCCGCCAGATTGTTTCATCCACTCCTCCTACGTTCTTTCTATCTGGTACATATTAACTGTTATTTTATCCTTCCATGTCCTATATACTGTTTATTATTTGTTTTAAATACAATTACTTGTTGGGGCGCCTGGGTGGCTCAGTTGGTTAAGCGGCTGCCTTCGGCTCGGGTCATGATCCCAGGGTCCTGGTATCGAGCCCAGCATCGGGCTCCCTGCTCGGTGGGAAGTCTGCTTCTCCCTCTCCCACTCCCCCTGCTTGTGTTCCTCTCTCGCTGTGTCTCTCTCTGTCAAGTAAATAAATAAAATCTTTAAAAAGAAAAAAAAAAAAATAAATACAATTACTTGTTTTCAATTGAACACGTCATGAACATTAAGTACATTCCCAACGCTGTGCCACCACACCACAGAACATTGCTGCAGAATATCTCATGCCCCAAAGGAGTCCCTGAACCAGAAGCCCCCCCTGCCCATTTCTCCCCCAGCCCAGACCATCAAAACCTCTAAGCTGCTTTCTCTCTCTGTTTCTTTACCTATTCCTGATGTTTCTGTAAGTGGAATCACACAATAGGTGCCTTTGTGTCTGCCCACCTGTTTTCAAAGGGGATTCATTTTCTTCTGTGTTTATTTGTCATATAATTTCCCTTATTCGATATTGAAATCCCCGATGGGTTACACATCAGATGTAAACATAGAGGCCACTTTAGGAATTATGGGCACAATCTCGGGGCCGAGACCCCTGTTCCTGCTGGGACACCACAGCCTGACCCCAGACAGGACAGGGCTGGTTCCTCCTGTGGCCCACACAGAAACCAGGGAAATGCAGAAGGCTGGAAGGCACACCACAAAGGGCAAAAGCATTGCTCACAACCCAAGGCCAGAGAAAGGTTTCCCATGCCTCTGGTCCAAACAATATACCAAGTCACTGGGTTCCACAAGGACAGACACCAAACGCATGCAAGTCCAAGGGGGGAGGACAGGCACATGGGGAGTCACAGATGCGGGAGCTCCTGGGGAAGGACTCTGGCAAAGGAAACCCTATGGAGGCAGCGCTGGTCACCCTCAGACTGGCAGGTGTCTGGTCTGGGGAGAACGTGAGGAAGTGGAGGTCCAATGCAGGTCCTCTGGAGGAAAGGGTGATGGTGGCTCAGTCCTTTAAGTCGCTGACTCTTGATTTTGGCTCAGGATGTGATCTCATGGTGTGGGATCGAGCCCCATGTAGGGTCTGTGTTCAGGGCAGTGTGGGCTCACGATTCTCTCTTCCACTTCCTGCCTCTCCTACCACTCCCGTGCCACACTCTGTCTCTCTCTAAAATAAATTAATAAAATCTTTATAAAAATGGAATCATACAGAATGGACTTTTAAAAAATTGTAAAAAATCTATCATATGATCTCACTGATATGAGTAATTCTTAATCTCAGGAAACCAACTGAGGGTTGCTGGAGTGGTGGGGGGCGGGAGGGATGGGGCGGCTGCGTGATAGACATTGGGGTGGGTATGTGCTATGGTGAGCGCTGTGAATTGTGTAAGACTGCTGAATCACAGACCTGTACCTCTGAAGCAAATAATACATTATATGTTAAGAAAAAAGAAGATAGTAGGCAGGGAAAAATGATGTAATGTATGGTGATTAACATCATAAAAAAAGGAAAAAAGTTGTAAAAAATCATAACATTGATTTTACCATTTTAAACATTTTCAGTATAAAGTCCGGTAGTGTGAAGTATATTTACACTGCTGTGATACATATCTTGAGAACATTTCATTTGCAAATCTGAAAATCTGTACCTATTATTATGTGTTTTTCATGTAGAAAGCATATTTATTTATGTACTTATTTAATTATGTTCAGTTAGCCAACATATAGTACATATTTAGTTTTTTGATGTAGTGTTCAACGACTCATTATTTGCATATAACACCCAGTGCTCATCACAACATGTGCCCTCCTTAATACCCATCACCCAGATACCCATCCCCCCACCCCTCTCCCTTCTGTAACCCTCAGTTAGGTTCCCGGAGTCCAGAGTCTCTCATGGTTTGTCTCCCTCTCTGATTTCTTCCCATTCAGTTTTCCTTCCCTTCCACTATGGTCCTCCATGCTATTCCTTATGTTCCACATATGAGTGAAACCATATGGTAACTGTCTTTCTCTGCTTGACTTATTTCACTTAGCATAATCCCCTCCAGTTCCATCCACATTAATGCAAATTGTAGGTATTTATCCTTTCTGATGGCTGAGTATTCTTCCCTTGTATATATGGACCACATCTTTATCCATTCATCTGTTGAAGAGCGTCTCAGCTCCTTCCACAGTTTGGCTATTGCAGACATTGCTGCTATGAACATTGGGGTTCAGATGCCCCTTCTTTTCACTATGTCTGTATCTTTGGGGTAAATACCCAGTAGTGCAATTGTTAGGTAGTAGGGTAGTTCTATTTTTAACATCTTGAGGAACCTCCATACTGTTTTCCAGAGTGGCTGTACCTGCTTGCATTCCCACCAACAGTGTAAAGAGGGTTCCTCTTTCTCCACATCCTCACAATATCTGTCATTTCCAGACTTGTTAATTTTAGCCATTCTGACTGGTGTGAGGTGGTATCTCATTGTGGTTTTGATTTGAATTTCCATGATGGCTAGTGATGTTAAACGTTAGTCATTTTTATGTCTTTTTTGGAGAAATGTCTGTTCATGTCTTCTGCCCATTTCTTGATTGGATGATGATGATGATGATGATGATGATGATGATGATTATTATTATTTTGGGTGTTGAGTTTGAGAAGTTCTTTCTAGATCTTGGATAGCAGCCCTTCATCTGTAATGTCATTTGCAAATATCTTCTCCCATTCCATGGGTTGCTTCTTAGTTTTGTTGACTGTTTTGTTTGCTGTGCAGAAGCTTTTTATCTTGATAAAGTCCCAAAAGTTCATTTTTGCTTTTGTTTCCTTTGCCTTTATAGACATGTCTTGAAAGAAGTTGCTGTGGCCGATGTCAAAGAGGTGACTGCCTCTGTTCTTCTCTAGGATTTTGATGGGCTCCTGCCTCACATTGAGGTCTTTCATCCATTTTGAGTTTATCTTTGTGTATGATGTAAGAGAATGGTCGAGTTTCAATCTTCTGCATGTGGCTGTGCAATTTTCCCAGCACCATTTATTGGAGAGATTGTCTTTTTTCCATTGGACATTCATTCCTTATCTGTCAAAGATTGGTTGACCATAGAGTTGAGGGTCCATTTCTGGGGTCTCTATTCTCTTCCATTGATCTATGTGTTTTTGTGCCAATACCATCCTGTCACAGATTTGTAATATAGCTTGAAGTCAGGCATTCTGATGCCCCCAGGTTTGGTTTTCTTTTGCAACATTTCCCTGGCTATGTATCCTTGGCTGCATGTTCTCATTTAGTACCGTGAATATGTCTTTGCAGTCCTTTCTGGCTTGCCAGGTCCCTATGGACAGGTCTGACGTTATTCTGATGTTCTTCCTCCGTCCATACGTAAGAAATCTGTTCCCCCTGGCTGCTTTCTGGATTGCTTCCTTGGTTCTAAGATTTGCAAGTTTTCCATTTTTAATTCTAATAGTGTATTTATAGACTACTTTGGATTTTGTATGTATACCATCATATTATTTGTGAATAGTCACAACGATCTCCTCAATTCTTATTCTTTTTGTTTCTCTTGGCTTATAACACTTGAGAGATTCTCCAATGCAATGTTGACTAGAGTAGCATTGTTTGAAGATTTTAATATACCTTTCTCAATATCTGATAGAAGAAGCAGACAAAACATTGGTAAGAAATGTGACCTAATTGACATATATGGAACATTACATAGTAAGTGCAGAATACAGTATTTTCAAGTGGTCCTAGAATATTTATCCAAATAGATGATACGTTGGGCCATGAATCAAGTCTACACATTTTAAAAGCCTGAAATTAACTAGATTATATTCTTAGACCACAGGGAATTGAACCATAGTCATAATGAAAAGAAAACCAGGAAGTCCTTCAGTGCTTAAAACTTAAATGTAACTTTGCTACATATCCTAAGGGTCAGAGAGGGAATCACAATGGAAATTCTCCATCTTTCCTACAACAGAGCTCACAGACAATGGCATTCTATCCGTGAAGAGCACTATAAATAAGGTAGATAGGAGTTGAGCCTTAAGTCCGAGTTCTGCCTGCCTCAGGCACACCTGGCAGCCTTGGCCTGTGGTCGCCCCCAGCTGCCCTTTCTGGTGGCCCTGAGCTAAGGGGGACAACATGGCCATATGGAAATGGGAAGCTCCCCACTCCTAGTGATGATGGTGTCTCCCACCCAAGCTGCCCTTTCTGGTGGCCCTGAGCTAAGGGGGACAACATGGCCATATGGAAATGGGAAGCTCCCCACTCCTAGTGATGACGGTGTCTCCCACCCAAGCTGCTCTTTTTGGTGGCCCTGAGCTAAGGGGGACAACACGGCCATTTGGAAATGGGAAGCTCCCCACTCCTAGTGACGATGGTGCTATTGTATTGTCCTCACCAGTCCAACAAGATGATTTCTGAGTGAAATATGACACAATAGCAGCTTCTTGACCTTCCTTAAGGTTTGAAAATCATCTTGTGAGTCATCTATTAGAAATATGGTTTCAACATGTGTTCTTTTTTCTGGAAAAGAAATAGATCCAAATAGTAATTATGGCTTCCTGAGCACCTGCCCTTGAGCGCCATCACACTGGCTCTTTGTGGAATTCTCCCTCTTAAACTTCTGAACTATCATGTAGGTATTATTAGTCACATTTTCTAGATGGTTAGACAGGGGCTCAGAGACGATACGAGTCACAGAGGATTTTAGTGTCAGAGACCTAAGTGGGATCTCCAAACTGACTCCAAATCCCTTGTTATTCCATACACAGTACTATTTCCCTCTTTTTTTTTTTTTTTTTAAGATTTTATTTATTCATTTGAGAGAGAGAGAGACTGAGAGAGCGTGAGATGGGAGAGGGTCAGAGGGAGAAGCAGACTCCCCGCCGAGCAGGGAGCCCGATGTGGGACTCGATCCTGGGACTCTAAGATCATGACCTGAGCTGAAGGCAGTCGCTTAACCAACTGAGCCACTCAGGCACCCTGCTATTTCCCTCTTATCGCTGGTCTTCTCTATCTGGAAACATATCAAGTATCAGGATTTTCTTGTTGTGTGGCCAACTGGAACGAATTCAGTTGGCCTTTTAACCTCTGCCCATCGTAATTGGAGGATCTTTGAGTAAGATACTCCAAGATCTCTAGGAATAGAGACATTACAATATTTTTCTAATATTACAGTTACTGAAAGAACTATCTTTTTTTAATTGATTCAGGCTCTGGTATGTTCAGAGTGTACTGTAAGACAGGTCTGAAATAGTATTTAAAAACACTCAGCTCAGCCTCTTCTACAAAGTGAGACAGTGCTTATAAAGAGTGCTAAAATATTCCCTTAGCTACGATTATTTACTTCCCAACCATCGTAGTGTTTATATGGTATATGACTTACATTAGTCAAAATATGCAAGGAAAGAACTGAGACAGTGTATCTAAGCTTTAGGGGCACTTCATTAGTGCCGTGAAAATGAGCTGCTCTGTTTTATTGTATAGTCCAAGGGAATGGTGCCAGACATCTCTGAGATGTGTGGCAGTTCTAAAATTCTGACTTTAAATTATTTGTGTGCTTCAGAGATTTGGGCAGGAGAAGGGGAGGAGCCCAGCGTGTGTGAACCCCTCTGTTACCTGTGTGGACCATGGAACATGGTAGACATCTTCTGTAGACATCATTTTGATTTCTTGGTACTATTGTTAAAGGTGCTTTTGTCTCAAGTTCCTCCCTTTAGTAGTAATTCTAATGATAATGGAAATTTTTATCTTTTACCATCCATGGGCCTGGATCCTGGGCTCCTAGAGAAGCTATCCTTTAACGTTTTTCCAAGCTCAAAATGACTGGGTAAAATCTCAGAGCATGGGTCCTATTTCTGTCTCAAGCACATATTGTACATCTGGTTTGAGAAGAAAAAGATCACCCAAAAATGCCATTGCAAACATAAAGATAAGAAAAACAAAAGAACATCTCTGGCCCCCATAAGATTAAAATCATACCGACTTGCACAAACTGAAAACATAAGAAAAAGTCTGTAACTGTCTGGAATGTTCTTCCTCATGATGATATGTAACTCTGTATGTAAAACAACACAGAACAAATATACAAACCTGCCCCAAATGTTCCTTCCCCGGAGAACTCCCTTCTTTGTGAAGATTGTGTCTCCCAGGCAGCTGTCCGAACTTGGGTTTGAATAAAACTCTCTTCCTTTCTCTCTACACCGTTTAAAAGGGTTTGTTCATTTAGTGTCGACAATAACAATGTTTTCTTTTTAAGTGAAAAATAAATGTTCCTGGTTCACAACTCCAACAGCACAGAAGGGCGGCTGTTCTTCATCCTGGAGCTTCCCTGCAGAACCAAGCATGTGTATATATATTCCAGCATAAACGGGCTCATCCTACAAGGATGCTTTGAAGGTCCAAGAAGCACTATCCACTCCATGGGTGAGACCAGAAGGCGAAGCTCTTCCCGCTTAGAGCATTAGTTTTAGGGTTTAAAACTGCCTTGGAAATGCGTGA
>NW_022589783.1:6053635-6318331 GCF_004348235.1 Phoca vitulina | reverse complement strand
CCAGGGCCGGGCTCCCGCAAAACCTTCCCCTGGGACGTGGCCCTCCCAGGAGCCGCCCTTCCAAGGACTGGGAGCCTGGCCGGAAAGACACCAAGTACTTGGCGCTGAGGCGGAGGGAAAGCTCTTTCCCGCATACTCAGCTCCCAGCCACCACACCTCCTACGACCAGCCCCTTGGCCGCTGAGTTTTCAACATATGAAACAGACTGGGGGCACACCAACTGACCGAAGCACACACGACCCTCCCTACTCCCTGTCTAGTTCTTACATACGGCTACATGTCCGCCTTCGAGGTCCTTCTGGCTTTTATTATTCCCTGTGAAAGAGATGTCAGGTTCATGCATGTTAATGTTTACTTCTATTAATCAGTCTATTTACTTTACAATAATTTACTGCCAAAAAGACAAATGGAACTATACTGAAAATAATATTTCCCAATTTTCTAGGAGTGATTGCGGTTCCTGTCTCACCAAAGTGAAGTACAAATTTGGGTAATGTCTTCAATGTGGTTATTGATCTGGACTTTTATGCAAAAAAACAAAACAAAACGAAACAAAACAAAAAAACCCAGGCTCTTCTCAGGCAATGGAGAGGAGAGGGAGCTGCAGGCCCCCGCGCACAAGGCGTCAGAGCACCTGAAATTAGGAGGGTATGCTGGTCCTGTAGAGTTTTGTGGGGGTGGGCCAGCCCAGGAAAGTGCTTGTAGGCCACATCATTAGAAATCAGATGCCATCCTTGGGTTGTGTCACCAACTGATAGGATTTCCTTATTTCTATTTCAGAATGTGACAAAACACTTTAGAGGAAGTCCTTCTCTTTAAATCAGCCAAGCTCTAGTCCAGATTGGACGCCAGAGGAGACACCTCCTCACCTGGCCCAGGGTTCAGGGCTGGGGAAAGAAGGAGGTTGTGAGAGGGGCCCTAGAGCCATCCCAGCTCCACCTGGAGAAGCAGGGGCCTACACACCTGTGCTCAGATGCCCCCGGTTAATGGGGTAGCAGGATAGACGTCGGGGTGAGCTGCGGTCATGGGGCCTCAGGCCCCTGTGGCAGTGAGCTGGGCTCTATGACGCGTGGCTGGGCAAAATTCTATTAGTGATCCCCCTCTTTAGCATCCTCAGCAGCCCCGCCAGGTTCACACAGGGGCTCTGAGCTAGGGATTCAAACAAGCTCTAACAAGATGAAGGAGCAACTTGGCAACCCAAGGGGCAGCAGGGAAGGGGCTGGGGTTGAGGGGAGGGCCGGCATCCCCAGCTTGGCCTTCCGGGGCCGCGTGTGCATGAGCTCCCACCATTGGCCAAGGCTGCTGCCCCTCTTGATAGGCGGTTCCCAATACGGAATATTTGCTTTCTTCAAAGCCAGCAGGAGAAACTCTTGCTTTTCAAACTTTTTTGATTAGGTCAGGCCCACCTGGTATAATCCCCCTTTGACTAACCTAAAACCAGCATTTAGGGACCTTAATTCCATGGCAGAGTCCCTTCACCTTTGCCATGGGAAGTGGCCTCCATCCTATTCACAGGTCTGCCCATGCTCAAGGGAAGGGGATAGTCCAGGGCATGTACACCAGGAACAAAGGGAGCCTGGGGCCCATCTTAGAATTCTGTCTACCACAACCATATAGATAGGTTAAAAGTCAAAGGATGGGTAAAGAAATACCATGAAAACACTAATGAAAAGAAAGCTGAATCACTATATTAATAGAAAAATAGGTTACAAACAAGGAATATTATCAAAGAAAAGCACACCTGGCTGGCTCAGTCAGTTAAGCAACTGACTCTTAGTTTCAGCTCAGGTCGTGATCTCAGCGTTGTGAGATGGAGCCCCACATTGGGCTCTGACTCAGCATGAAATCTGCTTGAGATTCTCTCTCCCTCTGCCCCACTTGCTCATTATCTGTCTCTCTCTCTCTCTCATAAATAAATAAATTTTTCTTTAAGAAAAAGATACAGACATTACAGAAAGATAAATATGTCAACTTACTAGGAAGACTTCATAATCCTAAAAATGTGTGCACCTAAAGCTTCTTCAAAATACGTGAAGCAAAATCTAAACAAATCAAAAGGATAGATAAATCCAAAAGTATACTTGGAGACTTTAACCTCCTTTCTTAGTATTCAGTAAAACACATAGACAGAAAATCAGTAAGAATACAGGAGGCATAAGGCTGGAGACTTTCCCCTTAAGGTCAGGAAAAGGCCAGGATGTCCACCCTGATCACTCCAGTTCAACATCCCATTGGACATCCAGCCAGTGAAATGAGGCAAGGAAAACAACAACAACAACAACAACCAAAAACACAAGTCATAAAAAGTGGAAAGGAAATAATAAAGCTCTCTTTATTCAGAGATGACATGATTATCTATGCAGAAAATCCCAAAAAGGGAAAAAATATTCCAGAACTAATAAATTAGCTTAGCAAGGTAGGAGAATGCAAGGTCAACATGCAAGGATCGATTATTAGCAATGAACCATTGGAAATTGGAATTAAATCATCAGTACTCTTATAATAGCATTAAAAACCATGAACTACTCTGGGATAAATCTAAGATTTTAATGCTGAAAACTACAAATGTTGATGCAAAAAATCAAAGAAGACCTAAATAAATGGAGAGATAGCCTATGTTTGTAGATCAGAAAATTCAATATTATTAAGATGTCAATCCTCTCCTAATTTCATCAACAGAGCAACGCAATCTCAGTCAAAATCCGAGTGGGATTTTTGGTAGATATTCACAAGCTTCTTCTAAAATTTATACAAAAAAACAAAGAACTAAAACTATTTTGAACAAGAAAAAGTTGGAGGATTCACACTCCCTGATTGCAAGATTTACTATAATCTACGCTCCTCATAACTGTGTGTAACAAATGGTATTGTCAGGGCCTCTGACTTGAGGAGTAGTCACAGTTCATCCATAGTGGGCTGCATCTGCTTGGCTGCACAGCGGGCTACAGTGTCCTTGTCTTCGCAATCTCTCGGAGGATCGCCTGTGATACACATCGCATTCTGGTTTCATGCCTGTTCAAAGATAGAACTGTTTTCTTTCTCTTCCATTTTAATGGGGAGGTTTTCCAAGTTGGCAGGAGATTGTTTTAAATTATATTCCCCCCAAAATCACAGACAATGATGATTAGGTGACTCTAAGCCTACCTTCCAATATGAACAGAAAGGAATCTGGAGATTCTCTAGGACAAGACTGGTCCCTGCCTAAGCACGTGTTGTGTTCTGGATCTTGCTTTGCAACGTAACTGGTTTTTGCTTATTTGTTTAATTCTAATTCCAGTGTAGTTAACATACAGTCCTATGTGAGTTTCAGGTGTTCAATATAGTGATTGAACAGTTCTAAGCGTTACTCACTGCTCATCACGATAAATGTACTCTGAATCCCCATGACCTATTTCACCCACTCTCCACCCACCTCCCCTCTGGTAACCATCAGTTTGTTCTCTATGGTTAAGAGTCTGTTTCTTGGGTTATCTCTTTGTTTTCTTTGTTCATTTGTTTCCTTCCTTAAATTCCACATATGAGTGAAATCATAGGGTATTTGTCTTTCTCTGACTTATCTCATTTGCCTTACACCCTTTACATCCGTCCAGGTTGCAAATGGCAAGATTTTGTTTTTATGGCTAAATAATGATCCATTGCATATATACCAGATCTTCTTCACCCATTCATCTATTGCTTCTGTAGTGTGGCTCTTGTAAATGGTGCTGCAAATAGAGTAGGTTGTCTTTCAGTTTTGTGGATTGTTTCCTTTGCTGTGCAGAAGCTTTGTATTTTGCTGTGGCCCCAACAGCTCCCTATGGCAAGAGAAACAAACGCAAAGTAATTGTTTTCTATTCACAACTGTAGCCTTAACTGTGCGATCAGTAGACAAAAAGAAGAGCCACAGCCTCCCAACCCTCCCCGCCCCACCCACCCCCACCGCCAATAAATGGGCCCAGGAGCTCCAGACCCCTAAAGCCCCTTAGGGCTGGTTCGTCAGAGGACAGAGAAGGGGCAGCCAGCACAACGGGTCTGGCACGTCCTTCAAATCCCGTGCTTAGAGCTGTTCTTTCAGCCCCTCTGTGGACCAGCACAGCCTTTCTGTCCCTGGTAGGCAGGAGCATTCTAGAAACAGAGCCTTGACCAGGGGTCTGGGGACTCCCGCGGAGCAGGTGCTCCTGCCACAGGGGCTGAGGGGAGTGGCTGGCGCCCCACTAGGTCATGGGAGCGTTTCTTAACCTGGGGGGGGTCCATCACCGCCTTCAGAGCCTCTACCTCCACGTTCTGCTTATTTCAAGGAGTCCTAAAAAGGAAATGGGAGGAAGCATGGCGACCCTGGCAGGCTGGGGCAGGAGTTGACCCCTTAAGGGAGCCACATGCCCGTTGCTCCCTGCTCTCCCGGTGCTGAGGGCAGCAGTTCCGCCGCGGACCCCGGGGGTCTGTCCTGGTCGGAGTGGGGGGCCGTGCTCCCTAAGCCCCTTTGCCTTCTGGCCCCCAGGCCCAGCCCTGGAACCTAAGGCTTCACTCGCAGCTCCTCCCCAGCCGCACCCCCACCCCCGCTTCCTGCTGCGCCCTCGCCGCCTGGAGAGCAGCCCCGAGAACCTGCAGCCGCCACGAGAGCCGCCCGCCCGCCCGCGCCCCAGAGCCGCCTGCGCCCCGAGAGCCGCGGGGAGAGCCGCCCGCTCCCCACCGCCCAGAGCTGCCTGCGCCCTGAGAGCAGCCTGGGGAGCCGCCGTCCAGCACGGAGCCCGCAGCGCTGCGCCTGGTAAGGGGAACCCGGTGCGGGTCCCAGCATCTTTGGGGGTCTGAGGGCCCCGGGTCTGGCCCCAGCTGGGGACTCTGCTGTGATCTCACCCAGGCTACCGCCCTTGTGGGTTCGCCCCTCAGTGGACCCGGCCGGTGATGGTCTGAGTGTCGTGCACAGTGGACTCGGGTGGCCGGGAAACAGGCTGGGAACCTCTCACCCTGTGCTCACAACCCAGCGATTTCATGACGGAGTCTTCTCCGTCCAAAAGGTCTGTCTGGGAGAAGATGGATTCTCAGGGTTCCAAATGGCAAATATGGAATCATTATTTTCTCACCACCCATGAACCCAGCCTTTCAAAGGAGACTCCTCAGGGGGCGTTGTCTCATGACTTTGATCTGGAAGCCATTCCATTCTCTCCCAAATCCCCCCGCCCCCCATTTCCTGTGACATGAGGAGGGACTCTATTCTAAGGCAAACGGACTATGCTCAGGACATATGGGAACAATCCTTTTGTCTGTTAACCCTTCCGTGAAAGACACATCACAACATCACAATGACTAAAGTACCCAACCAGTGTCACTCATACCAGGAAATGTAGGGACTCGGCAGATGAGTGAAGGAGATACTTAAGAATAAGGCAGACAGGAAGTATTTTTATCCTTCTTAGAACAGCATTAGAGAGCCTGCTTTCTCAAGTTTGATAAAAATAAAAAATAAAATCAGGCTCATATAATTTAAAAATCAGAATGTACATTACGTTTCTTTGTCTTAAACTCTTACCTAAGCTAGATCCTCCTACTATCCCTGTCTGATGCCGTCATAATCTCTGCTTGCTCGCTGCTTGCCACTCTCTGGTGACACCTGGTCCCGTTTTGGAGGAGATGAGGCAGAATTTTCCTTTTGGAGGAGAAATCTGCCTCCATTCCCTGTTCTCTCACTTTGGCCTGCTCTGAGATTGACACATACGGCATTCCTTCAGCTACAGGTGCTTCCCCCAGTCTTTTCTGATGCTTTACCATCCTGTTACTATTTTGTCTACGACTCATTTATAGCTTTTCTGTCAATATCATTTCTGACTTGCCTCTGGACACATTCTTTTTTAAGATTTTACTTATTTGTTTTGTTTTAGAGAGAGCATGCACCCAGGCAAGGGTGGGAGGATGAGGGAGAGAATCTCAAGCAGACACCGCACTGAGTACCAAGTCAGGCAAGGGACTTGATCTCAAGACCCTGAGATCGTGACCTGCGCCAAAATCAAGAGTCGGACCCTTAACCAACTGAGCCACCCAGGCGGCCCTGCACGCTTTCTTAATCTGTTAATATCTGCCTAAAAATCTGTCCCTCAGGGGGGAACGTATGTCTCCCCCTACAGTCTGACCACTCAGAAGATGGCTCAGGAGAACCACCTGGGCTGCATCTCAGCTAATGTAACCTGAGGTTCACTGGCATTTTGTGTCAGCCACATTGCTCCATTTGGGTCTCACTTAATCAAGTCAAAACATCAGATTGTTTAAAACTGAAATGCTTCAATTCAGAGCAACTCCTTCCCCCTGCAATTTTATTTTTGAATAATCTTTTAAAAAAAGAAGAAAAAACATGCACTCAAGGTTTTGCAATACAATTCTCTGTGTTGATTTTAAGGCAGGCTTCCAGCCTGTCAACATCAGTTTATGTCCTGACTGTGGGATGGTAACATTGTATGTGGTGTTCCAAAAGGCTTGTGGACCTGTTTAGAATAATCTCTTTTACTCCCTGTGGAATCAAGGAGAATATGCAGGCCAAGGAGCACCCCACCTTTTTTTAATCTTAGCTCTGTGGCAATCTGGTGACCTTGGGCAGGTCATTTGATGTCCAATTTCCTGATATGCAAATAGACATGTCAACACCTATTTTGATCACATCACAGGGAATTTAGAAGGACAATTAGAATCATGGACAGGAAAGAACTTTGAAGGTTACAGATGGCTGCAGAGAGGATGCTTCCAATGATGAAGCCCATTGTCAACATCCTCACCTCTATCATGGTCTTGATCACATGAATTGATTGATTCCAGCATATTTTCCGAGGTTCCCAAACCTCAGAAAATGTCATCTAAAGTACAAAAGATGTCAGAGAATTTGAGCAGTTTTAGCAGAAGACGGATAATTGACCAGAGGCTAGGACAGCCCATGCAAAAGCGTGAGGAAAATGCTCTTCTCAGGGCTTAAGGAAAGGAGGGAGCGGGGGAAAGGAGGGAGAAGGAAAGGAAGAAAGGAAACAAAGGAAGGAAGTTGTCTTAATATATTCTGATAACCTGGAAGTGGATGGTTTCCCCCAAGGAGGGCCAAAAAAATCCACTGCATGAATGGAAGAAGGAGCAAAAGTTATTTCATTATAACAGAAGCAACCCGAATAACAAACTATGAAAAACATTTTTGATTCAATGGTAATTAGTAAAATGCAAGTTTAAACCAATTCAGATGTCCTTACTTATGCCCTTAAGAGTAACAAAAAATTAAGTCTAATGTCACCAAGTTCAAGTGCAGGTTTGGGAATTCTCATCTGTGGCCGGCGCCAGTGGGAGTTCGCCCAACCATCCTGGGGTCATACTTGGCAATATCTAGTCAGGGGGCAGCTGTCTGTCCCAGGTAACTTGTTGCACGTGTGCGCCGGGGGACAGAGATGGGATTATTCTGCAGCATTGTTTGTAGACGCAAGCATGTTGTTTGAAACAGCTTAAACGTTTGCTAATAAATAATTGAGGGGCACCTGGGTGGCTCAGTCCATTAAGCGTCCGACTCTTGATTTCAGCTCAGGGCATGATCTCAGGGTTGTGGGATCGAGCCCCAGGTAGGGCTCCACGCTCAGTGTGGAGTCTGCTTGAGATTCTCTCCCTCTGCCCCTCTCCCCACTCGTGCTCTCTCTAAATAAATAAATAAAATCTTTTCAAAAATTGATAAAATGTTGCATACATAACATCATTTATATAAAAAGTTGCAAATAGAAAACAGTACTATACATTATCTATAAAGACATGTGTATGTAGAAGTATAAATAGACAAACGAGAATGATCCATAAAATCCTCAGAATATTGGTTCCCTCTGAAGGACAGAGGGAAGGGGGACTGAGACTGGGGAGCCGGAAAATGTAAATGGAGCTATATGTGTAATGTTTCCACTTCTCGATCAAACAGAACAGCTGCAGCAGATGCTGAAATATTTACATTCGTTCATGGCAAATGGTGGCCATTTGTTGTATAACTTTGTGGACTTCACCACTTAATAAGGTGGTTTCATAACCACATCACCTTTAAAACTGAATAAATACAATACAGCCTCAGAGCTCATCTTAATTACGGTTGCGTGTCTCGTGCGCACTTGCCTTTTCTAACCCCCAGAAGAAGGACCCAATGTCCTGCCTCATTCCAATGAAACTTTCATGCCAATGGTTGTGTCGATTTCTGGTTAAATCTGCTGGGATACAAAAATGATGATATTAGGAGACCAGGACCTCAGAGCCCACCAGGAAAGAAACTGGATTAAAATCTGAGCAGGCGATGAGGATGAGGTATCTTGAATTTGTCCTGAATGTTGATTCTTTCCCTTCAGTTATGGCACCACCTTCTCTCCACCAACTCCCTGATGGGGGGTGGGGTGGGGGTTGGAAGGGGTAAGGAAGGTGTCAGTGCTCGGCTCTCTACCACTCTTTCCTCCGCTGTCAGTCCCTGAAGGAGTCCTTGTCCCCACTCAGCCCTCCCACTGGAAGGAACCTTGTGCTTTCCTCTTTGCCCCTGGAATATCCATCTTACACAGCTTGTGGGACTGGAAATTCTCAGTACTTCAGACAAACCAATGTCATTTACAGCAAGGCAGTTTTTTTTTTTTCTGTATTCTAGCAAGTTCACCTACTTTGATTGCAAACGCTAATAATAATGTCCCACTCCTGGTTCCACAGAAGAATGGTTTTTTTCATTTCATTTCAAGTTGGAGAGAGAGAATCAACTGATCTGTTTTAAAATATTTCCTAATTTCCTATAAGTTGCA
Organism: Phoca vitulina; assembly: GCF_004348235.1. Lineage (NCBI taxonomy): Eukaryota > Metazoa > Chordata > Mammalia > Carnivora > Phocidae > Phoca > Phoca vitulina. The sequence goes on along the minus strand of NW_022589783.1, from coordinate 6,309,581 downwards.
AAAAAAAAAGCAACAAGTGCATTGCGTTAACATAAGCTAACTTCGCCTGGGGTTTGCCTAAAGTTTGTCATAGGTATTTGAAAGTATAATATGAGTTCAAAAATTAGCAGTGGAAATGGCTCATCCTAGGATAATTATTCTTAGATGTCTGCATTAAAAGTGTTCTCAGGCCTTAGCAACTCCTATATGGATACTTGCTTTTATTCCTTTCCTGTTTTCTATTCCAGAAGAGGATGGAAGGGCTTCAGAGGGGCAGATACGGAACGATGGCTGAAGGTAAGGAAGCCTGGACGTTCTCAGGAGCTCCAGGCACCCGGGAGAGTCGCCGTTCTCTCTCCATCAACCCCCACTTCAAACACAGGGATAGAAACCCTGTTATTTTAAAGTGAAGAAGAGGGGCATCTGGGTGGCTCAGTCAGTTGAGCGTCTGACTCTTGGTTTCAGCTCGGGTCATGCTCCCAGGGTCCTGGGATCGAGCCCCGTGTCATGCTCCATGCTCAGTATGGAGTCTCCTTCATATTCTCTCTCTGTCTCCTTCTACCCCTCATACTCGTGCTATTTCTCTTTCTCTCTCAAATAAATAAATAAAATCTTTAAAAAAATAAAAATTTAAAAAAAAGGGAAGAAGAAAGAGGCAAAAATCACTTGTTCTCTACCTTCCCTGTGGTCATCACCCCATCCACTGTCACCCACACGATTGGTGGGAAATGTGGAAGTGAAACTCCCAAGTCAGAGTCTGAAGGATTTGGAACCAGATTGTGAAAACAACTTCTCTTTCCCGGTCTGCTCCCAACTGGAAAGAGGAAAAGTTCCCATAGAGATTTAGGAATCATGCTTGTTACCAATACTGAAGGAAAGGAAGAACCAACACAGAGTAGAAAGAATAAAGTAAGAGATTTTAGGAGGCTGAAATGAACTTAATTCATTTGAACTCATAAGAACTCTAAAAGTCCTGGGGTTCTCACCCGCCTTCACCCTTTGAAGATTTTACTCTTGGCTCAGTGTCACCCTCCCCAACACCATTCTGTAGTCATCTCCTGCGATTCGGTCGGCCAGATCTCTCCAACCCCCGTGCTTCTAATGCCCCTCACTCTTCACCAGCTTCCCATCCAGGGGCATCTCCCGGACTTTGTCCTTGACATTCATGATCTTCTGTCACCTCAGTTTCAAAGATCCAAGTGCCCACCCCAAGAGCAGAGACCCGGGACATTCAGCTGGTCCTTGGTGGAGGTCATTGCACCTCTGACCTCTGAGATGTCCTTTTCCCCTGAGGTTCAGATGCATGTGTTGAGCGCCGCTGTGGGAGTATGATGGGGATGTAGGGGTGGAAAAGGGGATAATATTTTCTCCTTTGTGACTTCTCGTCCCCTGCCTCCTTCTAAACTTATATTTATTTAGCATGAAATTGGCCAAAGCACCATCTGTAGAAAAGCACGGGGACCACAGTCCTGTTCCCCAAAAAGCCCTGTTTTCCCTGCTCTAGAGGAAGTGCTTGGAGATCCTAGGGCACTTCCTCCCTGGGCTGTGGGTCTGAGCATGAGCTTCTAACATAGGCTTTCTATGATCCACGGGCATCCTAAAGTTGTATACAAACTTCCGTATGTATTTAGATAGGATTGATTTTGGGGAGGGAGGTCCACGAGTTTCATGAGATATCATGAAGGTCCAAGACCTGAAAACCTTAAGAATCACCAACTTAGTGAGACACAAAAAATTGTTTTTTCTAGGCAGAGAGGAAGATAACTGGTTTGCAACATCCACCTCACTGAGGATCGTCCTGGTGGGCAAGACAGGCACTGGGAAAAGTGCCACAGGGAACAGCATTCTCCGCCAGCCAGTGTTTGAGTCCAGGCTGGGGACCCAGCCTGTGACCAAAACGTGCCAGGGCGAGACAGGGACCTGGAACGGAAGGAACATCCTGGTGGTTGACACGCCCTCCATTTTTGAGGCAGAGGCTCAGACCCAAGAGATGTACAAGGACATCGGGGACTGCTACCTGCTCTCTGCCCCGGGGCCCCACGTACTGCTGCTGGTGACCCAGCTGGGGCGCTTCACTGCCCAGGACACGGTGGCCGTGAGGAGGGTGAAGGAGGTCTTCGGGGCAGGAGTCATGAAGCACGTGGTGGTCCTCTTCACCCACAAGGAAGACTTGGACGGCGAGTCCTTGCATGATTACGTCACACACACGGACAACCAGAGCCTGAGGAGCCTGGTGGGGGAGTGTGGGAGGAGGTACTGTGGCTTCAACAACATGGCCACCGGGGAGGAGCAGAAGGCGCAGCTGGTCGAGCTGATGGCTGTGGTGGGGAGGCTGGAGAGGGAGAACGAGGGCGCCTTCCACAGCAATGACCTCTTCTTTGAAGCCCAGAGGCTGCGGCGAAGGGGGGGGCGGCGCCTGCGGGGAAGAGTACAGGGGCTACCTGGACAGGGTGCGGGCACAGCTGGGAAAGCAAAGGCGACACCTGAGAGACCCCAGGAGTAACTGGGCCTGCGGGGCGCTCCTCAGAGTCACAAGATGGATGTTTTCTAATTGTGGGATAGCTGTTGTCCTCATTATATGCATTTTGATTTTTCTTGCCATTTTAATTAACTTGAGTATTACTCATGGACACTGAGCATTTTCAGTGATTTCTGCAATCAGCTGACTTATGTTTTCAGGGTCGCCATCTCTGTGTCAGATTCTTTGTTTTTTACACGATTTCACGTTCTTTTGCTCTTCGTCACATCAGACATACTGTCCATTTTCTTCGAGTGCTCTTAGGTCAATAAAATCCAAAGGAAAAATTATTTTTCTGTTTTTGTTTTGTTAAAAATTGTGATGGTAGGGCGCCTGGGTGGCTCAGTTGGTTAAGCGACTGCCTTCGGCTCAGGTCATGATCCTGGAGTCCCGGGATCGAGTCCCGCATCGGGCTCCCTGCTCAGCAGGGAGTCTGCTTCTCCCTCTGACCCTCCCCACTCTCATGTGCTCTCTCTCTCTCTCTCTCTCTCTCAAATAAATAAATAAAATCTTAAAAAAAAAAAAAAATTGTGATGGTACATGAGAAACTAACTGTCCGGAAATGTTTGGGGACGTGCTGGGAGGCAGGTGGTGGGCGGTGAAGCTGTGGGGATGTCCCACCTCTGCTCCCACCTTTGTGCCGTCAGGCTGTTGATGGGAGACAGGTGTTTTATGAAAAGCCGGTGGCAGATTCCTTATTTTATTCAGAAACATACCTGATTTCATCGGAGTTAGTCATAAGAGCTGATGCCCACCCCCAACCCCATCCCTGGGAGAGAGAATGATGAGGATGGAGGTGGGGGAGAGATCCTGAGGCGAGAAGAGGCCAGGGAACAGGTGCAGGAGGGGGCCTACCATGGTGAGGAAGGATGGGGGCTGAGCCTTAGGAAAAGCAGTCACTGGGAAATTCTCAGTGGTCGGGAAATAAAGGAACTATAATTTCTTAGAGTGGGAGTGGCAGCGCCGGATAGTGAATATTTAGGCTTAAAAATGGTCTATAGTCGGGGCTCCTGGGTGGCTCAGTCAGTTAAGCATCTGCCTTCACCTCAGGTCAGGATCTCAGGGTCCTGGGATCAAGCCCCGGGTCAGGCTCCCTGATCAGCAGGGAGCCTGCTTCTCCCTCTCCCTCTGACCCTCCACCCGCTCATGCTCTCTATCTCATGCTCTCTCTCTCTCTCTCTCAAATGAATAAATAAAAGATCTTTTTAAAAAATGTCTCCAGTCTACTCAACTCTGCCTTGTCAGTGCAAAAGCCACCATAAGCTGCCTTCCCATAAAGCTTGACAAACAGTGACCTTGAATTTCATGTAACTTTCATATGTGGCCATGAAACATTATTCTTCCTTTGATGTCTTCAAACTTTTTAAACTGTGAAGGGCTTTCGCAGCCCACAGGCTCTATAAAACCCACCGCAGACCACACTGGGTTCATCTGGGGGTGTATTTCTTGTTTTCGAGCTGCATCCTACCTAATGCAACATCTGAACCTCAAAACCAGTACCATCCAGTTCAATCATGTGTGCTCTCTGTGGGAATTTGGGGAAAGGGTCCTGCCAGACATTTCAGTGGTAGTGAAGAGAAGAGGGCAAACCTTGAGGTATAATCTGACCAGAGGTCATGAATTCAGTGGAAACAGTAAATCAGATGAGAGGGTCTTTGGTGGCCCCTCCCCTGACTTCTTCCTTTTGGTAGCTGCCCCGCCCCTTCCTTCTCTGCTCCTTTGTACCCTGTAAGGGAGACCTGCAGTCATCCGAGGCAGCCTGGGGCTGGATGGGTAAATGCCTAATTCTGGGGTGAGTCTTAGGAACTTGATGTGACACCCAAGTGTCAATCTCCAAACCTCTATTGGGGACAAAGGTACCATGTCGAACTTTACAGCTGTATCACATAACTGACTCCAGACATGTTCAAGGGGTGTTATACGCAACGGATCACGGATCACCACATCAAAAACTAACGATGTAATGTATGGTGACTAACATAACATAATAAAATAAAATTAAAAAAAAAAAAGAAGGAAAGATCAAATATCCAGACTGACACAGATGTTACTGGTAGACCTGGGATGAGAGGGACAGAGAGCCAGAGACAGAGATAGAGGGAGACAGGGGAAGAGAGAGAGAGAGAACAAGCCCTGTTGCCTGGTGGATCCTGGAATATCTTGCAAGTTCTACAGACCATCTCTGACCAATCTTCCCTCCTCTCCTATGCAGCCTCTCTCCTTGGCTTCTGGTCTCTTCACACACACACACACACACACACACACACATTCACACACATGCAGTGAGAGATGAAAACACCAGCCACAAATTCTATGGAGGGAGGAGAGGTGTTAGACCGTGTCCCTGGGGACAGGAACAACAGGTGTGTCCTCAAAAAGACATCCTTGGGGTGATCCAGAAGCCCTGGGAGATGCCAGAGAAGAAGAGATTTTTGTCTTGTTCTGCTTTTGTTAATAGCTCCATTTCTTTCTCCCCACCACATCTTTGCAATGGTTTTGCACAAAACAAGTTCTCTACCCAAGATAGTCGGGAGAATGGAGACCCAGAGAAGCCAATGAACGTCTGGGGCATCCCAAACCAAGCCATCCGCTGCCTTTCCCTGGACCCAAATCTGGTGGTTCTGGAAGAAATAAAGATTTCAAACTGGACATGCATCTCCCCATCCCCGCCATGAGCCTCTCCAGCATAAAGACAGCTCCTTATACATAATTCCAGATGGCAGCAAAGGCTGAACTTGAGGCAGGTGTCTTGCTGAGATGGTCTCTGGCTCTGCTCTCCTTATTTCTCTGCATATGCTCTGCCCTTGGATTACCCATGCTCTGACCTGAGGGGGAAACAAGGTTGAGTAGGTGTCTTCCCCAGGTGGACTTGCACTTCCACAGAACCAGGGGAGACATCCACCCCAACCCACAGTGTGATTTAGGTGAAGCGACAGGCACTGAAGGTGGGGGGGTCTCTCAGTGCCCTGGTTAATGCCCCTCCTCTGCCTGAATGTACTAGTTCTGCTGCGGAGCACCTGCGTCCAGGGGGTTGCAACACCTCTCTGAAGACATCCTCAGGGTGAGTGGGGCAGAGTTCCTTCCTTCACATGTTTGAGTCCAGACTGATTCTTGAAGAACAGCTATAAGCAGGAAAGTGAGATACAGGTAATTCTTGGTTCTTTGCTTAGTTGAGAGAAGAGGGCAATTGTAACACAGATAACACAATTCACATTTTGCAATGAAAGCCATGCTGGACTTATAAAATACTCTCCCATATTAATACTGTAATTTTCACTTTTCAAATAATAATGCCTATTACACTGAACGAGGTGAATGTCTGCCCTCTTGCTGTGGAGGACAGAAAGGCATGTGTCTAATACATAGAAGACATTTTCTGTCACCAGCTAGAAACGCCTCTCATATCTAGTTTTTGCCAGGGGGGAAAAAAAAGAGGGCTAAAGATCAGCTCCTCCAAAAAATAATTATTTTTAATAGACATTTATCAGCTCGAAACCGCTTTTTCATGAATTTTATTTTATTTTTATGCCTGAATCAACTCACTGAACTCTCAGCATATATTTTGTAAGCAGTTGATACACAAGGAAGGGACATTGCTTGAAAGTATCAGATCCATGCAAGCCTTGTGAGATTTTCGTGATCAAGGTGAAAACTACATGTTTTGACCACAAAAATCTCCTAAGGCTCGCATGGATCTGATACTTTCAAGCAATGTCCCTTCCTTGTGTGGTCGAGGTGAACATGTAGTTGTATGTGCTACCCAGGCTGGTACTCCTGTGTCCCCATCATAGAGAGAAGACTGGATCTTGATCAGCCTACTTTCTGTGCATTAAAGAAAATACCAATTAATCATTGAAAAAAAGAATCTTTTTTAAAAAAGATTTTATTTGTTTATTTGACAGAGAGAGAGATAACGAGAGGAGGAACACAAGCACGGGGAGTGGGAGAGGGAGGAGCAGGCTTCCCACCGAGCAGGGAGCCCCTTGTGGGGCTCAATGCGGGGCTCGATGTGGGGCTGGATCCCAGGACCCCGAGATCATGACCTGAGTCGAAGGCAGATGCTTAACGACTGAGCCACCCAGGTGCCCCCCCAAAAAAGAATCTTGACTCTGTCTTTAGGTATTTCCTCAGCTGCTCTGTAGACCAAGATGGGATAACCTTCTATTGGGGACAGTTTCCTTTTCCTCTAAACTGCCTCTTCACAGACATGGTTGACTTTTTTTCTTTTAAATTATATGTATTTTTCTTGTTGATTCAAGAAAGGCCTTTAATTGTGATTTTTTAAAACGATTTTATTTATTTGAGAGAGAGAGAGTACAAGCAGGGGCGAGGAGGAAAGGGGGAGGAGGGGCAGAGGGAGAGGGAGAAGCAGACTCCTGGCTGAGCAGGGAGCCTGACCCGGGGCTCCATCCCAGGATCCTGAGATCCTGACCTGAGGTGAAGGCAGATGCTTAACTGACTGAGCCACCCAGGCGCCCCCTTTTCTTATGATTCAAGAAAGCAAAATATCACCCACTCTCTGTTACACCTGCTAACAATCCTTTTCTGCCCCTTTCTTTTTTTCATTCAGAGTTTATAACCATTCGGTCTCCTCTTTTCTCTCAGCATTAACTCATGGAATTGCAGTAACAGCACTTCAAAACACAGGTGCTTCCAACCACTGGTGAAAGAAATGTCAACAATAGAGATGGGGGAAATTGCTCCTTTTCTCCTACAGCTACAGAGAAAAACAGCAAATACTGGTCCTACAAAGGAATCTGTGAGCTATTCAGTGTTTGAAACTTGGAGCTCTGTCCTGTGTTTCATCTCTAAAAGTCTGAAGAATTATGTTTGTCATTCTTAATAATGTGTTTCTCTACTCATGAGATGTACATGGAAATCTAATAATTCCTAACAGATCTAAATACAAGATTTCTTAGACAAATCCAAAGGAGATCCCTGATACTTCCCTCTTCTACTACAGGCATGCAGGTAATAAAATAAAACAAAATATAATAATCAAAGAGTTTGGGAATCTCATCTGGTTTAAATCACAGTGTGCTAAGTAAGATAGGACTGCCAAATGTTGTCAGATGTCTTGCAAATATCACCCCCTGGTGTTTGTCTTAAGTTAGTTATGGTATATTTTAGCTAAGTCTGGAAATTTCAACAAATGTTTTCTTTATGGCTTCTGTCATTCTTAGAAAGACCCCCCCTTACTCCCTTTATTTAAAAATACATTACTTATGTCCACATGAAAATCTGCACACAAATATTTATAGCAGCTTTATTCTTAATTGCCAAAATGTGGGGGGAAAAAGATATCTTTCAATAAATGAATAGATAAATAAACAGTGGTACATCAGATAATGGAATATTATTGAGTGTTAAAAAGAAATGAGCTCTCAAGCTATGAAAAGACATGAAGGAAACTTAAATGCGTATTTCTAAGTGAAATAAACCCATCTGAAAAAGCTATGTACTGTGTGATTCCAACTCTATGACTTTCTGGGGACGGTAAAAGATCAGTGGGTTGCCAGGGTTTGGGGGGATGGACTCATAGGTGGAGCAGAATGAGCCACCCAAGTGCCCCTGGAGTTTCCCTTTTTTGGAATGTCCTAGAGTATGGATTTAATTTCCTTAAGAGACATAGGACTATATGGGGGCATATCAAAAGGACACAGAGGCAACCTGAAAGAGTCCCCAGTGGCCAAAGCCTTCTTTTTATAGAAATATTCCAGCTAATAAACACAGAGGAATGATAAAGTATTATCATTTTGCAACCCCTAATAAATGAATGGATCTAGGCAATGATCATCAATGGTTACTAGATATCACTAAAAGAGACACAACTGGGCATCATATGCCTCCAGACAGAAGTGTATACACTTATAAGTTGCAGTGTATGGACCTTATATGGATCTATATTCAAATAAAATGTAAAAAAAAAAAAGTGCATGACAATGTGGGAGGACTGAACACTGCCTAGATATTTAATAATAAATATTCATCTCCTAAATATGATATGAGTAAAAGGGAGAGTCCTACTGCTTTAGAGTTATATGCTGAAATGTTCACAGATGAAATGATGATATCTAAGATTGGCTTTTGAATAATCAGGACAGAAAGGGATGGAGTTTAGATGAAACAAAGATGGCCACGTATGATAATGCTGGACACCTAATGATGGATACATTGAGTTCAGTACACTATTTTTTTCAGCTTCTCTATATATAGAATTTTCCACTCAAAATATATTGACAAAGGTTTGTCAAAGTTCACAATATTTCCATTTTCCCGAACATTTTAGATATACTGGGTTAAACAGGATAACTTCCAGGCTCTCAGTAAAAGAGTAAGAGATATAGTACAGTCATTTGATAGGTCTGGTAAAGCCTTTTTGGCATACTTCCCAGAGCTTGCAAAATCTAATGTCTCCAATGACTGGTTAATAAATCCTTTTGCAAGTCAAGCAGTTTACACTGTTGTGTTTTCAACAAAAAGGAAGGCAGATGTATCCATTAACAGACAATTAAAAATTAATGACAGATCGTTATTGTGGTTTTGACATTTATCCTGGAAGGAGTACTAAGAATCGAGTGGCATTGCCATAACAAAATTGTTTCCATTCCTATTTATTTATTTATGTGAATGGGGCTTCTCAGTGCCTGCACCAATTAAAACAAAATATAGGAATAGAATTAATCTGAACATTGTCTCATTCTAGCAAAGAATAATAGTCATGCACGTATATATGGAATAAATGGAAAAAAGTCTCATTCATCTCCTTGAGAGATGCATTTCCAAAATTAAGAAGTTACTGGTTTTTTTTCTAGAAATATGACACATTTGCGTTGGCTTTGATCAATTGTGTACTAATAACACCTTAGTAATAACCAAATACAGAAGAGATTATTCAAACTTAAAGCTTTATGGTCACATAATTCTTCCCAATTTTCACATATATTTTTACAGCAGAAATGTATGTGACTAGGGTGATAAGAACTTCCCTGCATAAAAATCCTTTATAATAAAATACAATTCTGTGGGGGAGGTAAGTGGACAATGAAGGAGAAAAAGGAACAGACTATTAGGAAAGAGCTTATTCCTGTATTTTTTAAATAGCTTCTGGTTGGTATTCAATTTATGTTTTTATATTATTTTTTAATATCTACAATGTGCTAGAAATTGTATTCTTTGCAAGCATTCATGACAAAATTTTAGAAGTTCAGTTTAAAATGCTCAAGAGAGCACTTAGACTTTTAAAATTCTTTTAGTAAATACAAAAGCAAAAACATTGCCTTAGATAAACTCTTACATAAATGCATGATGATATTGTTATAAAAAAGTTCATTAAGGTTAAAACCTAGAAACAACACAAATATCCATCAACAGTAGACTCAGTAAACAAATTGCAGAATACTCATACAATGGAAAAATACACAGCAGTAAAAATGGACAAAGTACAGGTACCAGCACCAACATGGACAAATCTCATATACATTATGCTGAAAGAAAGGAGCAATTCCCAGGAGAACACGGAGTCTGATTGATTTTTGTCAAGGTTAATAATGGACAAAACTAAAAATATATATTATTTAGGGCAACAGACATAATTTTTACAGTAAAACTATAAAGAAAAGCAAGGAATGATTGTCATAAAGGATCGGCGAGTGATTACACCATGGTGAGAGGGAGGAAGAGTGATGTGGTCAAGAAGGGAGTGATGGGGATAGAGTGGAAAGCCTCAAAGTCAATGCTCTATTTCCTCAACCAGATATTTACTTGATTGATTTTCTTTACATTGTACATACACTAACATGTATGATATACTTAACTATAAAAAATTCAACCACACTGAAAAGCATGAAACAAGATCTGAACTAATAGAAAAATATGCTATGTTCTCATGAAAATACCATACTATAAAAGTATACATTCTTCCAGGGGCGCCTGGGTGGCTCAGTCGGTTAAGCAGCTGCCTTCGGCTCAGGTCATGATCCTGGGGTCCTGGGATCGAGCCTTGCATCCGGCTCCCTGCTCAGCGGAGAGCCTGCTTCTCCCTCTCCCTCTGCCTGCCACTCTGCCTACTTGTGCTCTCTATCTATCTGTCACAAAAAAAAAAAAAGTATACGTTCTTCCAAAATTGATATTTAGTTTAATTCCAATTGAAACCCCAACCTCTCGTGTGCAGAATTAGATAACACTTTCTTCTTTTTTTAAAGATGTATTTATTTGAGAAAGAAAGCACACGCATGTACAAGGGGAGAGGCAGAAGGAGAAGCAGAGAGTCTCCTGAAGCGGAGTCCCCACTGAGCCTGGAGCCAGAGGGATGCGGGCTCGATCCCAGGACCCTGAGATCATGACCTGAGCCCAAATCAAGAGTCGCTGCTTAACCAACTGAGCCACCCAGGTGTCCCAGATAACACTCTCTTAAGGCTCCCATGGGATGAAAAATGCCTGAACATAATCAAATAAGAACAGACAAATTAATAGAATAATACATAGTACATAGTGAACCCCAGTTAATAATGGAATTTAATATATGACAAAGATCAGGGAATTAACAGTTTAATTAGTCAGTGTTGCTGACTGCAATTGTTTTCTAACTAGAAGACAATAAAGCTGAGCTCCTACCTCACACTATATAAAACTCTAAGAAGAATTAAATTCTTATCTGTACAGAAGAAAACAAAAATATTAGAACAAAATATAGGAAACTGTATGTACAATCCAAGAGTTGGGTATACTTTCTTAACCAAGACATGAAGACAGAAGTCATCAAAGAAAAAATAGCTTTAAACATTTTATTATGACAAAGATGCCATAAATGAAGTTAAAAGAGAAAAAAGAAACCCACCAGATTTGAAAAAAAAAGATGAAAATTTAAAATCTGTTAAAAAAGAGCTCACAAAAGTCCAGGAAGGGTGCACCATATGTGTACACTGTTGGAAGGTGCACAATAAACAGCCAGCACAGATATGAGAAAGATACTCAACTTCATAAACAGTAAGAGAGGTGAAAATTAAAATAACAACTTGCAAAAATTGGGAAGAGTTATAATATCTACCACGGATAAAAATTAGTGGTGAAGTTAAAGAGAAGTACAAAGGATGCTTTAATGTACTGCCGGTGAAACGTACATTATTGCAGCCTTTTTGGAAAGCTCTCTGATGACATTTATTGCCTTTTTAAATATTTATACCCTCCAATGAGCAATCCTATCCAAAGACTTCCTCCCATAGCAATAGAAGCTCTGGTCAATGCAGTCCAGGAGCGCAGCGGTGTTTCCAGGGACAAAAATACAGGAAGTGAAGTCAAAACTCACCAGCAGGGAGATTGGGGGTATATTATGTAGCCATTAAAAAGATGCTAAACAGGGGCACCTGGGTGGCTCAGTCCGTTAAGCATCTACCTTGGCTCAGGTCATGACCTCAGGGTCCTGGGATCAAGCCCCCAACAGGGCTCCCCGCTCAGCGGAGAACTTGCTTCTCCCTCTCCCTCTGTCCCTCCCAGCTGCTGGTGCTGTCTCTCTCTCTCTCTCTCAAATAAATAAACAAAATCTAAAAAGAAAAGATGCTAAATATGCTATTTGGATGTTCTTAATTTCCCTTCTGCTTCTCTTAGGGCCTGTTTTTCTCTCAGCTCATTCAGCCTCTATTTTCCCCCATGTACCTGCTCATCCTTGGCTTTCTGCTCATCCTTTCACATGAAGGAGGGGCAGCCTGCACGGGCACTTTCGCCCCAGCGCAGACTCTCCAGGGGCTCCTCCCCTCGCGGGCAGTCTGGCCAGCGACTCCCAATTCCCAAAGTAGCCAAGGAGGGGGACCACTTGAAATCTCAGCTCTCCCAAGGGAGACTGCTCGATCACTTAAGAGAAGGGCTCTTCACGATTTATGAGTTTTTGGGCTCTTCCGCCTCCGGCCTGACTGCTGTCTGGGTTCTCCGTGCACGTGGGGTCACCCCATGGATCATAGGATGTCGTGTTGTTGGCTCGCTTTAAAGAAGCAAAATGACACAAGCAGATAGGTTAGTGATAAAGCCAGATGGCTCAGAGAAGACAGAAAGGATCTAGGGGAAGTCTTCCTTCAATTTTTAAAAAGTTTTTTAATGATTTAATTCAAATTACTTTTTTGATTAGGGAATATTCCAAACATAGGAATGGGTATACAATGAAAATCTCCCTCCTACTTCATCTCCCACATGCTCAGTTCCACTCCCCCCACCCTTGAGACAGTCAATGTTGCTAGTTTTGGTATTCTCTTCCAAAACCATCCTATGCATATATAAATAAATATCCATACATTTACATACGTATGCATGTGTATATTTGCATACATTGCAAAGAATATATACAATCTGTTATGCTACACATATGTTGTTTTAAAAAGATTTATTTTATTTATTTTTTAGAGAGAGAACGGGTGGCAGGGAGGGCAGAGGGAGAGAGAATCTCAAGCAGACTACCCGCTGAGTGCAGAGCCCCATGTGGGGCTCAATCTCATGACCGCTGAGATCATGACCTGAGCCGAAATCAAGAGTCAAAGGCTTAACTGACTGAGCCACCCAGGTGCCCCTACACGTAAGATTTTGTAACCCAAATTTGTTCACAAGGGAGTGGTAGTTTAGGGAAATCGTGTCAGTATAATGTGACAGTCATGTTGGTGCATCTGTGATTTTCTCCCCCGTGTTAGATAATGTTCTATCCCACCAAGTAACAACAATCGAACAAGTACCTGGGTTCACTCCCAGCTCAGGACGCTTTGAGAGCAGCACCCCAGGATCTGGGACCTAGAGATTCCTGGACATCAACTCAAATGCCAGGTCGGTATCTCTGTCTCTCCACTTATTAATTAGAACTGTTGCAACTGCAAGTGGCTTAAGCAAAAGGTGACTTATTTGGTCACATACTAAAATGGTCAAGAGTCACTCCGGCTTCAGGCACTGCTGCATTCAGGCTCAAGCAATATCCCTTGGACTGGGTTTTTCCCACGTCCTCCCTGATTCCACAGCTTGTCTTCATTCTCGAGCTCCAAGGTGGTCTTTGGCAGCTCCAGGAAGACCTCTCATGGTGGCCATACGGCTGCAACAGCTCCAACTCTGCAGCTTTCCAGGTTCAAGTTCAGCATAAAGAGCAAGAGCCTTCTCTGGTATCCCGAAGACTTACTCTGATGTGACCAGCTTAGGTGTGCCCACTCCCAAAACAATCACCATGGTCTGGGGGAAATGATCTGCTGCTTGATCTAAGTTTGGGTCACCTGCTTTATCCCTGGAACTGAGGATAAAGCCCCACCATGAACACATTGCCAGACAATGAGGAAAAGAGATTTCCCAAATGGAAATCCGGGACTGTTCCTAAAAAAGTGGGGAATGAATGCAAAGGCCACCTCGTTATGAGATTCCATACTAACATTAGCCCATTGGTTCTCAAAAAGTATTTTCCCCACCTCAGTGCATTTCAACCAAGAAAAGATAGGTAACTTGAGAGTTTCCAGATGGTTCTGATGTATATCCTAGTGGGAATGTTCTTCTGATCCCACATTGGAAATCGCAGCCCTACTCAGTGACCACCCAAATATTGTGCCATTAATCACAATGCAAACAGGGTATAAATGGCTCAAACACATTCTGTGCACAGCTGGAAAAGATAATTCATGCCATTTATTGATTTATCCAACAAATATTTAGAAGCCGTCCTCCCAACTCTCCCTAATATCACTCCTGTATATACAAATGGGAGGGTTTGTTTACCATTACAATTCACTGCTGATTTCCAAATTTACATTTACAGACCACATCGTCCATCCACAGGAGACTGGCTGAACTAAATGTGCTATATGCATACAATGGAATATCGCTTAAACAGGAAGGGAACTCTGACACATGCTACAACATAGGTGAACCTTGAAATAAGCCAGTCACAAAAGAATAAATATTGTGTGATTCCACTTATATAAGGTACCTAGAGCATAAAATTCACAGAGACAGAAAGTAGAGGGTGGTTACCAGGGCCGACGGGGGGGAAGGGGGAATTAGCATTTAATGGGGACAGAGTTTCAGTTGGGGAAGATAAAACGTTCTAGAGACAGGTGGTGATGCCTCCACGACCATGTGAATGGACTTAACGTGATCGAACCTTACACTTAAACATGCTAAAATGGTAAAATAATAATAATAAAATAAATTAAGTAAAATAAATAAATATCATGAGTAGGTAGCAGAAAACAACAAAGACTTCAAATTTTGGTGTTATTTCCTACAGAAAATAAAACGAATAATGCAGTAAGTTTAAAGAAATAAAATAGATCCTCAGCGGCATGACTGAGAAACAAGAGAGGATCAGAAGAGAATAGGAAGGTTTGAAAAAGAAGGAAAGATAACGTCTGGAAATGTTTAACAAGAATCTAAAATTTCACAGATTATAATAACTTGGGCAGTAATGAGTAAACTTGTCAAATAATTATGAAGAAGTTATCTGGAATGCAACAGGTAGAAACAGAGAGATGGAAAATGAAAAACAGAAAAGGAACGAGGAGATCAGGAGGCTGGAGTGAGAAGGTCCAACGCATGTCTGACAGAGAATTCAGAGGGAATTAAGGGGAGAGTGTAGGAAAGGGACAGATCACAGGCGTAACTCAGAGTTTCTCAAGTTTTAAAAACAAAAGTGTGGGGGTGCCCGGGTGGCACAGTCAGTTGGGTGTCTGCCTCTGGGTTTCAGCTCAGGGTCCTGATCTCAGGGTGGTGGGATCGAGCCCTACCTCCAGGTCCACGCTCAGCTGGAGTCTGCTTCAGACTGTCTCTCCCTCTGCCCTCCCCCACTGCGTGCGTGCTCTCTCTCTCTCAAGTAAATAAATAAATCTTTAAAAACAAAAGTGTGAATTCTGGGACTCAAAATTATTTAAAATAATTCCTCAGGAAGAATTTTTCAAGGGAAAATAGATTCATACACACCCACACATTCTGAAGTAAATCTTCAAAACACCAAAGAAAGGGAAAAGATCTTAAAAGCCACCAGAATTGGTTACATTTAGTTAAAGAAAGAATTGTCTATCCAGTGAAACTATTTATCTCAAGCTGGGTATAATAAAGAATATTCTGATCAAGACAAAGTGAGAAGGTTTACCTTTACTTTTAAAGAGACCTTTACTTTTAAAGAAACTTAGAAAGGATGTACCTTAAGGAAGAAGAAAAAGCAATATCAGAAAGAAGCCAAGAATTACAAGAAGAAAAGGAGAGCTTTTTGTTCTTAGTAAAAACATAAGCAAATCTAAGCAGACACTGAGTACACACGCAAAAATAAGATGTCTAATTTGTGAGGTTAAAATAAACCAAGCTAGAACTTGAAATTGAAGACAAGGTCATATAGCAAGGAGCATTCTAAAGGCATTGTATTTTTCAGATAGAGGATAGGCTATCAACTACCTTTAGAATTATTTGGTTAAGTGCACAAGTGTTTTGTTTTTTTTTAAGATGTCAAGAGAATCCACTAAAAAATTAGAAATCCTCACGAAGGGGGGGGCCTCAAGAGGGGAGGGCGAGAAATGAACTTGGCAGATAAATACTGAAGAAGTTCATAGCAGCACCTAGCGGTGAAAAAAACCGTTGAGATGTCTCCTTCCTACTTGAAAAGGAATTTTTTAAAAGAAAGTTGACAGTTTTTCCTAAACCTTCACTGCACATTTTTTTGTGAACAGTTCTTTCAATTGGAGGCTCCAGGGTCTTCCTTGTTCGGTTTGAGACAATGCGGCTTTACCCCATTCCCTGTAGCATATCTGAAGAGACCGTGCTCTTTGCAGGGGTAAGAAATAGTAAAGGAATGCTCCCACCACTGGAAAGCAGTCCCCTTCCCGACATTTCATAGCCCTCGCTCCTTTGGAGATGCTTTTCCAGGAAGTTTGCCCAACCGCCCTGCCCCCAGTATCTAACGGAGCAGAAGGCGGGGAAATTGCCTGGTGCCTCCCAGATTGAGCAAGGACAGACACTACATCCGCTGGATCCAGCTGAGCCAAGGCAGTCCCAACCCCATCCCCTCCCTCCGCTGCCTCCTGCAGCAGGGACTAAGGAGGCCCTGCCCTTCGTCCCTCTTCCCGGTCTCAGCCCCTCCCAGTCCAGCAGCCCGGTCTACACCGGAGGGGGGAGCCGAGCTCTGTCCAGTGCAGTTTTAAAAACGAACAGCACTGGGTCTTGAACACCAAATGTGAGGCCATTTCCAGGTTATGGAATCTGGAATCTGGTCCTGATGCTAAAGGACCCCACATCCAACGGGGAAATGGGGAGTTGACAAAACAAAGTTAAAAGCAGGGATTAGAGGGGTGCCTGGGTGGCTCAGGGAATTGAGCCTCTGGCTCTTGATCTCAGCTCAGGTCTTGATCTTGAGTTCAAGCCCTGCACTGGGCTCCAAAACAAAATAAAGCAGTGATTAGAAAATAAAACCATTTCCTGTGCATACTCTGGTTTTAAATCCTTCAATAAATATAAACCGGCTTGAGATTACTTGCCTGACCCATGTCAGGGTCGTGAGGCTGTTTCCATCTTTTTATACACAGTTTCACCACCAAGATGGAGCCATGCAGACAGACCAATAACTGTGGGTTTTTCTAAGTAAACAAAAGCAAGGGGAGAAGGGTTTGACATCTGATTTCCTACAGAAAAGGAAAAGATTGAGAAACTTCCAGGGCTAAGTCACGGGGTGAGGGGAAAGGGGTCAGAGAGAGGGAGTGCCACCTTCCCTCAGAGACTTAGCAACTTCAGGGGGCAGGGGGTGGGGAGAAGTTGCCAGACTCTGACATTAAAAGACCATTTCACGTGGGGCACCTGGGTGGCTCAGTCGGTTAAGCAGCTGCCTTCGTATCGGGTCATGATCCCGGGGTCCTGGGATCAAGCCCCGCACTGGGCTCCCTGCTCAGCGGGGAACCTGCTTCTCCCTCTCCCTCTGCCTGATGCTCCCCCTGCTTGTGCTCTCTTTCTGTCAAATACATAAAATCTTAAAAAAAAAAAAAAAGAACATTTCATGCAACAACATCCAAAAAACCAAAAACAAACAAACAAACAAAAAAACCACCAAGTTGACATTTATTTCCCAGTATGAAAAATGAAAAACACTTCTATCTGATCTGGCCATAAATGGACTGGTTAAGAAACACTGACACACAGAAATTAATAGCATCTAACGAGTTCATACAAAGAATTAAAACAAAATGATTAAATTCAAGGGGGCTCGTTTCATATCTGAATACTCCCAGCAAGCCACCCAGGTGTGATTATCTATCCCCCCGCTTCTCAAAATCTGCTCAGCACAGGAAGCACCACCTTATGCATCTTGTGAAAATGCCAATTTTGATTCAGCAGGTCTGGTGTGGGGCAGAGTGTGTATCTCTAGCAAGCTCTCCGAGTTGCCCCGAGTTGCCTCGAGTTGCCCATCCCACAGGCCAGTGCATCTGGGCAGATTCACACTTGAGGCAGCAAGAATAGAGGCTCCTGTCAATCACCCAATGGAACTAGCCACCACCACCCACCGCCCCAAAGTGGCCCCCTACACCAGGGGCTGGCAAACTTCTTATGGAAAAGGCCTGATAGTAAAGATTTTAGGCTTTGTGGGCCATTCAGTCTCTGTTGAGACTACTCACCTCTGCCCTTGGAGCATAGACAATGTGTGAACAAATAGGTGTGGTTGTGTTTCAATAAAACTTTATTTACAGAAATAGGTGACAGACTGGATTTGACCCCAGGGTGAAATTTGCCAACCCCTGTCCAATATTCTGAACATATTTCTGGGTCATCTCTGTGGTCTTTTCTTACACAAGCTTATTTACAAACCTCTAAGGACTAGGTGGTGAGGAGGCCCTGGGGAGACAGAAGCAGGCCCTCCATTCTGAACCCCCATGCACAGGGCCAGGCCTCACTCATTTTAGCGGCCCTGCACCTGTTCAGCATGGCCCCATGAGACAGCACTGTTATTTCTCTCTTAAATGTGGGTGAAGGTGGGGGCTCTGAGGCAGTCTGCCTGGATTTGAAGACTAGTTCCTCCCCTGTAGTCTGCCAAGGAGGGATAAATCCTACCTCACAGAGATTTCATAAAGCCACATGGAGATGCAAGGCCGCCAACTATGATGGAATCAGGAAAAAAAGCCAGAATAACGATCACTTGTTAATTCTACAGACCATAACCTGCTTTCTTACCCTTCAGAAATGCTTACAACTATATATGTATACTATATATTTATAGATGTATAAAGAAAATGAAAAAAGTTTTTTAAATTCCTCATATCATTTAAAAAGAAAGTGAAAAATAATAGCGGTGTGTGTGTGTAGAGAAAGAACTAACTCTACTGTAGAAAGGAAAGAAAGAGAGAGAGGGAAGGAAGGAGGGAAGGAAGGAAGGAAAAAAGGAAGGAAGGAAGGAAGGAAGGAAGGAAGGAAGGAAGGAAAGGAGGGAGGGAGGAAGGGAAGGAGGGGAGGAAAAACTCTTGTTTCATGCCTCACATAGTTCTATAAACCCCCCAGAAAGTTTTAGTCAAAATTATAGATGCTTAAATACAATCTCAGCAGGTAAAAAGATTCTAAGTATATGAGAGTTATTTTCACTTTACTTTGAACAGAAGGAAATCATAAAAAGGACGTTTGCCATTTGGGATATAGAGTGGGACATATATTGGGTCTTATTGGGACCTTGTTTCCATGTCCCAAACTGGCCCTCACTTAAATCCATACATGTCAGCACAGAGAAAGACGTTTTCACAGCATACCATGTGTGGAAGAAAGGGAGACGACATCTTTTCTGGGCAAAATTATTTTCCTGTTGTTTCTGTTTAATCGGCATTAGAGAAAGGCGACAGCCCCTGTTCCTTGAATTGAGGCCACTGGAGTAGGAACAGTGGGAAGAGGAGGAGGCCGGGACAAGTGGCCAAAGGAGAGGCAAGTGTGAGGGACAGGGCAGTGAGGGGCCCTGGGGAGGGGATGCTGGCCTCTCCAGAGGCCCTGGGCTGCTCTGGCTGGGGGCATGTGGAGGCCCAGGCAGGGTCTGCAGGGCTCACAGGATGATGGCAGCCACAGTCTTCTCCTTGGAGGGGGAGGGAGGCATTGATTCTCCCCCAGTAGCTTTTTCTCGGACCCTTACTTATCCTGAAAAAAACAGGGGAAATCAATCATTGCTGGGGAAAAGATGGGGCCTAGTTAGCTTCCTAGAACTTGAAATCGGGTAAATGAAAGAAGGAGGGGAAGGAAAAGGTACAGAGGAGGGGGAGCTACCCAGAGATCTGGGACAGGAAGGCACAAAGGAGGGTCTGAAGAGGCAGAGGGCAGCAGCTAACCCAAATACGGTGCTGGCGCACGCTCCCCAAACAGCAAAGGACTAAGCTGAGTGCTGGAAAGAAGCTGAGGGATGTTCCTGGCCCTGATGTTCCTCCCTGTTCCCAGAGCTTCACCAAACAGACCCATTCTTTCCCCTGTGCCTCCCTGACAGCTCACCAGGGGCCGGGAGCTCTGGCCACACAAGCTTCGAAGACCCATGCCCAGGGAAGCCAAGGATATGATGACCTGCAGGACACAGACAGCCAGGAGCAGAGCATGGATGCCTAGGAACAAATTCTGGAGATAAAGGAAGCAAAAAGACACAGTCAGCAGTCTGCTCCTCTGAGTCTGCTCTTACTACCACCTTATCAACCTGGCCAGGTATCAGACTCTGTCCAACTGACTACTTGCCACCGAAGCAGATTACATTTTCCAACCATGGGGCACCCATAGCTTCCACCCCATTTGCTTGTCTGCAATGTGACCTTACCACAACCTGTGAAGAGCTGAATCTATCTCTCTACCCCTAGAATCTGGAACAGCCTGTAACTGTTTTGGACAACAAAATACAGTGGAGGTGACACTGTGCCGGTAGCTTCCATTTCCCACCTCCTGAAATATTCACAGTGAGATACTTCCTGTTGGAACCTAGTTGCCATGCCATGAGAAGCCCAAACCACATGGAGAAGCCGCTGTAGGCTCTCTGGTTGATAGCCTCAGCTGAGCTCCCAGCCAGTTGAGCGCCATCTTGGAGCTCCAACCCAATCGAGCTCTCAGAAGACTTCACCCCCCACTGACGTCTGACAGCAATTGCATGAGAAAGCCCAAGACTGCCTATCTGAGCCCAGCCAGCCCACAGAATGTGAGAAGTAATGATAAATGAGAGTCTTAAGCCAAAGTGTGTTGGGTGTTGTGTTTACACAACAATAGGTAACTAGGACAGCCACACACCAGAAAAGAGAGAAGGGCGTTCTGTGACATTCTCTCTTAAATGTCTGCCCTTTGCTCCTCATCCCCTTTGATTCAGGAATTCTTATGCCATGAGGGTCTGAGAAATGTCTCCAGCTTAAGTTAAAACCTCCTGAACCACAGACCTAAGATGAGGTCCACACTCCAAGAGCCTACATCTCTGCCTGCCAGTCCCCCAGCTCCTTGCGAACAGACAGTTGTGCTGGGTGCCTGGAAGACTGGACTCTGTTCTCACCATCAGCATTTGCATGTAGGTTCTGCACCTATCCTCATTCCACCGTGACATGCGACTCCTTTGCCACGTCTCTTTGTACCCAGTGGTAAGGGTGGCAGGTTCTGGGGACTCACACACAGAGTCGATGTAAAGGAAGCCATCACTTGGCAAGGTTAAGCTGTTCACACAGAGGACAACAGCAACCACGGCCGTGGAGATGCCAGCCAGCGTGAGCAGACCTGATGCACAGCCCTAGAAGGGAGAAATGCAGGGCGCAGACCCTCCTTATTGAGAGCCATGAGGTCCTGGCCCCAAACCTGTCTCTTCTTCCTCATTTCCTGCCCCAGGAAACCCTCCCCACCCCTCCAGGAAAGATCCCGGGACATTAAGAACCAAAGGGAAGAAGACCAAAAAATAGAGCAGAAAAACAGACATGGGAGGGGGCAGAGAACACCCAAGACTCACTGAGAGTTTGCCCCGGTGCTTCTCATGGATGATGGCCCCAGCTCCTGCTACAACAGCCTGCAGAGAGAAGACACCGGAAAAGGCTTCCAGTTTACTCTCCTGAAGTGGCCCCCCCCCCCCCCACCCGTTCCCAGGACAGCCGATTCGAAGCAGGATCCAAGGGACTGGCAAAGACATGGAGCACATGGACAGGACTCCATCACAGCTGCCCTGCCTTCCCAGCCTGGCCTGAAGGAGGAAAGTACAGAGTGACAGGGATTGGCTCGCCCCTCAAGGCCACTTTCTCATGGTGAAGGGCATTTGGATCCCGGTCTTTGGTTTCTTCCCCAAATCCCTGACCCAGATCCAAAGGAACTTTCTCCTTGCTCATAACCACTTGCCTGCCACCGAGCTTACAGCCCCTTCCTGACTCACCACAGACCCTGCCCAGAAGGCGCAGCCTGAGGCACGCAGCTCTGTCCAGGGCCCGAAGCAGAGCAACCCTCCAAGAACACAGCTCGCAGCCCCCAGCAGTATCTGGATCACCTGCAAGACGGTGAAAAGCCAACTCCCTTCCCACCAGCCCACACGCCCCAGGAGAGGCCCCCCAGCTCGTACCTGGCTGGCTTTCCTCTCCTTTTCCTGTCTTGACCTCTCTGCAGCTCTGATTCTGGAAGGTTCTGTCCCCTTCACATCCATGAAGCAGCATGTTGCGGCTCTCCTCCATCCCTCTGACATGTCAGGCTTTTTGTCATTGCTTTCTCCTCAGTGCCACTCTTTGTCATCCCACTGGATGATTCCCACTTTTTTCTCCTCATTTCCCCTTAGGAGTCCCACCATCTTGCCCAGGATAAGCTGAAAGGACCCCTTTCAAGAAAGAAGTGTGTTAGCTGACAGCCTTCAGTGGTCAGCAGCTTCAGGGTCCCTTTGTCTTTCAAGCCACAGGCACACTCTTTGGGGATGGCCACCCAGCCACTGGTGAAGCAAGGCGGTGGGTACGGCGGCCATTTCCACCCAACGTGGCTCTCCGATAAAGTGGCCGTTCTTGCTCCCAAGCTCCCCACAGGGCTGGCAGAGACCTTGTCTGGCCTGCATCATGATCTGGAGGCTCCCCTTGCCCAATCTTGGTCCCTCCTTTCTCATTCATAGGTGTGACACTCTAACAAACCTTTTACACATTTAACTCTGACTCATGTCTGCTTCCTGGAGAACCCAGCTATCACTGCCTCTTGGCCGTCACCAGCTTCTCAGCCCGCCAGCACCTCAGATCTGCCACATCCAAGTTCCACACCTCACCTGCACCTCCAGTGTCTGTCTAGCCTGCCTTCCAGGGCCTCGGGCTCCTGGTCACACCAAACCTCAGCATGTTCTTGGATTCCTCTCCTCCCTCGTACCCCAAGCCCACTCACTCCCAAGTCATGGAGACGTCATCCATAGATGACGGAGACTCCTCTCTTTCCTTGGCATCTCTGCTGGGCCCAGGCAGGCACAGACCCTCCACCCTTCTTCCCTGGACACCTCCTGACTGGGAGGCAGGTTCATTAAAAAGCCCAGGTTCCTGCTAGGAAACCACCCATAGCCTTCCCACTACTGAAGCTGATTCAGGACAATTTCTCACCTTGTCAGTCAAGGCTCTCAGCAGTAGAGCCTTGGGCTGCATTTCCAGTCTGATCTGCCCTGAGTCCCATTCTCTTTACTCTGACAGAACTTGCCTGAAGCTTTCTGGCTTCTTCACCCTTGCTCCTGACGTTCTCTTGACCTGGAATTCCTTTCCTTCCATCTTTCACCTCTATCTGTCTGCACACACTCTTCCTCCATGCGAGGTCTGGCTCAGATGCCAACTGCTGCAGGCCGATCCCCAAGGATGTCACCTGCTCTACCTTTCATTCTAGGCATGCCTGTAGTGGTGTGTTCCCTTCTGATGGATGTTGAGCCCTTTTAGGTTACAGACTAGGGACTCTCTCTGTAGTTTTCTCCAAAGTGCCTATAATAGTGCCTCGCATCTGCAGGCCCTCAGTCCACATGGGTTCCATGAAACTCAGCTAACAGCCACCTGTCCCCCACCTCCGGCTGAGACCACCCCCACTGTACCAAAGAAGAGGCCCATCATTCTTTTCCATCTAAATGTGTAGGGGAACCTGCCAAAACTTTCTTTTCCCAAAAAAGATGGGATACAAATAATAAGTTCTCATGAAGAGTCAACCCACTTCTTTTTTCATCCCATTGAAGGAGAGTTACCATCCTCTGCACCACCTGCTCCTCTTACCCCCAATACCAGCTGCCCATAGCTCATCCTGGCCTCGGAAGGGCCGGTGTCCCGAGGGCGAGAAAAGATCTCCTTCAGGGAAGCCCCAGCTTTTAACAATTGTGCCAAAGCTGATTCCTGGTGGATGTGGATGTTGATGTGGCTGGGCTGGGACAGTGTAGAGACCACATCGACTCCATTCACGGTCACCATGTTTTGGGTCATCCTGCCTGCTGGGAAGAAGACATAGAAAAGTGAGGTCTGAGAACCAGCGAAGATAAAAAGGAATATGTTGCATGAGTGAAGGGAGAGAAAACAGTCCCTTGTCAAGATCCAAAGGGTCTTCCCAGAGCAGGTAGCAGAGTCACAGTGGCCTTAATCTGGGATGCAAATCCAATCACCTCTAGAGTTCTTCACCACATATATTCTTGGGCCTCCCCCCAGAATGGTCTGACACAAGTTTGTCTGGGTCTTGAGTTGGGCAATGAAAGGAATCTGAATTAGTTCAGGGACTTAATATATATATTTATACATAATACTTCCATATGGTTAAAAAATTCAAAAGATACAAAAGGATATACCTATAAAACCCTCCCTCCCATCTTTCTCTCCCAGCCACCTAGTTGTCTTCTCGTTGGAAACTAATATTATCATTTTTTATATATCCCACAATGACATTTTTTGCATAGAAAAGCATATAAAATATATTCTCCTCCCCCTTTTCCCACAAATGGCAGGATACTACATAAACTAACTGCACAATGATTTGTTCACTGAACTGTGTTTTGAAGATAATCATACATCAGTCCATAAAATGCTTTCTCACTCATTTGTCTGGCTGCACAGTGTTTCTTTGTCTGAATGCATCATGATTGTTTTCAGCAGGCTCCTATTTCTTTTAAGATTTTATTTATTTATTTATGTATTTATTTAAGAAAGAGAGAAGAGAGAGTGAGAAAGCATAAGCAGGGGGAGTGACAGAGAGAGAGGGAGAAACAGGCTCCCCAAGGAGCAGGGAGCCAAATGCGGGGCTCCATCCCAGGCGCCTGGGACCATGACCTGAGCCGAAGGCAGACGCTTAACCAACTGAGCCACCCAGGCACCCCTCAATCAGCTTCTATTGATAGACATCAATTTCCTCTTGCAAACAATGGGGAATTGGCAGGTCAATGGGAATATGCATGTGTCATTTCAATAAATATTGCCCTGTGTGGGGCTACCCCATGCCATTCACAAGCAGAAGCAAGGTCAAGGAACGTCCACTGCCCCTCTCCATGGCCAGCAGGAGGTGTCAGCAGATTTTTTAATCTTTTTCAAATATATATCAGGAAAATTACATTCCTTTGTAGATTTTAATCAGTTTTAAGCAGCAAAATGCCCCCTTTTTGGTGGATATCTCAGCGAGATTTGACAAATTTGTACATTTGTACAACCCCAACTACAATCAAGATAGAGAACATTTCTATGTTGCAAAAATTCCTTAATGTTCTCTCCCCAATAAACCCCTCGACCCTGGCCCAAGGCAACCACTGATCTGCTTTCTGGGGCTGTTCCAGTATAGTTTCAGTCCATAGTTCTCTTATTATGAGTGATATTGGTCATCTTTTCATATGTTTAAGACACCTTTTTTCCTTCTTTTGTGAGCTCTCTGTCCATACCCAGGTCCTTCTTGTTTTACTGTTTTGTTTTGTATAGGATCTTGGGTATTCGAAAAATTATCATCTGTGACATGATTTCCAAATATTTCTTTGCAATTTATGATTTATTTTTTGATTAACCAGTTTCCATTTTTATTTTATTTCTGGATTTTATATCATACTTAAAAAGGACTTTACCACATCAAGATTATAAAATAATTCTTCCCTGTTTTCTTCTAAGTAGTGTTATGCTTTCAGTTTTCACATTTAAATGTTGATCCATCTGGGATTTATCTTGTAAGTTGGAAGGTACAGATCCAATTTGTTGTGGGGTTTCTTTCCCCAGATGGTTAACTTCTGAAGGGTATGTTCTGTTTGAGGAATATATTATCTTTCTCCTACTGATTTAAAATGTTCTCCTGAGCAAAAATGAAATTCTCCTAGGAATTCAAATCTATTCTAGTCTTTATATTCTGTTCATTGGTGAGTCTGATGAGTCAGGCAACCTTGCCACTATTTTAATGATGAGTATGGAGTTTAATATTTGAGTTATTTCGTGACCCTCCTCATGTTATTTTTTCTTTCATGGTCTTTTTTGCTAGGTTACTTCTCCATATGCACTTTGGAATCAACTTGCAAAGCTCCAAAAGTAATTCTAATTGGCATCCTACTTTGGCATCACTGATGGAAATCACAACGGTATTAATAACGATTCTAACATTAGCAAGATGGCAACCCTAAAGTCTTCCCTTGTATTCTATGTCCTTTACAGAGCAGTGTCATTCTTGTGCCTACCTGGTCTCCTTAGAGGTATAAAGGACAGGTGTTGGACAATTCTGTAGACACACAAGTAGGTTCAGACTTGTTCACAGACACACACAAGGAAGTCTGGCCCAGATTCCAGCCAGATGTCCCCCTTGGGTCCCAGGAGCCAGCATCATGGGGCAGCCCTGAATGTGCCTTGGGCTCCAGCTCCCACTGAGCCCCTCGGTACCACCACTTCCCCCACGACACTCCAACCCTAGCTCAGCTGAGCCCCCTGCTCTTCTTCTGGACCAGGCTGGTCCCATGAAGACTCTCTTCCCACACCCCCAGACTCCAGCGTGTGAGGCTCATCCCTGCTGCCCTGGTCACTCTCTCTGTCTCGCTCCTCTCGGTGTTCCTGGAGCTGGGGAGAGAGGACCAGGACCCATGCTACATCCTGGGCCCTCTACCTTCCAGCTTCACTCTGAAGGACCTCTCACCACCAGACCACCTGAGCTTCAGCCACCCCACCAGGAATAAAGGAGGGGTGAGGCCTGGTGAGGTTGCTGGAGCCAGACACATTCTCCTCCCCCTCCCCAGGTCACACCCTGTCTAGGGCATCCCTCCACACCCCTAGCAAGTCCTATGGGAACTGGGAGCAGCATCCCGTGAGATAGGATGGGGGCTTTGGGGACCAGCCTTGAAGACTCCTCAAGAGAGGAAGGTCCTATGGTGAGAGTCTCCTGGGAAGGGGCCACCTGGTCTGTAGGGACCCTGCTCACCGGCTGTCCTCTGGGAGCCTCAGCAGAGCAGGGCTGGGAGGATCCACCGGCAGCTGAGGACCAGTAGCTGGGAAGAGAAGAGCAGAAGGAAGAGGTGGAGGGAAGAGGGTCTGACCTTCAGCTTTGCAACTTCCCAGAAAACAGCTAGGGCAAAGGGGCCCCTCTAGGGGGATTCCATCTTGAGTAGATAACCAGGCTGGTGAGAAAGGCAGAGTGCACGCATATGAGTGCACACACACACACACATACGCACGCTCATATGGACTCTCACAACACAGACGGGGCCCACACTCACAGCACCTGCAGACCTGTGTTGAGAAAGCACCTGCCCAAGTGGTCATGGGGGACTGGACAGCTTCCCGGGGTTTCCCAGGACTTATCAGCTTTATGGGCTCCCAGGCCACCCACTTCATGCCCACGCTCCAAGCCAGAGCCCAGGGATGGCCTGGCAGCTGGAAACCCCCCACACAGGGGCCCCTCTGCCTAGCTATCTTCCAGAGAGGTTGCTGCTAAAGTTCAGCAAGCCTCTCCTCCACCCTGCCCTTCTGGTGCTCCACCAACCTCCTCCTCCATCCGCCTGGTTCCCAGCTCCAGCTCCCGCTCAGCCCAGCCCAGCTGGCCAACCCTGTGGCACACTCAGCCCCGGGGGCCCTAAGGAGAGCAGGTGAGGTGGGGCCGACAGCCAGGCAGCCCTTTCCCAGGACACTTCCCCACTGGACTCCCCACCTACCCCCTCACAGGCCTCCAAAGCCTGGCCCAGAGCTTGTTGGGGATGGAGAGAGGGAGGAACCAACCACCAGTGGACCATGGACTCCAGGAAGGTGGCAGGAGTAGAGACCAGGTGTCCCTGTTTGATGCCAAGTCAGGCTGGCCTTGACCTCTACCTTCACCTGCAACTGGTTCCTTCACTGTTGGGTGGGGGGAGCTTCAACAAGCCAGGTGGAGCGGAGTGACTATTGGTGGAGAGGGAGGTACTTAGGAGCTGAGGGGTGTCCCCAGGCCCGTCTGCGGAGTAGCTACAGCAACAGGAGCTCAACAGGCAGTGGGGCCTGGGCTTCTGCCCCGTAGCCTGAGGGCTCAGGGTAGGGGTTGTGACAGCAGGCTGGCGGAAGAGGGTGGAGAGGTGAGGACTGCAGGGCACTGCTTGGTCCAGACCCTGACGCCGTGGGAGGATGAGGGGACAGCAGATCTGGGGTGAAGGGGGAGGTTCCAGCGGGCTCAGCAGTCGCCACTTTACCAGCAGTCGGGCTGTCCTGACACGACACCCTGGAGAAAGGGCCAAGGACGTTGCTCTGTGACCAGAGACCTCCACCAGTCCCAACGGCCAATGGGATCTTTGAACACATCCTGCCAAATTTTCCTCGCTCACGCTTCCTTCCTCTCTTCCAGACAGATGTCCGCAGGCATGGGGACAGTAGACGGTGGTAAGGTGGACCCTGGGACCCCACAGCCCACCCACATCCACATGCACATCCACCAGGAGTCAGCTCTGGCCACACTCCTGATACGTGGGTGCTCCCTGCTTCGGTCCCCTGCCCCTGGTGCCACCTCCCAGACCTGGGGCAGAAGCCGGCTGCTGGTGGCATCCTGGGTGAGTAGGGGCCCAGAGGGGCACCCAGGCTCCCCGTGTCAGGAGAAGAAGACCCTCCTTTTGCTGTGCACGCTCATGGCCAACCTCTCGGAACTGGAAGCTCAGCCAGTTTTATCTCCTTATTAGAAATCCAGATCGCCTGTGATCTATTTCTGACTTTTTTTACTCACTTACCGGTCTTCTCAATAAAAGCTGAAGGAGGGTGGGCTTTGGGCTAAAAGGGTGCAGGGGAGCCATGGCCATTTACAGTCCTAGCCAGTGGAGCCCTGAGCCGCCCTCTCCCCTCTGCCAGACCTAGCGTGGGCTGGCTCACCCTCCTCCTTCCCCCTTCCCCTCTTTCTCCTTCAGTGGTTCCTGTTGTTTATACCTGGAGTGGCAGGTCCTTAAAGCTGCCTGAGACGTGGGGGCAGAGTGTTGCTCCTGGGCCCAGGGATCTGGGAGCCAGCTTCTTAGGTTCTTCTTCTTCCTCCAGGTGGTGCAGATCGTATTGGGGGTGTTGAGTGGAGTTCTGGGGGGCTTCCTCCAAATCTTCTACGGCTGCACCTTGTGTGGCTCAGGAGCTGCCCTCTGGACAGGGGCTGTGGTGAGTCGGGCAGGAGGAGGGTTGATGGGCCAAGAAGGGACAGATTCGCCTCCTGTCAGAGGTGATAGACCATCACCACCACCATCACCAGGATACTATAAAATGTCAGCAGTCGAAAAGCCCCGAAGTCATCGAGGCTGATTTGCTGTTTCTACAGATGAGA
Source organism: Phoca vitulina (assembly GCF_004348235.1). Classification (NCBI taxonomy): domain Eukaryota; kingdom Metazoa; phylum Chordata; class Mammalia; order Carnivora; family Phocidae; genus Phoca; species Phoca vitulina. The sequence goes on along the minus strand of NW_022589783.1, from coordinate 6,280,444 downwards.
AGATAGCCGAGGGAAGTGGTGGTCTGACCAAAGTCACATGGCCAGCTTTCGTGGTTTCCCGCCAGCCTGGCCGCCTCCCCCCAGGTTCAGCAGCAAACATCAACAAAAGACCTAGGACCCAGCTCATTTCCAGACACTTGCATTGAGATGGGGAGGCAGAACATACCAGAAAGGGTATAGTCTACAAGATAAGGTCAACTCCTGGTCATTTCCCATAGCCCTCTGCAGGTCCTCCATGCGGTGGGAATCTAGTGGGTGCCACCAAAGGACAGTGGTGAATGTCCACAGATGGGTGTGTGCGGTCTGCAATAGGGGCTTGGGGGCAGGTCGTGGTAGCACCAAGGGGCCCTTCGGCACACCCACACTCACAGAATATTGACTGAGAGAAGAGCCAAAAGTAATCATCCTCGTCCACCCAATGGCAAAACACTCAGATTAGTTATAGCATCACCAAACAGGATTCGAATCCATCTGTCCCCCAGGATGCACCAGACTTCCTGTTCTGTCAGCCCAGGTGGCAGGGTCACAGGGCACTGCCGGGACAGGCGCCTGGACCAGAGGCCACCCACAGACCCATCCTGCACTGAGAGCTTCCCCAACAAGCTAGGGCTTCCACACCCCCATCTGGAACCTCCATAAAACACCATTGCTTTAAAAGGACGGTTTTGGAGAAGGGAAGGAGGGGTCTTCAATGTCACTAAAACAGAGGGTCCTGCCACCTCGGGAGTTTGACCCAGGCCTAACTAACTACAGACAACAAAGCTTAGCTCAAAACCTCGGGTCCACATGGAGTGTTCCAAGGAAGGACCGGCCGATGGTTGGCTCTGTCCGTGGGGGTTACAAAGGGAAACAGAAGCAGGCAGCTGGAGGGCTTGTGTCTCCTGGGCTAGCCCCAGTCCTGCTTCCATCTGTCCCCAGGCTGTGCTGGCTGGAGCTGTCGCCTTCATTTACGAGAAACGGGGTGGCATCTACTGGGTGAGTTTGGGGAAGGGCAGGGGTGGGACGCCAGGCCCAGAAGTTGGAGGCCGGCCCAACCAAGCCTCCTGCCCGGAGCCCACCCGTGTCTCCCCAGCTGGGCTCCCGGAGAGACTGAGTCTCCAAGGTCTCATTCTGCCTCCTCTCCTCACCAGGCCTTGCTGAGGACCCTGCTCGCCCTGGCAGCTTTCTCCACGGCCATTGCTGCCATCGTCACTGGGGCTCGTAATTTCTATGAGCACCACTTTTATTTTAGAGACTATATCTGTCATGTCTCCTCGACGGCCTGGTCCCAGGCCACCACGCCCCCTAGCACCCTAAGTCCAGAAGAAGCCAGAAGGATGCACCTGTGCCTCTCCTACCTGAGCATGCTGAAGGTGGGGGTGGGGGTGCAGAGGAAGGGGCGCAGCAGGCGCTGGGCAGGGAGGGCCAAGATGGTAGCTCGTGTCACCTGTTCCACACCCAGCTAGACTACTGTCACCACAGCTGTGGCATTGAGCAGACTAGAAACAGTCCCTGTGCTTGGCGGTGTTCCAGACTCATGGAAAACACAAACATTGAAATAATCATAAAGGAACCAATGTTGCAAGGGTGCAAAGTGCTGCAGAGGGATTAAATGCACATCCTCCCTGGATCCTCTTCAGCCTCCGGGCTGCCGGGGCACCGAATCGTAGCCCGAGCCTGTCACTGTTCAGATGAGGACACTGAGGCCTGATGAGAGGGGTTTCTGGCTGCTCTCTGCATGCTAGACTCGTCAACACCCCCTCCCTCATGCAGGGCTCCTTCCTCAGCGCTTCCAGAAGCTACAGATGTGAGGATGAAGGGGGAGAGAGAGGCCCTGTGTTGGAAATGAGGGAGAGACAGAGCAGATGGCACAGTCACTCTGGTGCCAACAGCTTTGGTCCTCTGTCCCCAGGCCCTGATCATAAGCTTTCCGGCCATGCTGTTGGGTGTCTGGGTTCTGCTGCTTCTGGTATCTCTGGCGCCCCTGTGTCTGTCCTGCTGGAGAAGGTCCCGATGTAAGAAGGTGAGTCCCTAAAGTATGTGTCTGTGTTTGGGCGGCAGGGGTGTCCAGAGGAGCAGAGATGGAGAAGGCGTGGCTTGGGGAGGGAAAAGGACCCTTACAGTGAGTCCCAAGGGCCATCGAGCCTATGTTTCTACCCCAGTGGGGGCCCAGCCCGAAGAGCCCCTGTCCCTGACCAAGTGGCCCCCAGGACAAAGACCCCAGGAAGCCAGGAAAGTCCGTATCCATGGTGGGACGCTGGGGCTCTTGGCATCAGGTACTATAAGGCTAGTGCTGGATCCGGTTGGCTCCAGAACGAAGCTGCGCTGGAGGAAAGAATTTGCACCTCCCCACACTATCCTGCCCCTCTGCCTCCCTCGGGAAACAGACCAGAAGAAACTGCTGGAAGTGAGTGAAATCTAGCTCTGCTTCTCCTGAGTGCTCATGCCTGGACTCTTTCTGGACTGGGCGTCCCTGTCTCTGGCTCCTGGGAGAAGGACCGGGCTGGGGAAAAGGGACTCTGCACTAGCTCTAGTTATCCTTCCTTCCCCCTCCCCCGCCCCTGCCATGGCCACAGCCACTGCCACGGCCCCCTCCACCAATCATCACACCCCTCTTGCCCATTTCTGGCTCACCTTTCACGCTCCTGCCCTGCTTCACGGCCCCTCATGAGCAGTGATGACGATAAACTGTCCTGTTGTTTCTCCCAGCTTCTTGCTTAGTTATTCCAGGGAATTTCTCTTGGCGGGGCAAGGCGGAGGAGGATGAGCCAACACAACCCTACGATGCTCCTCCACCTCCCAACCTCCCCTCTGGGCAGGAGTTGCCGGCCTTGAAAGTAAACTCTCTTGGAGGCTGGTTCTGGGACTGGAGGTCCAAATGCCTGCGCACCAAGGGTGAAGGGGGCAGGGACTCTGAGCCCCTCTCCCTAAAATTCAGATTTAAGAGACTGAACGCTGGGCAAACTGAGAATTGGATTTTTTTTTTTTTGGCTGTTTGGAAATAGTAAGAAATAGATAATATAACGCCAAAATGCAGTCACTTTGGAAATATTTCGTGAAAGACAGACGATGACATAGAAACCCTGAATATGTCCCATGAAAAATTACCCACGACTGCGAGACACGCCACGAATCGTGTATGTTTAAGTTCATGGCTCCCTTGAATAGGCCCCAATAGAAGTAGGAGCATGAATTCAGAGGGCTGAGTCTTGAAATTAGTATCATGCCCGCAAGCATGCATACACTCAGTGCTCCACTGGGAGGATCCGCAGGGCTCCGCACAGGGTTGTACGTGGTGGCCACACAGTAACACTGTTCAAAGGTGGACTTTGAGACCAGAAAACGAAGAGGCACTCCATAAAGTTTATACACAGTTTGATTCAGGCTCACGTACTGACGGGCGGTCCACGGCAGCTACAGAGTTACTCTCTGCAAAGTCCAGACGTCAGTCCTCAGATTTTGTAGAGCGACCACACATGAAGAAGGGCGCTGTCGTGAGATCAAAGGGTTCACATGCACATCAGACAGCTTGCGTGCTCCTAATTGACAGCGACCCTTCATTTAGACCTTGTGGCTCTCCTGTGCATCAGGAAGGGGAAAGACTATGTTATCTCTAACAGATGGGGGGCTCCCTATCCCAACCTTGGCTGGCATTTCTATCTAGCAAACGTGAACAAGATGGGGGGCCAAGGACGAAGCAGTATTGTCAGCTCTCCTACAAACACATATGCAGTGTTTCTGCTCAAGGAAGCCCACTGAAGACTCAGAGCCCAGGGTTTTTACTGGAGGCTCTCAAATAAAATACATAAAAAAAATCTTTAAACACATCAGAGTAAAATTTCAGACCAAGAGAATGTATTAAAAGCAGTCAATGGCAGCATTATATCACATCCTTCCTGGCAAGGAATGAGTAGATTAAAGGGGTACGAGGTCTTTGTGTTGTTTGGAAAAGAAGTAAAGATGTTGCTTATATTTAGCATTTGTCAGCTCATTCATTTATGTGTTCATCCACTTAACACCTAAATTTAAGTGTTTTAGTAATTCAATAGTAATTCCAAAAAAATAGGGAAAAAAATCATAAAACTTTAAATTTCAGTTTGGAGAAAAATAGAGAATGAGAAAAAATTCAGTTAATAAAAAATAAGAACAGAGAAAAGATAAAAAAAAATTTTTTTTTAAAGCAAAACAGGGGCGCCTGGGTGGCTCAGTTGGCTAAGTGTCCGATTCTTGATCTCAACTCAGGTCTTGATCTCAGGGTCATGAGTTCAAGCTCTGCATTGGGCTCCACACTGGGCATGGAGCCTACTTAAAAAAAAAAAAAAGGCAAAACAAATAGAAAGCAGACAATAGAGAATGGCTATAAATTAAGTTATATGAGTATTTGCAATAAGTACAAATGGACTAAATAATCCCCTTAAAATGCAAAGATAGACTGCATTTTTATAAAATTCATCCATATGCTGTTTACAAGAAACACATCTAAAACAAGGGTACAGAAAGATTTTGACAGTAAGAGGACACAACAATTACATATTGTATATATAATACAAATATTTTTGTTATATAACAAATAAGTTGCTACAGCTCTGTTAAAATCAGACTTTGAGGCAGAGAGCATTCCTACAGATGAAGAAGCCACTGTGGTCCATCCAGCAGGCACTCTCTCCTTCCTTCTCCCGTTTCATCCATTCCGTCCCGGAAGCAGGAACCTGTACCTCCGGCTGGAGGAGCCATCCTGTAGCCAGAAGGGTACTGTCCATGGGCTGGAGATGGTGCAGAGGAAGCCCCAAGGAGCCCGTGCCTTCCATGGCAAAACTGCATGTGCCCAACCAGCCCTGGATTGCTCGCCTTTTAATATGTGTGTATGAGAAAAATTAATTCCTTACTGATTTTTAAAAAAGAGAAAATAACTTCTTAAAGAAGCCATTTATAATAGCAATGAAACCGTAAGTTACTTATGACCAAATCTATATATTCAAGACATTAAGAAAATTATTGGGAAATGTTTACAAATACCCGAATAAATAGAAATACATACACCATGTCCATAGAAGGGAGGACTCAGTTTTCAAATGGATGCATAAATTCAGCGCAATTCCAATCAGAATCTCAACAGACTTTCTTAGTACTTGCTTATCCAATTCTCCAATTGATACAGATCAAAAGACCAAGAAGAGCAAAGACAATCTCACTGTCCTGTGAAACCCAAATAAGGAGTTGGACAAGGCAGGCATTCGGACCAGAAAGCTCTCCAGCTGGCAGATCCAAACCAGAGACAACAGGGAGAATGAAGCAGGCACTGTGCCCTGGACAAGTTCTGAGTCTGAAGTCAGAAGACCAGAGCACAAATCTCAGCACTGCCACTTACTAGCTCCTCAACCTTAGGTCAGTTACAAAGACCTCCTCGGCAATAGTCTTTTCACTTTCAAAATGGGAGCAATTATACCTAAAACCCAGGGATAATGGAAGGATTTAGTGATAAATATAAATCAAACAGTGTCTAAAAATTAGACACCTCGCAGTATAAATTTGTCGAACAAATGTGGATTACTTTCAAGAAGAAGCGCCATTTGGGCCTATGTGAATAAAATGAGAGTCAGAGGAGAAGAATTGGGGTATGATCAACCAGCATCAGATCAAAGAGTGAGACAGTCAGGCTCATATTTTACTTGAATTGTCTGGACCCTGTGCATGTCCCCTCGGAATCCTACCACCTGGGTATGCCAGGATGGTCCTATCTATCTATCTATATATATAACTCACAGAAGGGTTCTGCTTTGCTCTGTTCGAGTCCAGTGAGTGGGAGTTCAGACACAATGACCCACTGACCATATTACTTCTGGCCCACAATACAGACTTGCCAGTCAGTGCCTCAGATCTGGTGAGTTCTACATTTCCCTAGACGTGCTCCTGACTCTGCACCGACTTCCACCAGAAAGGGTTTCCACAACTTGCAGGAGGGCAATCCAGTCTCCGATCTTCATGCAAGGCTGTCTTGACCATTCCCGACACACCTAGCTTTGTGCTTGCTCTTGGCTTCTTCAAAATCGAAGAATGTGTTCTTTATACCGACATATCTCAAAACTAAAATGAAAAGCAGGGAGATGGATAACAGGAAAATCAGGATAGCAGTTTCCTCCCAGCAGGGGTGAATGGGGAGGGGGAAGGTGTGTCTACAGAGAACTGCATAGAGGTCTACTACAGTGATCACAGTTTCTTCTTAACCTAGTTGGTGGACACATTATGATTATGATTATGAAAACTGCACATATCCATTTTCTATCCTCTTCTGTATGAATGAGATAATCACAATAAAAAGTACACATCAGGACTTCCTTTGCTCAAGTTAATTTCAAAACAATGTAAAACAATGACTAGTGCAAAAGTCATTAATTCTATCAATTGGTGTAAACCCTATCAGTGATAATCAAATAGACCTTTTTTCTTCAGGATGCCCAAATGCAGAAAAGGATCAAAAGCAGGCGAAGACAATGGGAGACAGCTGCCTGTTCAGGGGTCAGGGGTCCTCAGGAATGGTGGGGGTGACAGAGTAAGGCTGATCATGAGCCCCCCAAACCACTCTATCTGTCACGGTCCAGAAGTGTTTGATAAAGGGACTATGTACAAGGGGGCCAGCAAAGTGTAGGAAGCTATAAGTGACAGAACCATACTGGGGTTTGTAACCAAGGGCAGTGGCGGGGGGGTGGGGGGGGGATCAGAGAGGATGTCATTACCCTTCAGCCCAAAAGATGAGGAAAGGGAACACTGTGTCTCAGCCAGAGACCGAGAAAGCTGATGGAGATGGTGCTTGATTTGAGCTGTCACCTTCCCAGAGAAACACAGCCAGCCTGAGATGACCTTTCAGGGAGGGATCCTAGGGAATAAATACCCAAACTACCCCACTCTGATCTCTTGCTAGTGTTCCCTATTGACCAAACCCAACATCATAGAACATGAGAGCTTACTGATGTGATCAACGTAAGACTCTCTTTGGGGGCACAGAGAAAGCTAGAGAAAGGTAGACAGACTGTCTGGAGAGGCAAATGAAAGCTATCCAGAAGAATGACTTTTGTTTGTGTGAAGAAATATGGTTGAAAACTTCCCAAATTTGGTGAAAGCCATAAACCTCAAGATTCAGGAAGCGCAATGAACCCTACACAGAACGAACTCAAAGAAGTAACAAGCATAGATTTATCAGGATCAAACTGCTAAAAACTAAAGACAAAGAAAAAATCTTGAAAACACCCAAACAAAAATGACCCGTTACCTGTAGAGAAGAATGATCCAAATTTCTGTGATTTCTCATCAGAAACTGTGATGGCCAGAGAAAGTGGCACAATATTTTTTGTAACTGTTAAGTACAGGCACAATGTGGTATAGAAACATCTTAGTGTGACTGAACAAGGTGTAGCACAAAGGAGGTCTGGGGGGGCAATGGTACTGTTCTTTATCCTGATCACGGTGTTGGTTATGCAAATCTATGCATGTATTAAAACTCACAGAACAGTTCGTGGAACAAACAAAAAGGTCAGTTTTACCATAATGATAAAGAGATAAATTTGGGATTATTTGCCTATCTCTATCTCAAAATCTCAGAGTCGTTTCCATATATATATCTCTTCATTTTCCCCATCAAAACAGATACTTCAAGATTGTGATCTTAGCTGTATTTTCAAATAAACACATCATTTTTGAGGGGTTTTAGCGTGGGTTTTTGTTTTTTAACGAAAAGCAGGGATGGCATGACATCTGATTTCCTGCAGAAAAGAAACCAAAGACCAGGGACTCTGTGAAGCTGCTGTGAAGGAGGGAGGGGAAGAGGGGTAGGGGGACTGAGGGGGAGCTGTGGACGTGGCTTGTAAAGGAGCCAGGTTTTCCCCGAGGCTCAGATCCGCCAGATGCAATAAACAAAGGAGGTTTTGCCAGATTCTGACAGTAAAACACCACTTCTGAGCAGAAGGGTGAACTGAGCTGACATTCGTTTATCTGAATGAAGAACAGAAAGAACTTACATCCAGTCGAGCCATAAAAGGACTGATTTAGAAACCAGATGGAAGAGAAATCCGTACCATCTTTAGCTTGAGGAAGTAATTCACCAGGGTCTTTATTTTAACTTTGCAAACATTTCTTATGACAGTATGTTTTCGAAACTTAATAGTTGAGTTCAAAAACAAAATTAAAGCAAGATTCGATTTAAATTCAAATCCCCAATTCCATAACTGAATTCCCCCTTATAAGTCACGTAGATGTGATTAACCTTGCCACCTAGTGGCTACTAAAAGTTTTTGTTTTTTTTTTTTTAAAGATTTTATTTATTTATTTGACAGAGACACAGTGGGAGAGGGAACACAAGCAGGGGGAGTGGGAGAGGGAGAAGCAGGCTTCCCACTGAGCAGGGAGCCCGATATGGGGCTCGATCCCAGGAACCTGGGATCATGACCTGAGCCGAAGGCAGACGCTTAACGACTGAGCCACCCAGGCACCCCTACTAAAAGTTTTCTTCAGGAGAAACCAGAAAAGAAAAAAATAACTTTTTCATAACAATGCTTTGAAAACGGTTAATGCATTTTTGAACAAATATCTACTAATACCCCCATGCCCCATGTGGCAGGCACTGTGGGTGCTGGAAATGAAACTGAACAGGTTGGACAGTCGCCTACTTTGCCCAACCCAGGTGACACTGAGGAGTAAGAGCCAATAAATCATGACATTTCCTCTGCCTCATCAGGCATGCCCTGACGCCTGAGCCAATTGGTCAGAATCATGTCATTATACACCCAAAACTCCAAAAGTAGAGGGCGGGTGGGGCGCTTCCTACCCCTCCACAGTCTCCAGTCAGTTTTCTCCCTGCCCCACCTCATCTGCCCCACCGACACAATTCAGAAACCAGATGTCCCAGTTCTGAGCTGGACTCACCCCATCACAGCCCACCCTGCCTGAGCATCCACAGAGATGTTAGCTCAGTCCTGCCCCACCCTGGCCAGTGACACACTGTTCTGCCAACTCACTAAAAGATCTTCCACACTCAACAATGGTGAGGAAGCAATCTTCAGGAAAGCTGTTCTTGGAAAATTGGAGTCCACAGGAGAAGCACCCCAGGAGTGGCCTCTCCCTCCCCCACCAAGCCAAGTCTTCAGTGGCAAAGGAATCTGCCCACCCCACAGTGGAGCAGGGTGTACCAGGCCCCAAAGCAGAACGCCCTGAGAACATAGCTCCAAGCCCCCACAATCTGGTCACCATCAGCTCAAAAGACAAGAAAGGCTTCTTAAATGGGACACAAAAAGCATTAGCCATTAAAGAAAAGACTGATAAATCCAACCACATTAAAATTAGAAACTTCTGACCCTCAAAAAATGAATGAAGGAAACAAAAAGATAAGCCACATAACAGGATAAAATACTTCTCAATACATATAGTTAACAAAGGGCCAGTATCGAGAATGTGTTACGTTGAACCATATGAAACTGCCATTTTTTGTAGGTCAGAATGGTCAAATACCAGTGATTTCATGTGGTTCAATCTAATATAAAGAATTCTTACAAATCGTAAGGCAGACAACTCAATTTAAAAAAATGGTCAAAGATTTGAGCAGACACACTACATAAGAGGAAATCCAAATGGCCAGTAAGCTTACACAACGTGCTTAACTTCATCAATATTCAGAGAAAGGTAAATTAAAGCCACAATAAGGTAACATAAGCTAATCAGCCATATTTGGCAAAAATGTTAAAGTCTGACAATATCAGTTATTGGGGAGGATGTGGAGCAGTGGACAGTCTCATACATACTGCTGGCAGCAAAGTAAACTGTCCAACTACTTTGAAAAACATGCATGAGCTCATAAAATAGAGATATGTGGCTTATGGCTCCACCATTGCATTCCAAGGTAAACCCTCAGGTGCACATACTCACCAGCACATATGTACAAAAACGTTTATAGAAACATTGTTCATAACATCCCAAACTGCAAACAAGCCTAATATCTAGCCTCAGCAGAATGGAGATAATAAATTGTTGCAACTCCCAAAGTAGAAAACTAGAGAGCAATGAACAACCCACAACTATATGAAATTGAGCAAAATATTTATGCAAGGTACAAAAAAAAGTCTTCAGTAAGATTCTGTTTATATAAAATTCAAAACAGGCAAAACCAATCGATATCCTTTAGGAATACACACATAGAGGGCAAAACACTAGTCTAGAGAAAAGAAATGGTTTGACAAGAACCATCACACGGGTCACCTGTGGAGTGAGGGAGAGAGGGAGGGGTCGTTAGGAGGGGATTGGAGGTGCTTCTGGGGCAGTGAGCTATTACTTGATTTAGAGGTATGTAAGCTTGCTTTATAATTAATCATACAACCATATTTATATGTTTAATGTTCATTTGCATATGTGCTATATTTTACAATTTAAAAGAGCGATAAAGAACTCAAAATTCTGCCAAATTCAAAGCTCTGTCAACAAATCTTAACAGGAATACACATTTCATTGAAGTGGTATAGTGACCTGGGTAGGAATTTATAGATTCTAACCTGACTTGAAAATCAGAAATCATATGACCCGTCTCTGAGAGGGAACGCTCAATGACCATCTCCTTTAAGTTATAAAATCCCCTTTTGGACTCTAAATAGGGCTCAGGGTGTCCCATTACTGTGACAGACATGGATGCAGACACATCTCAGTCAGGTACTTTAGTTGTTAAGAAGTCTCAGCAAACTGGAAACGCACTCCCGCAAATTGGGGACCACAATCTAAAAGATGAATTCGTATGTCGAACAGCACTTTCACGGAGAAAAAAATAAAACCAACATCGGGGATGTCCCTACTTCCCAAAACGTCTGAAATCAGAAATAGCTTTTTTCACTGGAAAGAAGCTGAGGCTAGACGTAAGGACTGAATGAAATGAAGAAATGCTACAGTAGCTAGAAACCACCCCCACCTCCACTCCCGGAGAGAATGAACTTCCCCATTCCATTGTTGAATTCCTAAAGGGTAGCGTGGTTTGGATGAGATGAAAGGAATTTAGGAGGGTGGTGCTATCCCCCGGGACATACAAGCCTGTCCCTGCCATGCAGGGGAAATCAGCCCCGGGCACAATGCCTGCCCACGGTGGGCACGCATGCAACATTTGCTGAGTGCATCCGAAACCAGCACACGGCACACAGGGGTTTCCAAACTCCGCGAAGCCGCCCTACCCCGACACGAGGTGGCGCTGTTCGCAATCCCGGCGGGGTGGGAAGGCGGGGCTTAGAGCGCGGGTGTGGCCACATCCTCGTAGCCAATGGGCAACCTTCCTGCTGCTCACTCTCTAACAGCCAATGAGCAGGGAGCGGTGGTCTGGCCGACGGAGAGGACACGCCCCGACGCACCGTGGGCTTTCTCCGACCCGGGAGCGAGGGAGCCTCTACCCTAGCGGGGGCCGGCGCCCAAACATGTGGCCTTGCAGGGAGCCCCTGCTCCCGAGCCCCATCCCCCGCCGCCCGGCCTGACCGGCGACGCCCTGCTGGACGGAACCTCCAAGGGCTGCCCCGGGAGCACCCACCCGTCCTGGAGCGCCTGGGGTCAGGCGGGAGAAGGGACAGCCCCTGTTGCACGGCCCGGGGGTATATGCAATCACGCCGACCCCACCTCGACAGACTTGCCCCCATCTACGTCTGCAACCCTTTCTCAAATAGGCGACCTCCCCTCGCTCAGGAAGCCCCCATCCGACACTCTACCCTGCGTGTTCTTTGTAGCGGCCTGACTTCCCCAACTAGAACGTAAACCCTGGCTCAGGAGTGTTTGCATCTCCCCACAGTCCTTATCAGAGGATGTCCTAGGGAACGGGTCTCTTTAAACATTACCCAGCTCAGCCTAACTCCTAGGAGGATGCTGGTTCCCTTTGCCTGATCGGAATAGAATGAGGCTTTCCCGTCACTCACTTACCTGGGGAAAAAATTGGATGGCAGGTGGTACAGAATTACTTTGGGATTCCAAATACTTCAGGTTAGTCTTGGCCATCAACCTGAGCATGATGTTCTCTGCCTGAGGGCACATGGACTGAGTCCCCCTGAGGCACACAGGTTGAATTTGGGTGCTCAGAATAGAAGATGTGGAAACCAATTAGGTTCTGACCTGGAGACTTGGTTTAGGAGCATTCTTCCTAACAGAGCACGGGGCCAGATCTGAAGACAAAAATAAAAGTGAGGTACTTTTGCACTGGGTTTGCAGTAGAAGATGGACTCACTCGTGACCACCGTGAGCAACAGAAACTAGCCCCAGGTTTCATATGGTTTCAGAAGAGAACCCTGGCTCACCATAGGAAGGCTGCAAAGGAATACGCTGGGAATATCCAGGAGAGCCTGGATATCAAGTGTCTGTCTCGCCAGGCTCCAGTGACTGCCATGCCAGGGACCAGGAACGGCTCCAGACTTCCTTACTTGCCACTGTGGCTTTTCTGGTTGACAAAGGTGAAGCCGGAAGAAGAAAGGGAGTGCCGTGTTCTTGTGGATGTAAGCATTTTCCTTCCATTGTGCTCAGACTCGGGGACCCAGACCCAGTCTACAGACAGGACACCAGGATTCCTGAGTGTGCTGGAAGCTCTTGCTCCTCCAGACGTACTTCCCGTGCTTGTCACCCTGCCCTTTGCCCTCCAGGCTGGCCTTTATGGACTGCATTCACGGGCTCCCTCATGCCATGGGTTCAGCGCCTAGGTGGCCCTGACAGGTAAATGAGATCACCTTTGAAAATAGTCCCTTCTTTAACTCTCTTCATTCCCCCTGTGAGAATGCCATCTGTTTCCTAACAGGACCCTAGTTGGCATGCTGAGTTTTCTTTTACTGTCCTTTGACCCTGGAGTCAACCTCACTCACTATACAAATATAGTATCTACAACATGCCAGGTCTGAGCTACGCACCAGGGATGCAGGGATGAAAGACAGAGATTAAAGTCAGTCAATCAGCATCAGGGATGACGGCTGCGTTGGAGGTCAGTGCCGGGCGGGGGCATAGCCTGGGAAGGAAATGGTCAAGGGGGCACCACAGAGTCAAAGATAGGCAAAGATGGGGGGACGGGGCGGAAAGGTTCCAAGCAGAGGCAGCCTGCAGGGACGTGGGAGGGAGCTGCGGGCCGCTGGGCATTGCCAGGGAGCGATGAGAGTCCCAGGTACCACTGCAGGTGCCGCAGATGTAACGGGAGCCAACCTGAGGGAGCCCTCCTGGCGGACGTGGACATGACAGTGAATGCTCAGATTTCCATGGTGCAAAGGTCCTTTTGGCGGAGATCGACAGATTGGAGGAAGCAAATTTGGGAGCCGGGAGGCCAGTAAAGGTCTCCTGCAGGGATTGGGGGGAACCGTAATGACCACAAAGGGGGGAGTGGAGTGCGGGTGAGAGATGAAGCAGCTGTTCTGGAAGGGGACTCGCTGGTGTGGGCGGGGACAGGGGCGGCCAGAGAAAGAAGTCCCTGTCTGGCAGGGTTGTCAGATCTCAGGCCGCAGCACTTAGGTGGACGGCGCTGGCATTCCCGTGATAAAGGAGGCAAGAAACCTGGGTGGACGGTGTGTTCGGCTTGGAGTTTGTTGAGCTGGAGGTACCAATAGGATAAGCAAATGAAAATGCCCGTGAGGAAAGGGGATATAGATGTGAAGCTCCAAATAGTCTAGACCACAGTTAGGCACTTAATAATCATTTTTAAAGACATTGGAGAGGGCCACCTGGGTGGTTCAGTCGGTTAAGCATCTGACTCTTGATTTCAGTTCAGGTCTTGATCTCAGGGTTGTGAGTTCAAGCTCCACGTTGGGCTCCACTCTGGGCCATGGAGCCTACTTAAAAAAAAAAAAAAAAAAAGACATTGGAGAAATGGCACAGGCCAGGAGTCCAGACAAGCTTCCTGCTTCTGGGCTGTTTATTGAGAAGGAGCTCAGTGAGCAGTAACTACAATGCCAAACGTTTCTCCTGCTCGGGCTATGTGCCAGATGCCATACCAAGTATTTTATAACAAGTCCCTTTCCCTCCCTTGTGGTAATCCTCCCAGCAACCCTCGGAGGTGCTGACTAGCGAGATTCCCATTTTACAAATGGGAAACTAACCTCAGAGAAGTTAGGTGACCTGCCCAAGGCCACACAACTAGGAAATGTCATAACTCATGGTTGGATCCAGAGAGTCTGACTCCTGACCCTGGGCTTTTTATTCATTTTACTAAATGAACACCTCCATTACTCAGTCTACACCACAATTTTCTTTTTATATCTTCATGTTGTTTACCTCCAAGGACTGGGAGACCATAAAGATAAGGCTAGAATTAACTACTCTCTTTCTACAGACCATGAGTTCTCAAATCTGGATCTGTCCTAGCTTTGCCGCCCCCACGAATGCTGAGGCAAACACAGGGGGAAGGAGCCCTTCGGCTAGTGCTGACTTACCTCCTCACTCCACTCCAGATGATTGGCATTTCGAGTCAAGTAAACAGCTGTGCAGAAAATCCAGGTGGGGTGTGACTTGCGCCGTGAGAGATAAAGAAGCAAACCCACGCCCACTAATCCCTGTTTACAGCACTGCCCTCACCCCTCAGTGCTGCCTCCAGGATGAAGTCCACGTCCCCTCCACATCTGGTCCTCGTCTGCCTCTCCAGCTGCGCCCACCACTCCCTCTGCAAAGCAGACAACCTAGCTGTGCAGAACTGCTCGCCATTCCGGAACTTTCCAGCAAGGGTCAAGCTTCTGCCTTTTCCCCCAGTCTTTTACTATGAAAACTGTCAAACATACAGAAAGTTGGAGGGGAGTTTGCAGTGCAAACTCATATATCAGCCACTTAGACTCTACAACGAACATTTTACGAGATCTGCCTTATCCGTCCCTTTCTCCATTTTGTTTTTTGTGCATTTCAAGGCAAGTTGTAGACATGTATACACTTCAGCACACATCTTATTAAGTAGAGTTCCATATTTGTTTTTGGTTCTTCGGTTTTCCCCTTTGAGATGGAATTAACCTACAAGGAAATGTACAAATCAGAGCTGTTTGTATTGGTTTTCTTGTTGCTGGAACAAATCCTCACATACTTAGTGTCTTAAAACAAAGGTATTCTCCTATAGAGAGTTCTGGGGGTTAGAAGTCCAAAATCAGACTGGACCGAAGTCGAGATGTGAGCAGTTCAATCCTTCTGTAGGCTGTGAGCAGACAATCTCCTTCCTTGCCATCTTCATCTTCTAGAGCATTCCTTGGCTCGTGCCCCCTTCCTCCAATAGCTCCAACCTCTTGCTCTCAGAGCCCCATTTCCTCTGACCTCTTGCCTCCCTTTTCTGAGGACTCCGTGGTTACACCTGGATGATCCAGGTACACCTGGTTACACCTGGATGATCCAGGTACACCTGGTTACACCTGGAAAATCCCCCATCTCCGTGTCCTTAACTTAATCACAGCTGTGCTGTTCCTTTTGCTCCATAAAGTTATTTATTCACAGGTTCTGAGGATTAGGGTGTGGTCATCTCGGAGAGCCATTTTTCAGCCTAGCACATGCACCATTTAATGAGTTTTTCCAAACGCATACACCTGTGTAAGCCAACCCCCTGTCGAGACATGGAACATCCCACCAGCCCCCGAAAGTTCCCTCATACCTCCTCCTGGCCGGTGCCATCTCCCACTCCCACTGCCCAGAGGCAACCACTGTTCAGATGTTTGGCCCCTTTTAGAACCTCCTAGGAATGGAACTGTACAGTATTTTGTCCTTTTGTATCTGGCTTCTTTCACACGAACGACGTCACTGAGACTTACCCATCTCAAAGGGGTCAGTACCAGTCTGTTCCTTTTTATTACTGAGCAATCTTCTATCATATGAATCAATCACCATCGGTTTATCCATTCACCTGTTGATGGACTTCGAGCTGTTTCCACTTTTTCTGTCCGTCTGTACTTTTGGACCAGCTGCTGACCGTGCTCCTTCAGCCCATAGCAGCCACCCGCCCCTCCATCGGCTCCTCTCACACACAATCAGCCCCACATTCATTGGCCTCACAAAGACTGTCCTCCTTCAAGGCCCAGCACAAAAGGCTACCCCCTCGGGAGCATTTGGTAAACCCCTGCCCCACCCCCAAGACAAGTGGACCAACCGTCCCTCCTCCGTACCCTGGGCACACTTCGGTCTCTGCATCTGACCATGTGTGACCCTTACTTGTCTGCAGGCCCCTCTGTCCTCACTGAGGACCACATCCCCAAGAGCAGAGGCCAGAGCGTTCGTATCTGCACGTGGAACGATGCCTTAGGTCTGTGTGATGGCCTCCAGTCACTGTTTTCCCGGTCAGTGACTATCCAGAGGGGGTTTCCAGGCTCTGGCTGCCTTGGTTGGAAACCAAAACCCTAAAGATCACGGATACAGGGAGGGGTTCTCAAGGACAAAGCAGGTTGGACAGTCTCTTGTGAAACTGGGGGGGCACCGTGGAGCTCAAGCCCCTGGAACAGGAAGACCCTCTCGGCATGCTGTGCCCTTGTCAGTGACAGCCTAAGGGCAAACCCAGGACTAAAGCAGAATTGTGGCCCATTTCCTGAGCAACAGAAAAACCCAGTGATTAGAGAAACTCTGGGAGATATTCTTGGCATGGGAACCCATAAAGGGATTCGCCAACCTGATAACCAAAAGGCACAACATAGCCAAGACCTTGCTTCTTGGGGCAAGTATCAGAGCCCCATGGCAGAGAAGCCTTTTCTACCCTGAGCGCTCACAAATCTCCAAAGCCACGGAGGCCTACGGAGAACACTGGCTTATCAGCCCCTACAATTCTGGAAAAGCCTTGAATTGTGTCCAAAACAGAGGCAGCCCGCTAACAGACCTGAACCCACATTGGGTAGACCATTCAGCTCACACACTGGGGAGTCAGCGCCGTTCCTCGGGGGAACGCGCTGGAGCTCCGGCCCAGTGGCGCAAGTGAGGACTCTTCTTCCATGCGGGCCCACCAGGCGTTCCTGCTGGTGCACCGTTAGACCCCTACTGTTGAGGGGCCCTTCAGCTGCCTGCTCTGTCTGGTCCAGAATGGAGACCAAGAGCTTGAAAAGGAGGCCTCCCATGGATGGAATCTGGATTTGTCTGGGACAGATTCCGATGGCTTAAAATCAGAGATGAAGCACCTGTTTAGGTGCGAGAGTGTCTAATCCTACCCAAAAGAGCTAATTTTTCAGACTTGGGCCCCACCTTCTAGGAAAAATTATAATGCCGTTGAGATAGTAAGAGATATACTTGAATAAATGATACTCTCAAATATTTGAAGAATTTTTTAAGTATGCATGAGCAAAGACAGGAGCATGCATACTAGTGCAGTGGGTCTTTTTGCTCACGCTCACCCTAACATAAACACAAAAGCTTCTTTCCAGAAACAAACTTGGAAGGGCTACTCATGCTGTTGGAAGTGGGCTCAAGATAGGACTCTAGTACAGGATGGTGCCAATTGCCCCTTATAGGGCTTGACGCCACTTTGTCATAAGGAAGAAATGTCCTTCAGGGATGACTGCAGGTTCCAGAGACAGAGAGACCCAAGTGAAAATCTAGCTGTGTCTCGGGATGCTGCCTATCGGCAGGATCGTGTCTAGGATGAAGTAAGGTCAATGCCCATGGAGTCCCAACCACAGTGGCGCCTGGGCCTCCGTGAGTGGTGGGCATGCTAGCGGGTCCTCCCTCCTTAGTAAGACACAGAACTTCCCACACTAACTGTGGAGAAGAGCTGACCTGTGGCCTCGGCTTATCCCCTAAGGGCCACCTCCTTTAGGTTCCCTGCCTGCAAGGCCCGCCTCCCTTCAACGAGAACACATGAACCCTTACCTCGCTTCCCCTTCACACAGCTCACTCAGGGAACCTTATAAAACAAAACTGTGCCAGATCCTAGTGCAAAACAAACAAAGAGAGGACAGGGACAGAACCCGGCGCACCAAGCGTGGGCGCCGGTCCTGCAGAACCAGAGCCCGTGGAACACCCTCTTATTCTGTTCTCTCTGAGCCCAGCACTACCACCACCACCCTCCCCGGCCCTAAGATATGCCTAGTGGTCTGGCTGTCAGTCTGAGCTGCTTGCCTGGGCCTCATCCAGCCCCGGACTGGTGTGGAAATGTATGATAATAAATCATCTTTCCACCTTTAGCAAAAAGCCAGTAAGAATAGTGGCAATAGTCATGATAATAAAAGAAGTCTCTAAGCTGGAGAAGAAGCACCTGGGGCACAAGCTCGGTGGGCCAGGAGCCTGACAAGTACTCCTGCCTTGCATGGTGCTGGTCACAGACAGGAGTGTGGGGTCTCAGGTCGCCCCCAGGGCTTCCCGCCTGGCCGCTACCTTCTGCCGTGCGGTGGGCTCAGCATCTTCGCCCTCAATCCTTCGGTCCCCGGCCCCCCTCCAGACTCAAGTGCCGTAACTTTGCAAGTGGGTGCTTGCTAGCCTGGCACCCCTTGCTTCAGCAAATGGGGAGTTGTTTAGGGGGAATGGGGCAAAAAGAGCAAAGCAGTCAAGGTAATGAATTGGAGCCAGCAAGGGTCAGCTCGGAAGCAGGTATCTGAGACTTTGGCCTCATTAGCTGTTCCCTGTTTGCCGCTGCCACCCATCTGCCCCAAACATCTCCTCCTGCCCCCTGACCTGAGTCCCTCTGCAATTCAGCCTCACCCCTTAATCTTATCAACCCCGATCATCTCCCTTCATTCCTGTGCTGCGCTCCCCTGGCTGCCCTCCACGCTGTCTCCCTGCCCTACCTCTCTTTGGCCTTCTGAATCCAGGTTTAAACCTTGACCTTCTAAAGCCAGGACCAGCTACATACATTGCACAACCCAGCATCAAGTGAAAATGCGGGGCCCATGTTCAAAAGTTAAGAATTTCAAGACAGCGCTAGTAGACCATAGGTAAAGTGCGGGGCCCTTCTGAGGGCGGGACCCTGGAGGACCACACAGGTCCTATGTCCTTGAAGCCCGAGCTGACTTGCACCACTCTCAGCTGTCCTCGCCCTAACGGGCCTGTGACAACTTATAAAGACTTCCCCCGCAGTTGATCACCCCATTCTCCATCCATGTGATCATCTTAATAGTAACCTGGTTGAGGGACTGCCTCAAACTAAAAAGCATCTAGAAACCATCAACAAAATGAAAAGGCAACTTAAGGAGTGAGAGAAATTATTTGCAAATCATAAATCTAATAAGGGGTTAATATCCAAAATATACAGAGAACTCACACAACTCAGTAACAACAACAACAACAAATCTGATATAAAAATGAGCAGAGGGGCTCCTGGGTGGCCCAGTTGGTTAAGCGTCTGCCTTCGGCTCAGGTCATGACCCCAGGGTCCTGGGATCGAGCCCTGCATCGGGCTCTCTGCTCGGCAGGAAGCCTGCTTCTCCCTCTCCCACTCCCCCTGCTTGTGTTCCCTCTCTCGCTGTGTCTCTCTCTGTCAAATAAATAAATAAAATCTTTAAAAAAAGATACCACCTTATACCTGTTAGAATGGCTGTCATCAAGAAGACAAGTGTTGGGAAGGACCCCTCATGCACTGTTGGTGGGGATATAAGTTGGTGCAGCCATCATGGAAAACAGTATGGAGGTTCCTCAAAAAATTAAAAATACAACTACCTTATGATGCAGCAATCCCAACTCTGGGTATAAGTCCAAAGGTAATGAAATCAGGATCTTGAAGGTATATTTGCACCCCTATGTTTTTTTCACTATTATTTACGATAGCCACGCTGTGGATACAACCCAAATATCAATCACCAGATGACTAGATAAAGAAGATGTGGTATGTATGTGCATGAATATTTTTATATTCCATTATGTGTATGTGTGTGTGTGCGTGTGTGTGTGTGTGTATACAATGGAGTATTTTTCAGCCACAAGAAAGAAGGAAATCCTACCATTCGTGACAACATGGATGGACCTTGAGACCATCACACTCAGTGAAGTAAATCAGACAGAGAAGGACAAATACTGTATGATCTCACTTATATGTGGAATCTAAAAAATCCAAACTCGTAGAAACAGAGAGTAGAATGGGGATTGTCAGGGGCAGGGAGAATGGGGAGATGTTGGCTGGGGGTAAAAACCACCAGTTTAAAGATGAGTAAGTTCTGGGGATCTTGTGATTATAGGTAACAATGCTGTATTATATACCTACAAGTTGCCAAGAGAGAACTTAAATGTTCTCACCACAAAAAAAGAAAAAGAAATGGTAGTTCTGTGATGTGATGTGATGTGGGTGCTTAGCTAAGGCTAAGTGGTCATCGGATTGTAATATTACGTGCATCAAATCAACACACTGTACATCTTAAACTTACATAGTGTTGCATGTCAATTATATCTCAATAAAGCTGGGGAAAATAGTAACCTGGCTGAAACCTCACCATGTAGCATGTTTTGTTCTTAGACTGCCAACAGCAATTCATCAAAACTCTTCTGACATCTGGGTTTCTAAGGTCTCTTCCATCACCCTGATGCACAAGATCCATCCATTCATTCACTCTGAAAACAAAACAGGAGTGCCCATGGTGCTCCAGGCACTGTACTGGTTTCCTGTATATTTGAAGAAATGAAGATGCCTGCTTGAGTCCCGGACCTCAAGGAGCTGCTAGAGGAGGCGAGGCTGTGGCCGGAGAGCGGCAAAGTGGCAGCAGAAGGCAGTGTGGGAGCCGGACCGCCCTGGAGGCGAAGAGAAGTCACAGCTGCCTGGAGAGTGTAGGACAGGTTGAGGGAGGGGCTGTGGTGCTGAGCCTGGGCTGCAGCAGCTGGGTAAGTGAAGGAGGAGAGAGAGGCTTTCAGGCAAGGGAACAAAGGGACAGAGGCCAGGAGTCGCCCCCCCCCCCCCACCAGCCTGGCATGGTTCCGTGGCTGGACTGCGGGGCCGGGAGGTGCCTGGGAGATCACGGGTGTGCCACGACCGAGAAGATGTTCTCACAAAAGGTGGAAGACAGAGTGGGAGATCCAGGTGCGGGAGGGGGGAGGCTGTCCCCGCTTCTAGGTGCAAATCAGGAGGGTTTAACACAGGCCAGTGCTTCTCTGCAGGAGGGCATTTTTGCCCCCCAGGAGATACAGGCGCACCTGGGAGATGTTGCGGGTTCGGTTCCGACCCCCGCGGGGAAGCTAAGAGTGCCAGAAAGCGGGTCCCAGGAATGTTCTGGTTTCCCAGTGCGGGGGTTGCGAGCGCGCTGCTGCGGTCTGCGGGCTGGGCGGCAGCCTTGCGTCCGCCACGACCACGAGCAGGCCCGCACTGGAAGAGCCCTCCCTGCGGACGGGCCCCCCGCCCCCGGAGCTCTCAGCGGGGCCGTCTTCCTGCCGCTGGAGGGTGGGGGCGGCGCTGGCGGCCGCTGAGCCCCCCGGGTGCCGGGCGCGGGGTCCCCGGACAACCGTGCAGGTCCCCGCACCGACGGCTCGCCCGGCAGCGCGCTTTCTCGGCGGCGGGCGCGTCTCCCCCCAGGCCCGCTGCCTTCGGAATGGGAGTCGGGCCTCTCGGGCCCCGCCGCCGCCGCCGCATCGGCTGAGCTTCTGTCACGCGCCGGATCCTCTGTCCCCCCGGCAGGGGACTCGGGAACCCCCGTGCTTGGCTCGTCCCGGAGCAGCACCTGCTCGGCCGGTCCCGTGTGCTCCCGAGCTTGCGGCACGTCTGTCCCCGCTTCAGGCCGCGCTCCTCGTTCTGTTCTGCTGCTGCCGCTTTGTCGTCCCGGTTCGAGAGCGCGGGCGGAGCGGACTGAGCCTCGTTCTTCAGCCCCCGAGGGTTTGCAGACCGGCCCTGAGCGCCGGCTTCAGCTGCGGGCCACCGGCCGCGTGAGCCCCTCGCGACAGGGCGGCCTGGCCCGCGGAGCTCGGCAGCCGGGCGCTGCCTTCCCCTCGGCGGCCGTGGGAGGCCTGGCTGGCGTCTCCTTCCGAGAGCGGGCGGCTCCGTCGGCGCTGAACACCTGGGGCTTCGCGGCCTCCTGCATCGCTCAGCTCAGCTGGACCTTCTGGAAGACCGGCCGCTTCCCCGCGCGCTCCTGGTCACGGAGCCGGCCTCTTCCCCGAGCCTCCTGCGCCGGCCTCTGCCCGCTCGGGTTCCCTGGTGCGGGTCTCCCCTCTCGGCCGCCCTAGAGCGGAGGGGAGCGCGGGCCTCGCTCCGGATTAGGCTTCGGCTTAAGGGAATGTGTGGCCGGTGTGGTCTCCTGTCCAGACCACTGTCCCTGTCCCCAGGCCAGCAATAAGGCACTGAGCTTACTCATTTCTAGTTTTTTTATTTAAAGGGAGAGATATGGGGCGCCTGGTGGCTCAGTTGGCTAAGCATCCAACTCTTGATTTGGGCTCAGGCCACCATCTCAGGGTCGTGAGATCAAGCCCTGCACTGGGGTCTGTGTTCAGTGGGGAGTCTGCTTGAGATTCTCTCTCTCCTTCTCCCCCTGCCCCTCCCCTCTGTGCTCGCAGTCTCTCTCTCTCTCTCTCTCTAGCTCTTAAATAAATAAATAAATAAATAAATCTTTTAAAAAATAAATAAAAGGAGAGACCTGCGACTCTTCCTTTCACTCGAACACCCAGAGGCCATTGTAGGGTTATTAACCAGGGACTAAGGAGGCAGGGGGGTGACAGCCGGTCAGTGGAGCAGTCAAAACGCACATGCCGTTTCTCCGTCACCTCCATCAGCCCCTGTGGATGCGGTTCGTGCGCCCCAAACAATCACAGTAGTAATATCCACGGTCACCGATCACAGATCACCTTAGCACATGTAATAATAATGGAAACATTGGAAATACTGTGAGAATTACCAAAATCTCACCTAGAAACACAAAGTGAGCAAATGCCATTGGAAAAATGGCACCAGCAGACCCGCTGGAGGCAGGGCTGCCGCAAACCCTCGGGGGGTGAAACACGCAACGTCTGCAAAGGGCAATACAGCGAAGCGCGGCAAAGCAAATAGGCCTGTATTTGTCAATGTCCGAGGGCATTTTTGGTTGTCACAGCTGGGTGGTGGGTGGGCGGGGGTCCTGCCGCGTCCGGGGAGCAGAGGCCCGGGGTGCAGGCCCCTGTGGAGTTCTGGCTTTCCCGCAGAAAAAATATCCCCCTCTCTAGATCGTCTCCAATGATCTCTGGTGTGTTGTGACTTTCTGGAAACAAAATATCAAGATTTAGCAATGGGAAAACTGTGAGCTATGACTTCTGGCCAACTGACTGGGACCACTGGATCCAGCTTCACGGATTACGCTGCCCCTCCCCACCAGACTGGACTTCCTGCCCCCTACAACATCATCCCCAAAGTCCTGCACCTTTAAGAGAGGCGGGTGGCCCAGAACTTAAGGGACAGTTTGTGCCCAAGTGTTATCTGTAACTGTTACCAATCATTAACCCCAAGAAGAGACAGACTTACTTCAGAAATCAAGGTCACCCACAATAGGGAGGGACCAGCAGTCAGACATGGAGCATGGTGAGCTCGGAAAAAGAGCTGGTAGCAAAGCAATGAGCCTGAATTCCAGAAGTTCACACCTCCGTTCCCCCACCCAAGTCAAAACCAACCAGTTCCCCCACTGAAGTCAAAACCAAGGGCTCACTCAGCACTTTTGCCCCAAGGGTTCCCTTTGTCTCCGTTTCCTTGGGGTCATTCTTAAAGGCACATCTTTCCCCCCCATGGTGTCCACGGCAGGCCCTCAGGCCTGTCCCCATCCCCACATTTCTACAGGAGTGCACAACGTGGCCCTCACCCTGTCCACACCCTCCTGGACATCTCCCCCACCGCCTTCCTGGGCGCAATGCCCGATTCCACCTAGAATCCCCCCCCTGCTCAGGGTCCTGACAACACATTACCTGTCTCAGCCCTGCAGCTCTGCTCCTACATGTCCCCTGCCCAGGGCCCCCTCCTCCTCCACACACACTCTTCTCTGTGAGCCTGCAAGTCGGCAGCCCAGAGCTCAGGGCTCAGAATTCATTCACCTGCCATGGACTCACATCTGCAAGGTGGGACATGTCAAGAGGCTGTGCTGGGTTGAATCATGTCCCCCAGATTTCATGTCCTTCCCAGAACCTCAGACTCTGAACTTACTTGGAAATAGGGTCACCACAGACGTAACTAGTTAAGATGAAGTAGGGCAGGCCCTTAATTCAGTAACTGGTGTCTTTCTTTCAAAGAGGAGGGACACACAGAGACACAGACACACAGAGAACATCATGGGACCACGGGGGCAAAGGCGGGATGATGTGTCTACCAGCCAAGGAACCAAGAGATGCCAAGGATTGAAACCAACACGAGAAGCTGGAGGAGGTCAAGACTCCCCTAGGGCCTTCAGAGGGAGCCCTGTCCTGCCAACACCTTGATTTCAGACTTCCAGCCTTCACAACTGTTGAAACAACAAAACTGTTGTTGTAAGCCCCCCAGTTGTGGTGCTTGGCTATGGCGCCCCTGGGAACATGGTGCAGAGGAGACAAAGCCCCCGACCTCGAGAGGCTCGCAGTCCCGAGGGGCATCTCTTTCCAAACTCCGGCGGGATTCACCGTCGGGCATACCTCATGTTGCACTTCTTCTGGGCTACCTTGTATTATGATTGCTCTTTCAATGTACATTTTAGGTGCTCCTTTAAATAAAAAGTGAGATCCATGCTTGGGTGTCCCACCTCCCTCCCTGCATGCAAAGCTACTCCTTGCCCTCACCATCCTTCCTCCCCCAGGTGGGGGACCCACAGTGGGTCCTGCTCCCGAGCGTCTCCAGCCTGGGGTGATAAACTGCAGCCTCTCACCTTTCTTTCAGACCCTTCTGTTATTTATTTATAGACATCCATTGCAGAATTAAGCATTATCACTGGCCATATCAGGCCTCTCTTGTCTCTCTTATATATGTAGGCATCTACATTCGGATGCACGGAAGTGTCTGTGTGTACATGGGTGTAAGCATATGTATGCGTACATGTGCTTGCGTGTGCGTGTGCGTGCGTGTGTGTGTGTGTGTGTCTTCCCCAGCAACAATTCTCATGTATCAGTGTATCCTTTATTTTTTGTCTCTGTTCCTGAAAATGTGTCAGGTTGTTTCTGGTGCTGGTGTTTTGATTTATGTCACGGTATCATGCTGTATCATTCGTCCTGTCTCTTCCTACATTCCTAAGGCCCACCCCAGGGAGTTGCTGTGTGGACACTCACCAGCTGCGCAGTACCCCACGGTGTGATGGACCCCCAGGCGGCCTCCGGCTCCCCAGCTTCACCACAGTGCGTGTCTGTGTCCTGTCCTGCCTGGTACATCTGCGTGAGAATCTCGCTAGCATATATGCCCAAAGCAGCATGACTCCGTCCTGTGGGGTGTGCTACTGGCTCAGGGCCCGCATACGGGGCTGGCCCTCCAGCGGGCCGGGTCCTTGGCCTGCCTCCCCGCAAGCTTGGCTTGAGCCTCGCATCTCACCACATTGCTGCCAGCACCGGGTATCAACCAGCTTTCTCCTTTCTGCCAGCAATGGGTATAAAATGAGATCTTGTCGAATAATTGCATTGTTCTAATAGCCACCACCTTGGAGCATCTTCTCCTGTGCCCTTGGGGCTTTTTGGTTTCCTCTTGTGTAAGTGGCCTTGAGATTCTTTGCTTGTGTTTCCGGTGGGATTGCTTCCTCTTTCTGGCTGATTTGTAGGCTTTCCTAGCATGTTCTAGATATAGTCCCTCTCACTTAAAAAAAAAAAAAAATAGCTCTCTGGAGTTATTCACATACCATACAATTCACCCAGAAAGTGAATCATCAATGGACTTTAGTATATTCACACAAATGAGTAACCCTCCCCACCATCAATTTTAGAACATTGTCATCCCCTCAAAAAGAAACTCTATGTCCATTAGCTATCACTCCCCACCCCCCCCCCCCCCCCCACTGCCCAGCCCTAGGTGACCATTAATCTACTTTCTGCCTCTGTAGATTAGCCTATTCTGGACATTTAATTTAAGTGGAATCATATAATTTGTAGTCTTTTCTAACTGGCTTCTTTCATTTAGCAGAATGTCTTTTTTGAAGATTTTATTTATTTATTTGACAGAGAAGGAGAGAGAGAGCACACAAGCAGAGGCAGAAGGAGAGGGAGAAGCAGACTCCCCACTGAGCAGGGAGCCTGATGCGGGACTCGATCTCAGGACCCTGGGATCATGACCCGAGCCGAAGGCAGACACTTAATGACTGAGCCACCCAGGCGCCCCTGCAGAATGGTTTTAAGGTTCATCCACATTGTAGCGTGAATCAGTACTTCACTCTGTTTCAGTGCCAGATAACATTCCACCGTGTATCCATCCATCAGGTGATGGACCTCTGGGTTGTTTCCACCTTCTGGCTACCAGGAGTAAGTGTGTGCTGAACATTTGTTCCAAGTTACAATTTGCTACAACATTTGTTACAAGAAGGCATGTTTCCATTTCTCTTGGGTCTTTACCTAGCAGTGTGGTGGCTGGATCAGATGGCAGCTCTATGTGGAATTGTTGGAGGACGTGCCAGACTGTTCTCCACAGCAGCTGCTCCACTTACATTCCCACCAGCAGCGTGTGAGCTTTCTGACTTCTCCACATCCTCACCGACACTTGCTGTCTGACTTGTTGATTCCAGCCACCCTAGCGGATGTGACCTCATATCTCATCATGATTTTGATTTGCATTTCCGTGATAACTCATGATGGTGAGCATCCTTTTCAAGTGCTTTTTGGCCATTTGTGCCTCTTCTTTGGAGAAATACATATATTCAGATCCTTTCCCCTTTTTTCCATTGAGTTGTCTTTTTATTATTGAGTTGTGAGAGTTCTTTATATATTCTAGACAAGTCCTTTATCAGAAACATGATTTGCAAATAGTTTCTCATATTCTGTGGGGTGTCTTCACTTTCTTGATGGTGTCCTTTGAAATAGAAAAGTTTATGAGGTCCAATTTATCTGTTTTTTCCTTCGGTTGTTTGTTTTTGAGTCATGGCTAAGAATCCCTTCTAAACCCAAAATCAAGAAGATTTATGCCTATGTTTTCTTCTAAAAGTTTTATGGTTTGGCCTTTTACATTGAGGTCTGCGATCCATTTTGAGTTAATCTTTTGTATGGTGTGAGCTAAGGGTCAAGCTTCATTCCTTTATGTATGGTCCCTTTCTCTTCTAATCTTTACAAGTATCTTCCCCTGATCTGTCCTCACTCCATTATCTTGGATACAATGTCCTTTGTGGAACAGAAACAGACTGCACTTCTCAATGTCAAGTTGTTCCTATAACTCTCTTTGGATCCAACATCCTCAAGTCTTCATGGAGTTGGTGAGCCCATAATGGAGACTAACCAAGTCTCAATCCTTCAGACCAATGAAGGAGGAAGGATGTAAGGGAAGTCATTATATAAATCATCATCTTAACATTTAAAGCTAATCCCCTTCCTTGAAGACATCAAAGCCTTCCGGAATTGCAAACAGGTTGACTAATTGTTTTCTGCTTCCTTCATCTAGCTGCCGCTAAATACCAAAATGACTTGCAGTGCAAGTAGCAGGGAGATAATGATGAGAAAGACAAAAGACAACCAAAGAACAAGCAATCAAGACTTGGTGATCAGGGGATGATCTTCTTCCAAGCCTCATACTATTCCTGATTCTATTCTTTCCCTCTGACCAGGAGCTCCTTCCTTTGCCCATGTCTACCTTACCGTCTCCCTGAGCCACATCGTGCTGCAACCCGCCCCCCACCTCCCGGTTTCCCTTTTCCCCCCGGCTCTCTGGGCCAGAGCCCCAGCCATCCTGAGTGAGTTTTTCCCCAGCCAGCTCCTCCGTCCTTTCCCATAGAGATGGCTAACAAGACCTTCTGACTAACTCAGTGGCTTCTCTCTCCCCGGCTATTCTGTCTCTGGGTCCCTAGTCTACAAATGGGTCTAATCCTCTGTTGTGGCTGTTGGTGTCCATCTGTACCAGCCCCTGCTTCTGCCCTTTGATCTGTTTCAGGGAGGCTACTTGCTAGTACACGTGCCCTCGTGTTTATCGCTGGCCTCTGAAACTTGCCACCGGCCCTAACAGATCATGGCACAGTGCAGCTCGAAACAGGGAGGACGATACTTGACTCTTGAGGAAGATGCTCCTGAGGCAGGAGGAATGAGAGGGAATCAGACCAAGGACAGTGGGCTTTTTGGGAAAACAGAAGTGGACCCTGGTCACTAAAGTGGTGAAGGACTGAGGAGTTTCCAGGCGTGGGTACCTGGAAGGGGTAACAGGAGCCCCCCAGACTGCAACAGCCAGAGCCCTGTGCACTTTCTCATGCTCCTGCCCACTGGGGAACCCCTGAGCTGTAGGTCCCCCTCCTTGGTCAGCCCGTGCCTCACCCTGTCCCTCCCTCCAGGGCGGAGTTGATGGAGCCATAAAGCTCAAGGGGTCAGAGACAAAGCAGCAGAGGCGAGCCCAGAGCAGAACACACAGGTGCGTTCTGATGGGGGATGCCGGGGGCAGCGGACAGGGGGGCTGGAGGGAGGGGAGCTTGGGAAGAAGGACATGGAGAGAGGGGCAGGAGAAACACAGACACGGAGGGGGAGGTGAGCCAGAATGCAAGGGGCAGGAACCCAGAGGGAAGGACTCCAGGGCGCAGCGCACTGGGTTGCAGGTATAAACTGCCCAGGGGCAAGATAGGAAGGGCACAGCCAGGGCCTGATGCCATTCTTGGGGTGCTGGGGATGAGAAGTGGGGAGGAAGGGCATGTTTCACTTGTGGTCTCACTGGCCACCAAGTTCTCCCTCCTCCAGTGGCTTCATCGCCATCGTCCACCTCACCCGCTACCTGCTTGGACTTTGGAATAGAAGATTGTACTAGGAAAGGTAAAGGTGAAAGGAATAGCCAAGTTCAGGTTAAAAGGGCCACAGATCACCTGCACATCTCCCTCCTTAGCAAAGCAGAAAGAAATTTGGCATTAAGAGATTATAAAATAGGGAGTGGCCATGAAAATACATGGAGGAACTTAAATGCATATTACTAAGTGAGAGAAGCCAATCTGGGAAGAGCTGCATACTCTGTGATTCCAACTGTATGACATTCTGGAAAAGGCAAAACTATGGAGACACTGAAAAGATCCATGGTTGCCAGGGGTTAGAGAGAGGGAGGGATGAACAGGTGGACAGGTGGAGCCCAGAGGATTTTTAGGGCAGAAAAACGGCTCTGTATGATCCTATAATGATGGATGCATGTCATGGTGCATTTGTCAAACCCCATAGAATGTACACCACCAAGAGTGAACCCTAACAGAGGCTCTGGACTTTGGGTGACAACGATTCAGCGTGGATTCATAGATAGTAACAAAAGTCCCACTTTGGAGAAGGATTTGTTCACTGGGGAGCGGTGTGTGAGTGGGGGTGGGAAGTGCTTGGGAAATCTCTGCATCTTCTCAATTTTGCTGTGATCCTAGAAATGCTCTAAAAAGCAAAGTCTTGGGCGCCTGGGTGGGTTAGTGAGTTAAGCGACTGCCTTCAGCTCAGGTCATGATCTTGGAGTCCCAGGATTGAGTCCCACATCGGGCTTCCTGCTTGGCGGGGAGTCTGCTTCTCCCTCTGACCCTCTCCCCTCTCGTGCTCACTCTCTCTCTCTCTCAAATAAATAAAATCTTTAAAAAAAAAAAAAAGTTAAAAAAATAAAAAGCAAAATCTTTGTTGGGTTTTTTTAAAGGAGGCTTGACAAAATTTAATAGCAGAACACAAGCTCACCCCATATCCTTTTGTTGGCTCTGGATTCACCCCAGCAGCCACTAAGTGTCCCCCACGCCTTTCAGGATGGAGAACACTAGGTCATATGAGTCCCTGGACTTCCCACCAGGGCCAGCGGAGGAGACGAGACAACCAGAGGGGACTGTGTTGGCAGCCCTGGGGGTGGGAAAATGAGGCGAAGACCCTGACCACAGCCCCCCAAAATGGAAGGGAAAGGGCATATCCCCAAATGCCACCTGGGATGGCTCCACCCTGTTTGGATGGTCAATCAGCCACAACTGGAGAGCCCCACCAGAAGGGCCAAAAAAGCCTCTCGCCACCCAGTCCTCACCCTCAAAGCCACAGGCCTGCAGCCTAATCACAGTCCAATTACTTCACATTGCTTACATTTTTAAATGTGTTGGCATCACAGACTGTCTTCATAGTTGACTTTTTTTTTTTTAAGATTTTATTTATTTGTTTCACAGAGAGAGAGAGAGAGACAGCAAGAGAGGGAACACAAGCAGGGGGAGTGGGAGAGGGAGAAGCAGGCTTCCCGCTGAGCAGAGAGCCCGATGCGGGACTCGATCCCAGGACCCCGGGATCATGACCTGAGCTGAAGGCAGACGCTTAACGACTGAGCCACCCAGGCGCCCCCACAGTTGACTTTAAAAAGGAGCGTAGCTAGCGTTTCCTGAGTGCTTCCTAGAAGGTGGACATTGTCCTAAATGCTTTATCCTTATTGTCCAATTAATTTCTTACACTAATTCTAGGAGGTGCTATGGTTGTTATTTCCAATGTAGTTGAGAAAGTGGAGGCCCAGAGAGTCTGAGCCACTTGCCCAAGGTCACACAGCTGGTCCTAGTGGGAGGTCGCACCAGCACCTGAGCCCAAGCAGCCTGACTCTGGTGTCGACTCTGTGAACTTCTACACTAAATTTCAAAACATATCTACATAAAAACTATTGTATCAAAAAATGTAGTTCGCCGTCAGTCCCCAATGACACAATAAGCACTCTAAGGCGTTTGGATTTGGATTACTCATAATCTAAAGGTGGAGAGGTAAGAACCCAAGGTTCTGCCATGCTGAGAAAATACAGAGAAAAGGGCAAAATGAGTTTATATAGGTAAGAAAATGCACGGGACTATCGGAGGTCTGCAGATGAGCAAGGAGAGAGCAGAATTAAAATTGATGGGAAGGGGTGTCTGGGTGGCTCAGTCGGCTAAGCATCTGCCTTCAGTTCGGGTCATGATCCCTGGGGTCTGGGATCGAGCCCCGCATCGGGCTCCCTGCTCAGCGGGGAGTCTGCTTCTCCCTCTCCCTCTGCACCTCCCCTACTTGTGCTCTCTCTCTTTGTCATATGAATAAATAAAATCTTTTTTAAAAAATCGATGGGAAGCACAGATCTAAACAGCGTTAGGTCCCCAGCTGCCATGGAGGCCTGCCTCCAGCTGGGGCGGCGAAGGCAGGGGGCTGAGTCTGTAGGAAAACCACCAGGCGGGGGATATCGCCATCCAAAGCTCCGGCCTAGTGGAAACGCACTTCCTCCCATAAACCAACTAAGTTCATCTCTGCTACTGCGTTCCAGAGCCATGCAGCCGGAGACCCGGGCCCTCGGCTGGGCCATAGCTGCCGTCCTGGTGCTGCAGACGCTGGCCACGGCCAGGTGCCCCCCACGGACCCTGAACAGCCAGGCCGCCGTGTTCGAGGACCTGAGCGCCCAAGAGCTGAAGGCCGTGCGCAGCTTCCTCTGGTCGCAGCAGGAGCTGAAGCTGGAGCCCTCCCGAGAACCCACTGTGGCCAAAAACTCCGTGTTCCTCATTGAGATGTTGCTGCCCAAGAAGCAACACGTACTGAAATTTCTGGACAACGGTGGAAGACCTCCGGTCCGCGAGGCCCGAGCCGTCATCTTCTTCGGAGCCCAGGCGCATCCCAATGTCACGGAGTTCGCGGTGGGGCCCCTGCCGCGGCCCTACTACATGCGAGAGCTGCCCCCCAAGCCGGGGCGTCGCACCACCTGGGCCTCCAGGCCCATCACCGGGGCCGAGTACACCCTCCTGGCCCAGGCCCTGCAGAAGCTCACCAAGCCCCTGCACCGATTTTTTCTTGATACCACGGGCTTCTCCTTCCAAGACTGTCACTCGCGATGCCTGACATTCACGGACGTGGCGCCTCGGGGCGTGGCCTCCGGCCAGCGCCGCTCTTGGTTCATCTTGCAGCGCTTTGTGGAAGGCTACTTCCTGCACCCCACGGGGCTGGAGCTCCTCCTGGATCACGGCAGCACCAATGCCCAAGACTGGACGGTGGAGCTGGTCTGGTACAACGGGAAGTTCTACCAGAGCCCAGAAGAGCTGGCACGGAAGTATGCGGAGGGACAGGTGGACGTGGTGGTTCTGGAGGACCTACCCCCCAAGGGCCAGGACGGGGAAGGCACAGAGGAAACACCCCTCTTCTCCTCCTACAAGCCGCGCGGGGCCTTCCCCACCCCCATGCCCGCGAACGGCCCCCGCCTGGTCCAGCCCCAGCGTCCCCGCTACACGCTGGAGGGCAACACCGTGCTCTACGGCGGCTGGAGCGTCTCCTTCCGGCTGCGCTCGTCCTCGGGGCTGCAGATCCTCAACGTGCTGTTCGGCTGCGAGCGCATAGCCTATGAAGTGAGCGTGCAGGAGGCGGCGGCGCTGTATGGAGGGCACACGCCCGCGGGCATGCAGACCAACTACATCGACGTGGGCTGGGGGCTGGGCAGCGTCACGCACGAGTTAGCGCCCGGCATCGACTGCCCGGACACGGCCACCTTCCTGGACGCCCTCCACCACTACGATGCCGATGGCCCCGTGCGCTACCCCCGAGCCCTCTGCGTCTTTGAGCTGCCCACTGGAGTGCCCCTTCGGCGACACTTTAATTCCAACTTCAGTGGGGGTTTCAACTTCTACGCGGGGCTGCAAGGCCAGGTGCTGGTGCTACGGACCACGTCCACGGTCTACAACTATGACTACATCTGGGACTTCATCTTCTACCCCAATGGGGTGATGGAGGCCAAGATGCACGCCACCGGCTACGTCCACGCCACCTTCTACACCCCCGAGGGGCTGCGCTACGGGACCCGCCTGCACACGCACCTGCTTGGCAACATGCACACTCACTTAGTGCACTACCGCGTGGACCTGGACGTGGCAGGTAGGACCCGGGCTTGGAATCACCCTCCCAGCCAAACATCTGCCTTCCTGCAGGAGATGGTGCTGCAACTTTCCTGGAGGCATAGAATCAGGAGCCTAGCCTGCCTCTCTGCAAACTACCGTGCTAGACATCTATGTGCCCCTGGAAAGCAGTGGAAGTGACCAGCATGTCCATGGCCCTGAATGCGGGCAGTGGGCCCTGCCCTGGCCCTGGGGCTCCTTGACCCTTAGAGGGTTGGATGGGGCAGAACAGTGCGCATGTGGGCTTGGGAGTGGGGACAACGCCTAAGGGTGTAAGAAATGTCGCTGCCTACGGCTGTGTAGTCTGCAATACTCATTATCTCCTGCATTAACAATGTCACCGTGAAACATGGCAGGGGCATCATGACAGGCTTTGGCTGCAGAACAGGCCTCACTCGGAGTTGTCTTCTAGTTCCTCTGTTAATTTTTTGGTTTTAATTCTTTCCTTCTACCCTACAGCTAGCTCAGTGCATATCCCCAACATCCTCTTCGCTCCACTCCTGATGGTTTGTTCTTGGATGTGGTCTGGGATGGAGATCCCAGCACAGAAATGAGGGTATTTCAGGTCAGGGGGATTCATTCTCATTGTCCTTCTTCCTGCGCATCTGCAGGCACCAAGAACAGCTTCCAGACCCTGCAGATGAAGCTGGAAAACATCACCAACCCCTGGAGCCCAAGACACCACCTGGTGCAGCCAACCCTGAAGCAGACAAGTTACCACTGGGAGCGCCAGGCGGCCTTCCGCTTCGGACGGCTTCTGCCCAAGTACCTGCTCTTCACGAGTCCCGAGGAGAACCGCTGGGGTCATAAGCGCGGCTACCGGCTACAGATCCACTCCATGGCCGACCAGGTGCTGCCCGTGGGCTGGCAGAAGGAGCGGGCTGTCACCTGGGCCAGGTAAGGGAGGCCTGGGAGGCAGGGGAGGGCTAGTATTCATGTGTCTCTGTGTGTCATTGTGTCTGTCTATGAGATTCTGAGTCTATGTGGTGGTGTATCTGGGCCGGTGAACGTGTGTGTGTGTGTTTTCTGGAACTGGGGCTCTGTGTTTGGGGAGGGGGAGGGGAGAGCCGTGCCGAGCACCTGAGCCTCAGTTGACGGTTGGTTGGTCTGGCTGACCCCCAGGAGATGATCTCACAATGGGGGGAAGACAGTAACTTCCCCCATCGTTGACCCTGAAGATGTCTCTGGGAGGGCTGGGAGGCCCCCTGGCACCCAGAGCCACCTGGCTTCTCTTCTGGGCAGGTACCCCCTGGCAGTGACCAAGTACCGGGAGTCAGAGGTGTGCAGTAGCAGCATCTATAACCAGAACGATCCCTGGGACCCCCCTGTGGTCTTTGAGGAGTTTCTTCGTAACAATGAGAACATTGAAAACGAGGTACTGGGGGCGCCTGGGTGGCTCAGTTTGGTTAAGTGTCTGACTCTTGATTTCGGCTCAGGTCATGATCTCAGGGTCATGGGATCGAGCCCCAAGTCAGGCTCCATGCCCAGTGGGGAGTCTGCTTGAGATTCTCCCTCTCCCTCTGCCCCTCCCCCCAGCTTGCGTGTGTGTGTGTGTGTGTGTGTGTGTGTGTGTGTGTGTGCGCGCGCTCTCTCTCTCTCTCTCTCTCAAATAAAGAAAAAAGGAAAAAAAAAAAGAGAGAGAAAATAGGGTACTGGCCCTGCCTTCCTCCAGGCTTAGACCAAGACCAGATCTGGGCAGGGTCCCAGGGTGGAAAGCACAGCTCGCTGTGTGGTGGACGACCTCAGCAGTCTGCCCATTCCTTAAACATGGGACTTGCGGGGGCGCCTGGGTGGCTCAGATGGTTAAGCGTCTGCCTTCGGCTCAGGTCATGATCCCAGAGTCCTGGGATCGAGTCCCGCATCGGCCTCCCTGCTCCTTGGGAGCCTGCTTCTCCGTCTGCCTCTCTCTCTCATGAATAAATAAATAAAATCTTTAAAAAAAAAAACATGGGGCTTGAGGGGGTTACCCACCCCTCCCCCTCTGAGCCTCCTTAGCGCTTGCCCACCCCTGTCTCCCATAGGACTTGGTGGCCTGGGTCACTGTGGGCTTCCTGCACATCCCCCACTCAGAGGACATTCCTAACACGGCCACACCCGGAAACTCCGTGGGCTTCCTGCTCCGGCCTTTCAACTTCTTCCCTGAGGACCCATCCCTGGCGTCCAGAGACACCGTGATCGTGTGGCCCCGGAACAGCGGCCCCAACTACATCCAGCGCTGGACCCCGAAGGAGGAGGAGGGGGACTGCTTGATGCCTGACCCTTTTAGCTACAATGGAACCTACAGGCCTGTGTGAAGGACCCTCTGCCCCCAACTAACCCCATGTAGAAGCCCAGGTGCCCCCCAGGGACAGGCAATAAAGCCCTGGGGGCTCAGCTCTGCGTGCTGCTTCTTGGGGGGAGGACGCACCCAGATGAGAACACAGGTGGCCTTGACCTCCCTGCACCTTGGTCTACTCCACCCCAGAAAAGACCTCTATCGCTAAGGCAAGTGATGCTCACTGAAATACTAGATTCACCTATCAGATTGGTTTTAAAAAAAAGACTGGCAGCTCCCTCTCCGGGGTCTGCGGAGGACTCCGGGATGTCGCCGAGGGGCAGGCAAAGTCCTGCGGCCATAGGAGGATGCTTCAGAAAGCGGGCAAAACTGCCAACCCCTCTACCCTGCGACGCACTGATCCAGCTCCCAGGGCTTTATCCCAGGGGTCTCCCTACAAACACAGGACAGACATGTGCTCACAGTGATTCACTGTGGCGCCCTTTGTAACAGCAGAGTCTGGAAGCAACCCAGACGTCATCTACAAGAGAGACCCGCGGGTGTGAATAAACAACGTACAGCCACACAATGCAATCCGGGTGATTGTATGGGCAGGGACATTCTCTGCACTGGTGGGGAAAGAGCTTTGGGATGTAGATACCCCAGAAAGACAGGCAAGGAGATAACTAAAGCCTGTTGTCTTAGTCTGGTCCAGCTGCTGTAACAAAATCCCACAGACTGCGTGCCTTATGAACAGCGGAAGTCTACGGCTCACGGTTCTGGAGGCTGAAGTCCAAGATCGGGGTGCCATCAAGGTTGGGTGAGGGCCCTCTTCTGGGTCACAGACTTCTGATTTCTGGATGTGTCCTCGCATGGTGGAAGGGGGAGGGAGCCCTCTGGAGTCTCTTTTATAAGAATACTGATCCCATTCACTAGGGCTCCATCCTCCTGACCTAAGCACCTGCCAAAGACCCCAAGTCCAAATACAATTACATTGAGTGTTAGGACTGCAATATGAGTTGGAGGGGTGATATACACATTCAAACAGTAGCGGCTGAAGGTGATGGGGAGAAGTGGATGACATTGGGGAGGAAGCAGGAGTCCTCAATGTAAAGCAAGCCCCAGGGAGTGCACCGACTACCCACCTTCTCCTCTCCTTTGCTGAGTTGTTTTCATTTCTTAATCATGAGAATGTATTACCCATTTGAAAAAATGTAAATCTAAATTTTAGAAGAGAAAGGGAGGGAAGAAAGGAGGGACTCTTTTTGCTCATTGATGAAACTGATAAGGCAGGCTGCTTCCTCCAGGGTCCCTACCCCTCCTCAGACTTTCTCCTCCTATCCCAAAGAGGAGAAGACACGGGGAAAATAATCAGCCCACAGATGTGGTTGGTTCTCTCTTCCCTCTCCATCACGCCTCTGAATGAAGACTTGGTGCGTTCCCACCTGAGAGTTGGCCTACCCCTTCCATTCCTGTTCCTCTTTATCATCCATCCAAATGAGGGGGGAGGGGGTGTCCATCATTCCCTCCTCTCCCTGCCATGCACCCCGCTGTTGGGACGACCTGAGACTTGAGTTTGGGCTTTAGAGGGGCTCCCAGGACAGCCCCCCACCTCCTTTATCTGCTGTAGTCTCCCCTAAAGGGAAGCTGCATGGGCTCACCCACTAGGCACGGGGGCCCACCCCTAGCTAACCTTCACCGTGACCTTGTTTTCCTCTGCCATTGTTCTGGTTGCCTGTTCCTACCCCAGGAATCTGGTGGGAAGGTGTGGCTGTGGTGAGGGCAACATTAGTCTGGGTTCCCTGGTGCCCAAGGGATGTTAATCAAGCAAACAAACTTGCATTGTGCTTAATATTCCAGGAACCCCCTGGAATAGCTTTTATTTGTATGGCAGTAAGAGGGTGAATCTTAAGCTTTTCATCTTAACACCGTTAAGACCAACATTATAGGATTTGGACACAGCACTTTTGTAACAACTGATACATTATTTAAAATAGCAACAATTTTTATCTTAGCCATTTTTAAAATTTTTTGAAATTATCTGAGCGTTGTTTCAAAGCTTTGGAACTACTAAAACACAAAAGATTATGAATGTCCACAACAGAAAAAGGAAGAGAGCAAAATTTTTAGCACTAGGAGAGGAAATCTAATCTTCTTAAGCAGGGTTAGTAGTTCAGTAGACAATAACTCCTTCTGAAGGGGAGCCAGGAAATGCATTTGCTTTGAAACTTTTTACTTTAATTAACCTTCAGCCTTACTGGAGTAGCTGTTCACTGTGCTTTAAAAATTCTTTTTTTTCCCTCATCCTACTTTCCTCAAGTTATGCCTATCATGAGTATCCTACATCCTAACATCATTCTAACATCTGGCAAATTCCATAGGTTAGCAACAACAACAAAAAGAATATTATCTAAAAGGATCAGTCTTTAACAACAAAAAATTATGAGACACACAAAGAAACAGGAAAGAGTGACCCCCACACATGGGGGGGGAGCAGAAAACAGAAACTATCCATGAGGGGACCCAGATGTAGAACTTAGCCAAAATATCAAAACAGCCATTATAAGTACATTCAAAGATCAGAGGGAAACCATGCTTGAAGAAGTAAATAAAGCTGTGACAAGGTCTCAGCAAACAGAGAATATCACTATAGAGATAGAAACTATTTTTTAAAAGAACCAAATGCAGGGGTGCCTGGGTGACACTGTTAGTTGGACATCTGACTCTTGGTTTCAGCTCAGGTCATGACCTCAGAGTCGTGGGATCAAGCCCCACGTCAGGTTCTGCACTGGGCTCAGAATCTGCTTGAGATTCTCTCTGTGTCCCTCTCCCCCCCCTCAAATAAATAAATAAAATCTTCAAAAATTAATAAATAAAAGGACCAAATGGAAAATCTGGAGTCAAAAAGTACAATCCCTGACATGGAAAATTCCCTGGAGAACCTGGACAGTGGATTTGCTCTTACGTCTACACTGGAATTCCCAGCCATGTTCGGGAGACAATCCACATCAAAGAGGGACAGCCACGTGCAGCCACGTGTCGGTGACCTGGCAGCAGGTTCTGGGCTGACAAGGAGGTCATTGCCTGAAGCATGTGTGGCCAAGATATAACTGAGCAGATTTAGACTTGACCATGGGCCTGAGCAGATGCCCAGGCTCTCACCATGAGAGTAGCTAATTAATTAAAAAGAAAGATGAGAACAAGGACCGGAAAAGTCCCAAGAGAATGGGCCTTTTTCAGTGTCTATGGATCTTCTGTAAAGCCCAAAGATGACAACATTGAGCACATAATACCCCATGTATTATAAGACCTAGAATTTCATGTACTGTCTCGACATCACTGAGCATCATCACACAACCCCAAAGCCCCAACCATGAGTTCCCTGCTCTCTGCAGATATGCCCCTCACCCAGCAGGAGACAGTCCCCATACAGCTCACTGTTCTCCACCTGGTTCTCAACCAATGGGTTTCACATACCCACCACCTGCCATCCAGAGCCCAAGGACAGCAAGAACAGGCTACATCAGTAGGGCAATTTTCCCTCCATCCCCGTCCCACCCTAGCCCGGCCCCCAAGAGCCTGAGCAGAAGAACAGGCAGGGAGGGAAAGCCAACCCAACTCATCCCCAGGCCAGGACCCTTGGACCTGGGGTCAGGCTCAACTGGGAGGAGATGGAAACTTTGAATTGGATGTCAGGAGGGAGTTTTAAATTAACTTGATGGGGCTGTCTAATACCCGAACATAATCAAAAGCGATGGTAGGATGTGCTCCCAGTGTCATTAAGAACAGGATAAAAGAACCAGCCAGCCATAACAGGGAAAATATTCCAGCCCAGGATCCGAGGACAATGAGAAGAAAAGGTGCTCCTAGACCCAGTGGCCAGGCTCAGCGGTGGAAGCTGGACCCCTGCAGGCCTGTCTGTCCCAGCTGGAAAGAGAGGAGAACAAAGACCCACCTTCTCCCTCCCCACCCAGTCTCCCACCAGAGCTTCCCACTGGTGGAATCTGTAGCTTAGGAGCCCCAGCCACAGTGCCTGTTCCCAGAGTGACAGAACAGAGGAGAAGGGCCAGGGGAGGGTCTCAGGAACAGTGGAACAAGTTGAAAGGCAGCAAATGGAGAGGGGGACGCTCCATTTCCACTCTGCACCCCATCCAGCTCCAATTGTTCAGTAAATTGGCTCATAGTCATGTTGGCCCCCAGGAAACAGGACCAGTGATGCTCAGATAATGCCAGGGTGATCTGGACCCAAAGTCACGTCCAGTCAGTGGTCCTTGGGGTTAATCTCCTGGAGGAGGAGCCCTGACTGCACCCTTTGGGGTGAGCAGATCTTTCCACCCAAATCATGGGCACATCCAGTGATTTGCTTCCCACACGGTCAGGCTGGCCCACGGTCCTCTCTGGTGGCTCACAGACCCCAGCATATAGGGTCAGCGACAGGGAAACTCTCAGAGCTGCCCAGACATCTCTTTGTGTGTTCAGCTGGGGGGTGGGTGGGGGGGCAGTGGCAGACGTCCCCAGGAGACAGACCCTTGTTATACACACCTCCATCCACCCATACTTGCCAGAGGCTCAGACCCTAGGAAAAGGGGGCGGGGTTGGTCCTATGCATTTTCCCCCAAGACAGGACCAAAGTCCCAGCTCTTCCTGGGAAGAAAGGCTGGCGGGCGCCCCCATGCCAGGCTTGGCAAAGCTGTCAATTCGGGAGAGCA
The DNA here is from genome assembly GCF_004348235.1 of Phoca vitulina. Lineage (NCBI taxonomy): Eukaryota > Metazoa > Chordata > Mammalia > Carnivora > Phocidae > Phoca > Phoca vitulina. The sequence continues at coordinate 6,240,731 of NW_022589783.1, read as the reverse complement.
CTGACAGAAGGAGAAGCACAGGGCTGGGTTCTGAGTGGGAAGAAACACCCCCACCCCGCCCCCAACCCGCTTTGCAAAAGACTACAGAGATCCCACTGAGAGAAAACCAGGATTTACACCCTCAGCCTCCTCCCCCCCGCTCCAGCCCAAGCACATTTCCTCCCCAAGTAAAACAGAATGTGGTCTTGTTTGTGGATGCTCTGCTCCCAGGTGGAGATGCAAATAGAGAAAGCCTTGAGTGAACCAAGTTGCTTTATATAACGAAGAGGATGCTAAAAAATTTAGGGAAAGAAGAACCTGTTGCTTTTAGAGGCCTTTCGGGGAAGACAGCCTCAGCCGTACAAGGAGAGCTTTGGGAGACAAGGGAATGAGGGCACATAGAAACCCTTGTCTAAGAGCCAACAGATACTAGGTTTCCTTTAAGAATTTTCTCATTATTGTCATTTTAAGAATAAAAAGGATAAAGAGGTAGGCAGCAGGGGCTTCCTGGTGGTCTGGGTCCTGATCCCAGGAAGTAGGACTCTAACCCCAGCGGCCCGGGGCAAGTGCAGGGCCAGGCCTGGCCCCAGCTCTGCCGATACACACCCGCGAATCTGTGCGAGACCCACAGCCTGGGAGACGCCAGGCTGACTCTAGGCTCCTTCCTTCCAGTCCTGGACGCACAGCTTCTGGACTGGGGGTGCTTCTCGTGCCCCCCACCCCGATCTCATCTCCTCTTGCAGCTCAATCTTCTCAACACCCACTGCCCCACTGCCCTTGACCCTGGGCCGCTCAGTCTCCCCACTCCTCTCCATCCCAGCCCACCCCACTCCGGCCTTACGGGCCCCACCTGGGAAAATTAAGGATGTACATCAATCTGCTAATTTCCACCACTGCCCACGCAGCACCCACCTCCCCACACACCGCCGAAACGGCAGGCGTTCCGCTTGGGCTCTGGGCTAAAAGCTGGAGAAATCATCTTCCTCTTCTTCTTGTGCTCCTCCCGAAAACCTCTGCTGCCTCCCTTAGGGACTTAGGGCCACGCTCACTACAAAGGCCCTCGTGGCAGGGCACAGTCAGGGCTGGAAGGTGTTCTGGCCACCCTATGTACCAAGGGGAGCCCAGAGAAAGGAGGGGGCACCAGTCACACACCGTCAGTGGTCCATTGGGACTAAACCTGTGTGCCCAGGAGCCAGGGGTCTTTCCACTGAATCTCTGGAATTTCTGAAACCCCGACTCGTTTTTGCAGTTTGAACTCTCCTTTTGACAGTGTTGGCCATTTCAGGTTCGTACAGCGGTCAGCAGAAGGAAGCATTAATAAGCTCGCCCACAGGAGCCCACTTTGCCAACAGCTCATACGACCGCAAATCCATTTTTTCCAGCCTGCTCCCAGGTTAGGCTCCCTTGGTGTTCATTTCCTGCTCAGCGAGGCAGTGAGTCATCACCCTCCCTCCCCTCCTGCTTTAACTATTGCTCTGAGACCAGAGTCTGCAGAATGAGAGGTCACATGGAACCCTTTATTTAGTACAGAAGTCCTCAACCTGGGGGAGGGGGGAGCACGGCCCGCAGGGGTAGCGAGAAACAGGCCCCAGCGGCTTCCGAGAGCACACCTGAGCTGACCAACTCAGGACAGTTGGGAGTTCCTGGACTTCTCGGAGGTCCACTGACATTCAGGACTCTGGAGCACTCACTTTGTCGCCGGCTAAAGGATGCCTTGGGGCTGAAATCAAATTAGCGAGCTGCGGTAAAAGCCAAACAGCCCAGGAAAGCATCCCGCTCTTACCTCTGCGATGTGCCTTCAATGAAGGGGATGCTGTCTGCCATGTGTCCACCAGGTGGCGCAGCACACCGTCCCCGCCAGCTCCATCAGGCGGCGGCGTTTCACCGACAACCCCGCGGAGACGAACGAGGAACGCGGCAAACTGGAAATGCCTCCAGGTGCAAGCTATAGCTTGACCAAACACCGCAGAATCATAATGTTTTCATTAGGACTAAGTTCAGCTGAATTTAACAGAAAAAATACAGCAGCGGCTTGACAAGAGAGGTTTTGTTTCTATGTAAAAAGCAGCCCAGGGCTGGGATAGGAGCTCCATGAAGGTGCCCGAGATGCAGCCTCCTTTCTCCTCACCGCAACCACCTAAGATATGGCTCTCGGCTTCCTAGTCCAAAGTGGCTGCTACAGCTCCAGCCATCGCATCTGACTACCAGGCTGTAGGACAGAGAAGGAAAGAGAAAGGGATGGCCCTATGCTCTAAGGAACTGTCCCAGAATTCAGAGTCATTACTTCTACTTACAACTCATTGGCTTAGTTAGGGAGGCTGGCTCCTGGAGTCTTTTACCTGAGCATTGCTACCTCCAAATAGTGTCAGGGTTCAGTTTGGAAGAAGAATGTGAGAATGGAGAGCTGAAAGAAACTAGCAATATTGGCCAAATATTATCGTATGCCACTGAAAATTTCTTTATACCAGCACAGCATATTTTCCAACCCCTGGAAACTGGGATGACTCAGTGCCTAGTTTCGTTGATATGACTCCCAAATGCACGTCCCACGTCCAGATTCTCCTCCTAAACTCCAAGATCTGCATGTCCAGCAAGAATCTCACCTACAACATGTCCAAGCCAGCTCATCCCTCCCCGCCCCACTCCCCAGCTTTCTGTGCCCCTCAGCTGGAGGATCTCATCATCATGTCCCTGTCACCCAAGTCAAGAACCAGGAAGCCGTCCTGAGCACTTCCCTCCCCTCTACATTCCCTCTCTTTATCCCATAGACCACCTTTCTGATGTTTCTTGAATTCATGCCACCGTGCTTTTCCCATGGTGACTTCCCACTCATCTCCCCCAGCCTGAGGTGTACCCCATCTCACCCCCTCCAGACCATCCTCAACTGTGCTTCCAGAGGGATCCCTCTAAAATCCAAATCAAACAATGTCACCCTTCTGATCAAAGCCTCAATAACTCCCTACTGTCCTCAGGGGAAAATCTAAACATGAAAATCTTTCACATGATTTATCAAGACATTCAGAATATGGCCTGTCCTTACATCCTCCCAATAATGGTTAGTACCTAATGAGCACTCACCACCATGTGCTCAGACAAGTCCTAACACCTCTCATCCCACAGCAACTCTCTGAAGCAGTGGTAATAGCTGGGTAATTATTCAGCAAATATTCACATTCCTCCAGGATGCACTCCCCGGCTCTGCTGAAGCTGAACCAGACCACATGACGTGCATTGGCCAATGGAATGTTAGTGGACAGAACATAAACAGAACCATTAAATGTGCTGGCATGGTTTGGCTCCTTGCCTGCTCTCCAGAAACCCAGGGTAAGAAGAGCTCCCTCCAGAATGCCTTCAGCCTGTGTCAGGTGATCACACCTGAACTCAGTCCAAACCCAGGCTACCCACAGCCCAACGCTTAGCGGTCCACCCATGCCCAGCCTGGATCAGCCGAACTGTAGTCATCTGAGACCCCTGAGTTTGAGAAGAAAGACTTTTCTGCTACCTGTCACTGAGTCTGAGGACTATTTGTTATGCAACATTGTTATGATAATAGCTGACTAACGCACGTAAGTATTAGTATCCGCATTTTCCAGCAGGACCAAAACCTCAGGCCCGTTGTACCTTTGGTTGCCTCTCCCTGAGTCTGCCTGTCATGGCCTTTTGCGTAGCTGGTCCTGACCCATTCTTTAGGGGTCAGCTCAAATGTCACTTCCTGAGAGGCTTTCTCTGTGGAAGCCACACCATGAAACTGTCACAGCAGCTTACTCCCCTCATCCTCGCCATTGGAAAGCACTTACCCTCCTGTATTCTCCTCAGTCTGCATGGGCCCCCGGCCCCAGGAGAGAGGCTCTGTGAGAGTGGGGCCTGGAGAATACCCAGCCCACTTCGGCACTCCCCGGGCAGCCTGGATGCCTGGCTGCTCTCCCCACGTGGCACTCGTTTCCTGGCCTGCTCACCTGATTGCCTCTCTAGACTGAAGCTCAGGGCTCATTCTGCCACCCCAGGGCTACCCCTCCCAGGGATGGAACAGAGCAAGCACTTAATCGATGATGAATCTCCACTCTGCTCTGATGTCTCCAGCTCAGCAATGGGAAAGATAGCTCCTTTCTGTGCTGGAGGAAACTGCCCAACCTGCTCCTGACCCTGAGGCTGGACAGGGGAGGCCCAGGTTAGAGACTTCTCCAAGGACCAGACTGCTTTCCCTCCTAAGGATAACTTCCCTGCCCCCAGCTCTGTAACAGCAAAGCCCCCGCAGAGCGTTAACCCTGGTCCTGGCATTCACAGTTCGCCCAGCCATGCCCTGGCAGCCTGGCCACACAGGGCTCCGTGGCCTTTCCTTCCTTCCCAAACCCCATGGGTTCCTTTGGTATTTGCAGAGAACTGTGGCGCCCTGGCTCTAAACCACACTACAGAGGCCCCAGGCCTTGCACCCGTGACTTGTAGGAAGCACTGATTTCTGAGGAAATAACCGGAAATCCTGGTGGAAATGCAGAGACCCTTCCTCCCCAGGTACTTGGATGTGGCCGGGGTGCCACTGGAAGTGAAGGAGGGTCTGGCAGAGTCTGTCTCACTGACGGGGCAGAGCGGACCAGGCAGGGAGGGAAGGACCCAGAGGGTGACAGCCCGAGCAGAGACCCAGAGGAGAGAAACGTCATACTCTGAGCCTCTGAGCAGGCAACTGTAAGAACCAGTGTGACTGTGAAGGCTGGGAGGCCCACAGCCTTGGTCTCGGGATTTACTCGTGGCTGATGGGGCACCTGGCCGGGCCTTCCCCAGGGCAGAGGCAGGATGGGATTGTACAATCTCACCCGGGAGGGTGGGTTTGGGAGGAACAAGAGTGGAGGCAGAGAGATCATTTAGAAGCCTGAAAATATTCACACAAGAGATGATGAGAAACTAAATTGGAGCAGGGGTGGGAGGCAGGCTGAGGCAGCTGAACTGAGAGGTGGGGGGACCCAGGGAGGGCTTGTTAGAGGCTTGGGCTGAGGAAGAGGCCGGTGGAGAAGGGACCTTGAAAGGAGGGGCCAAAGTCAGATACTGGGGCTGAGAAAATGGGAGAGAGCCACAGAGACAGTGACAGAGAGACAGAGAGAGCGAGCCAGCGGGGAGAACACACTCTGGCCAAGGCGCCGGCCCTCTAGGAGACACATCTTCCACGAGGTCCTTCACAGACTTCTCTCCAGAGCCTCTCACTGTAGCTCCTCTCTACCTCTACCATCTGTCATTTTGCATTACTCAGGACCTCTTTGGCTGCAAGTGATAAAACAGCCTGAACAAGGTTACAGAAGGAAGAGACTGCTTTGAAAAGCTCTTTGGGCATCGCTCCCAGGGAAGGCAGGTTACGGGCCCAGCTGTGGAGGAGGATAGACGTGCTGTCTTCAAGAGCCTCTGGACCCAGGTCGGGAGGACTGCCAGCAGCGGAGGCCCGGGCCTTGTGCCTGAGCCCGTGGGGTTGAGTTCATCCTCATCTGGAGGGAGCTCTCCACCTGCTGGGCTCGAGGCCCCCCAAGGGTGCTACGGGCCCCAGCTCAGAGGGGGTGATTCTGTCCCTGGTGCCAGTCTGCCAAACTCCCTGGACGGACACCCACTGACCAGATCCAAGGACCATGGGGCAACGGGCAGGGTCTATAAGAATTCTGTGGCTCGGACTCAACCTCCAGGTTGGGTGGGGAAGGACCGTGTCCAGAAGTACGTGCCAGGTATCAGGCACGAGAAAAGCAATGGATGAGCCCTAAGGTCAGATGGGCTTCGAGAGAAGCCCCCTCCCCAAGCTGAAATTCCTCTCCCTCCCTCCGTCTGTCTCTCTGTCTCCCTCCCCATCTCTGTATCCCTCTCTTCTCTCCCCCATCAGGCCCCCCACCAGGCTGGGGCTCCCCTGTGGCTCCCAGTCCGCTGTCCCTGCTCGGCCCTGCTTTCCTCTAGATTTAGAGGCCTTCGTACACTTGGCACATTTTTGTTCAGCCATGACATTTAAGGTCTCCATGGTTACTTCTGTCCGGGGCGAAACAAAACGCTGATCTCGACAGGGTCTGGCTGGTGTCAAACCCTGCGGACATACCTCCGACTCTGGACACCCAATTCCTAGTAACGCAGCCAAAGACCGCACAAGCCTTCTTGGCAGCCTTGGTGGCTGAGTCACACTGAATTTTTTGTTTCCATAAAACATGTTTTAAAGTTTATAAAAGTAATCATGTGCTCACTGGAGAAAAATTTGAAAACACACAAACATAGAAAGCAGATCATTCAAAATCATCTATAATCCCTCATTTCGATATATTCCCCTTCAGTCTTTTACTTATGCAAGTTTCTAAACATTTTTTAAACAAGTGCTGATGTTGTCTGTACGTAGCTTGCACTTAACCTTCCAGCAAGAGCATTTTGCCCACCATTAACAATTCTGTAAAACTACTACTTGAAGTGTGCGAACGCTGTTCCTTCCCGGGGCTGCTAAGACAATAGCTGACGGCTCCAGGTCCCAGCTAAATGCTTTTATGGGTTTCGCAGTTGGCCCTGGGCTTGCCCAGGAAGCAGGTGCTGGTACTTTCCCCCATTTCACAAATGAGGGGACTGAGGCTTAGAGGGGTTACACGACGGGCCACAGTCACACAGCTAGTAAATGGCAATCCCAGTTTGAAACTCAAGACAGCCCCATGCACAGCCACGTTCCCTCGCTGCCGCCCCTGGGTCTGCACACCATCTCCCACAGGTGTGCCCGCAGGTCTGGGTGCAACAGGCAGGTGTCACCTCTCTCCATGTGGGCTAAGCTGGGTCCCTCCAGAACAGTAATGGAGGATGCTTCCCGTGATTAAGGACATCCTATGTGTAAAACCCCATATGATTTTTAAAACCTTTATGTCATGAAGTAGCAGTGTGGGGCCAACCGCTCAAGTGCATATGTGCATGGGCTGGAGCAGCTTGCCCACAGCTTGCGGGGCTAGGGTGGGCAGTAAAGGACCCTGTCTTCCAAACACAGGGGCTCTGTGCTCTGATCACTGATTGCTGCTTCTGATCAGAGCGCAGACAAAGAGGCAGGCAGCCCCGTAATGTCGCATCTCTCCACCCCGGTTGTTGCAAGCCCAGCCCCCCTAGCTGAAATGACTTTAGGAGATTTAAATAGTGGGTGCCCCTTCCCCTCCCCCACCCCCGCCCTTGATTTTTCACTTTTTTTCCTTTCAGGAGCCAGACATTAAAGACAAGGACGTTCAGAAACAACTGCTTATACAGGGAAAATTAGAAAGTGACAGTGTGTGTCCACAGAAAGGCTCAGAAAAGACCTGAGAAGACATTAAGCTGACACCTCAGGCTGATCCTTGGCAGAGAGACAGGCTACAGCAATCAAAAAAACAGTAATGAAATCCAGGAAACCCTGGTGACCGGGGAGATTCCCAGAGTTATCACATTATTAGATTCAAACTTCCAGTGTTCCAGGAAAAAAAAGAAAGAAAGAAATCAGGAGGTGTACAAAGAAATAGGAAAGTATAATCCATTCAAAGGAAAAGAAGAACCCAACAGAAACTGTCCCTGAAACAGACCAAAAGGCAGACATACTAGACAAAGACCTTAAAACCACTGTCTTGAAGATGCTGAGGGAGTAAAGGCAGACATGGGGAGGGGCAGAAACTGATGCGCAAGCAAAATGGAAAAGCTTCACAACACTGAGTTTGGCAGTGGTTTCTTGGACAGGACGCCAAAGTCACGGGTTCGCAAAAGAAAAAATAAACAAATTGGAGTTGATGAAAAAATTTTAATTTTGTGTATCAAAACACTCTAGTGACAGAGTAAGAAGGTTTTCCAGAGAATGGGAGAAAATATTTACAGATCATATATCTGATGAGAAGTTAATATCCAGAATATAGAGAGCTCCCAAAACTCAAGAACCAAAAAACAAACAACTTGGATTAAGGACTTGACAAGATGTTTCTCCAAAGATACACGACTGGCCAGTAAGCACATGAAGAGATGCTCTACATCGCCAAGTGTTAAGGAAATGTAAATCGAAACTACCATGAGATACCACCTCACACCCATTAGGAGGAGACAGGAAGCAGCAAATGGTGTCAAGGATGTGGAGGAACAGGAACCCATGCACTCTTGGAGGGAACGTAAAATGGTGTGACCACTGTGTCATGTTTCCTCAAAACTTAGAAATAGATTTATTATGTGATCGGCAATTCTGCCTCTGGGTACATACCCAAAAGAATTGAAATCAGAGTCTCGAAGAGATATGTGTGCATCCATGTTCACAGCAGCATTTTTTTTTAAAGATTTTTTTTTATACATTTGAGAAAGCGAGAGAGAGCATGAGTGGGGAGGAGAGGGAGAAGCAGGCTCTCCACCGAGCAGGGAGCCCAACACGGGGCTCATCGATCCCAGGACCCTGGGATCATGACCTGACCCGAAGGCAGATGCTTAACGACTGAGCCCCCCAGATGCCCCAGCAGCATTATTCACAATAGCTAAAATGTGCAAGCGACCCAAGTGACTGTCAACCGATGAACGGATAAGTAAAACATGGTATATACATATGATGAACTATTATTTCTGCCTTAAAAAAGAAAGACGTCCTGACACCTGCTACAACATGGATGAAGCTTGAGGACATTCTGCTGAGTGAAATAAGCCAGTCACAAAAAGGCAAATACTGTGTGATTCCACTTATATGAGCCACTTAAAGTCATCAAAATCATAAACTATATATATGATTGCTGCCAGGGGGCTGGGGGAGGAAATATGGGGAGTTAGTGTTTAATGGAGACAGAGTTTCAGTTTTACAAGGTGAAAGAGTTCTGGAGATGGAGGGTGGTGACGATTGCACAACATTATGAATGCATTTAATACCACTGAGCAGTAAATACACTTAAGATGGTAAATTTTATGTTATGTGTATTTTACCAAAATTTTTAAAAAGAGAAGTTTGCAGGGGCGCCGGGGTGGCTCAGTCGTTAAGCGTCTGCCTTCGGCTCAGGTCATGGTCCCAGGGTCCTGGGATCGAGTCCCGTGTCGGGCTCCCTGCTCGGCAGGAAGTCTCTCCCTCTCCCACTCCCACTGCTTGTGTTCCTGCTCTCGCTGTGTCTCTCTCTCTCTCTGTCAAATAAATAAATAAAATCTTATTTAAAAAAAGAGAGAGAGAGAGAAATGCAAAAGAGAAGAAAATCTCCCTTTCCTCTGATCCAGGAAGAAATGAAGGGAGCTGATGTGCCAAGGTCAGGGGATCCTGCAGAAGTGGCAGGCTGGGGATGGCTGTTGGCCATATGCCAATGACAACATTTCCTTCCCCCGTGAATGTATGGATTTTGCAAACCATCACCAAGAGAGGCTGGTACCCTGAAACCTAGGATGTGGTGGTTCCACAAGATACTTAAGGCAGATTAGAACTAGCGAATACCAGGGAACACAGGATGTTCTTCGTCTTTATGTTTTACATTGTGTCATTAGAAAAATTTGCATGCTAGCTGTTCTACAACAACTCAGAGAACAGAGGAAGCCTTCTCCGTTTCCCTAATGAGGACAGGGACATTAAAACCCATTGTCTTCCCTGTCAATCACCTTGGGCAGAAAGTAGGCAGTTAGCCTTGCTGGAGAAAAGCAGTGGTTATAGCCACAGAGGATCCTGCAGACTAACCTCTTTCTGTCTGCGCTCCGGAGTAGGGAGGAGTGGGGGGTGCTGGAGTCCTGGGCTGACAGAGTCCTCCTCAACAGAGGGGCTGAACACTGATGGCCACATCCCATTGTTACTTAATGTACTCTTAATTGGAAAATAAAGGGGCTTTCTTGAGAAAATCCATTCTGACTATTGTCTCCCTCTGAAAGCTAAGCCTTTTACAGACTGCCTTATAAACAGAGCCCAAATTGAGCTGAATTTGCATCTAAAATGAGAGTGCTGAGAGTGGTCCCCAAAGAAGGGGGTACGGGGGCTCTATTAGCTTCCTGCAGGCGCCATAACAAAGTACCACAGACTGGATGTTTATACAACAGAAGTTTACTCCCTTACATTCTGGAGGCTAGAAGCCCGAGATCAAGGTGTCGGTAGGTTGAATTCTTCTGAAGCTTCTCTACTTGCGTTGTAGATGGCCCACTTCTCCCTTGTCCTCACATGGTCTTGAGTCAGCGTGTGTCTGGGTCCTAACCTCCTCTTCTTACAAGGGCACCGGTCATATTGGACTAGGACCCACGCATATGACCTCGTTTTGTCTCAATTACCTCGTTAAAGGCTCTGTCTCCAAAGACAGTCACATTCTCAGATACCGGGCGTTAGGATTTCAACCTATTAATTTGGGGGAGGAGGGACCCAATGCAGCCCATAGTAGGAGTTTAAGAAACGTGGTGGAAACTAGAACAATTGTTAGGGCATGTCTTGGAGAAAAGGCAGTGATGAGACTACCACAGAGCTCTATCAGCATCCATTTGAAATGAGAGAGCTTAGACCTGTCCTGTGGAGGATAAATCAGCAAAGAGCCGTGACCTTCTCCAAATGACCTTGAGATGCAAGGATCACACAGTGGGACTATGGGAGTGTGACTGTGGAACCCGGGTGAAGCCCACACACCTTGTATGATTCTCAGAGTGAGCACACCCATTTCTGGGGATTACTCCTTTGGAAATAATTGGAAAAGCTCTCAAAGATGTTTACCCAAGAGCTTTCACTGCAGCCCGGTACATAACATCAAAAATTAGATACCAGGGCGCCTGGATGGCTCAGTCGGTGAAGTATCCAACTCTTGATTTCGGCTCAAGTCATGATCTCAGGGTCAAGATCGAGCCCCGAATCGGGCTGCATGCTGGGCTTGGAGCCTGCTTAAGGTTCTCTCTCTCAAATAAAAAAATTTAAAAAAAAAATTTTTTTTAAAAAGGTTCTCTCTCTCTCCCTCACCCTCTGCCCCTCCTCCCCACTCACACTCACACTTTCACTCTAAAATAAAAGAAAAAATTTGATACCAATTGAGGATTGATTGGCTAAATTATAGTACAACTAATTAAATAATAATATTTAAACATCAAAATAGCTAAAATTAATAATGTAGGTCTATATGTAATCAGACAGGAGTAAGAATGGGTTTTCTTAGCAAAATTGCTGGAAAGATGGCCACAGCTGTTGAGTGCATGACAAGTTACAAAATCCAATCCCATTTACGTAAAGAAGGTAGTAGAGAGAGAGACCTGTGGATATCTGGGAAGACTTCACTCTGTTATCTCTGGGTGGCAGACTTGAGAGTGATTTTTTTTTCTTTATTTTTTATGATTTACTGTTTCAACTGAATTTTCACAAAATATATGAGTCATATTCATGATCAGAAGAAAAAAACGAGAGGTATCCTCAGGGGATTGTTCCCAGGGCCCAAGGTGCAAACCCAGCAGACCAGGGTCAGCCCCTGGCCACCAACAAAATCCAAAGGCCGCGGGCCGAGCTGTGGTGACACAAGAAAGGAATCTATTTCAGGGAGGCCAACACCAGGAAGATAGTGGACTGATGCCCCAAGAATTGTCTCCAATATGCTAGGAATGATTCTGGGTTTATAGAGGGGAAATGCAGAGCAAAGGTCAGTGGGTGTGTGGGGCTTTGCAAGAAAGGTCAGGTGGATCATTGTCTTGGGGTCAGTCACTCCGGGTCTTGCTGGCATCAGGGCAGCCGTTCCTGCTTAATGGGGTAGTTTCGGTTCCATCACAGGATGTTTTGCCTGTCAGTTTCTCGCTTGAGTTAAAAGATAAGCTGAAGAGAATGGATCAGTGAGGTACAGGCTGAAATCTAAATGGAGGAGGTTAAAGCAATAACAGGATCCTCTCTCAGGAGGACCACCAAGAAGCGTCATAACTGCATCACCTTGTGAATTAACCACTCTCTAGAGTCTCACTCTCAGCTTTGCTAGCTCAGAAGCTCCACTTAGAAACTGTATCGAGAACTGTATTACTATTCTGCTATAAATAGTAGAAAGCCCTACCAACCTTGGCTTACACGGATAAGTTTAAGTGGGACCACGCGGCTAGCTCCAACCAAGCACAAAGAGCTGATGTGTCTCTCCCAGCTATGCCTGGCTTACTCATTGTTATTCATCTAACAATGACCAAGGGAAAGCAGTTCAGGGCTGGTGCAGCAACTCATGGATGTCATCAAGGAGCCAGACCCCTCTCTAGCTTCTTGTCTGACATCCGTGGGAATGACTTGTCCTCATTGTCACAAAATGGCTGCTGCACTTCCAGGCCTCATACCCATGTCCTAAGTATAAAGAAGAGGGAAGGAAGGGCAAAAACATTTTCTCCTAGTAAGGCTTTCCTTTTGTTATCCAGAAAAGGAACGCACACACCCCACACACACCCCTGCAAGGACTTCCATCTACATTGTATTGGTCAGAACTACTGCAGCAGCTACCTTTAGCAGCTAGGGAATCTGGGGAAGTGAGTATTTTTAGCTGTGCACATGGGATGCAACTAATAAGGAATAATGGAAAATAGACTGGGATGACAACAGTCAGTGATGCACAGTACCCATGGGGTAATCATTCTAGCAGGAAACGGTTGATATTCTCCAACTTGCATTATCCAGACACCAATGTATTCATTCTCAGTGCAAGAGATCCCATTCCAGTGACCAAAATTCTAATGTTTCCCATCAGAACATCAGGGAACCAGCAAGTAAAATTATTAATCTAAACATGATGAACATGGAATCAGAGCCAAGGCAGGCACCCTTGGAGGCAGGCAGGTAATAGTGGAGGATATTTTTAGGATGAGAACCGATGGCTATCCCTGACCAAGCAGACCAGCTCTCTGTGACCTGATTGCTCATGTCACTCGGATTCAAAGTCCCAGTCCCCCAGTTGTCTTGGACACACACTGTCAACTTCCGTCTCTCTGACTCCCCATTTTGTGGTGTGTCTATGCCTGAATCCCCTTCTCTTTCGTCACATGATTTCTTTAGCTCTGTTAATGACATCTCTTTGGCTTGTGTTTGGCCCAGAGGTGCTCTGTCTCTCACCATTTGTGTTGATTTTATTGGTCAAGCTTTCAGAATCTTGAGGGGCCCCTATTTCCTCCCTACAAGGCTGACCAAGAGTTGAAGCTCTGCAGGCTAATAAAGCCAGTGGCCTCGGGCCACCGGTGAGAGCCTCAGTGCCATTTGTTGTCAGCATCTCAAAATCATATCCTACGAGGAGTGTTTGAAGTATTGGGGGTTGTTTGCCTGGAGAAGAAAAATTGAGAAGAATGAGCATCTGCCTAGCACCCTGAGTCATTGTCGGGGGTTGGACGTATGTGGTGGCCGACAGAAGAGACAGGACCACGGGATGGAACTGGCCAGAAGACAGATTTAGCCTAATAATAGATATTGTCCAGTAAAGGAGAGCATGCCCAATTTCTGGTCAGAGGTCCACCCAATCTGGGATGCGGTAGAGGGGATTTTTGTTTTGTATGGGCTCAATGGAATATTCCAAGAGTGAGGAATTTATATTTACACTAGATCCAGTTCTTTTCCACTATCTTAAAAACGGTTTAATTTCTCTAACCTCTTTCTTATTTCCTTTGTTTTTCTACAAAATTTAGAAATTGTCTTTCCTGCTGCCAGCCTCCCTGCTACATCACCTAGGGGATGCCTGGTCCTCCCCCCAATCCTGGCCTGAGTGTAAAGCTGTGAAAACCTCCTTCCCTGATACGATAGCTGATGCAAGTTTGGGGCACATGAAAGGGATCGTTATGAGATAATAATTCAAAGGAAAATGCAGAGGCGAAGATTATTTTGTTGAGGAAATGAAGAACTGAGATGTGTGAGTACATAGTTAGTGCTCATGCCCCCTTCCTTTCCCAGCCTCCTTGTGTTTAAGTGGGACCACGCGGCTAGCTCCAACCAAGCACAAAGAGCTGATGTGTCTCTCCCAGCTATGCCTGGCAGCAACTGTAGCGACCGTATGGTAGAGGACGGAGCCACAGGATGGAAGCAACCCAGACCCTGTCATAGCACAGGGCAGAGCTGCCTGGACTTTGAGCCAACAAGAAATCAACCACTGTTGGGTTGTGTCTGCGAGAGTTTCGAGTTTGCTTGCTCAGACAGCTAGTATTGCTTAAACTAAAACAGCCAAACCTTTTCATATATCCTTCGTATTTTCATAACCACACATGGGGAGGTAATATTATCCCCCTTTTCATAGGTGCAGTCACTGAGATTCTGAGACTTAAAGCAATGTCTCCAGAATCACACAATCAGCACATGCTGGAGCTCATATTTGAACCCAAATCTGTCTGACTCCAAAGCAAATGTTTCCATCACTTCCTTTCTTAGAAGAGTACAGTCCTGAAATGATTTTGTTTGCTGGGAATTCTTTCTCCTCTCTTAAACCCACCTTCACATCTTCCTATTTCCATTGAGTGGGAAAAAGAAGGTTGAACAAAGTCACTTTTTAAAGTTTTATTTATTTAAGTAATCTCTACACCCAACTTGGGGCTCGAACTCATGACCCCAAGACCAAGAGTCACATGCTCTTCTGACTGAGCCAGCCAGGTGCCTCACAAATTGGTTTTTAAAGTTTGCAAGGTTAATTTTTGCTAGCCTGGAATGGCCCAGGACCCTAACCCTTATGAACCTGCTGAAAATATCTGGTCCTGGAAAACTTGCTTGCTTCAAAGAAGGGATAATATTTAGATCTGTATGAAATTTACACAAAAACTCCATAGCATAAAAATAAAAGAAAGAATGGCAGACGAAGATACACTTACCAAAATTTGTGTTGCAATGAACAGATGAAAATCATATCTAAATATTTTGCCATGAATTTTTTAAACTCAATGAAGCAACAGCTCAAGAAAGATGTGAGAGAACAGAAGGATATGAAAAGTGAGCTGGCAAAATTCAGGAAAGAGTAGAATTAGAAATAAAATCATCACAGAAATGAAGAGAAAACCAGAAGCAGCACAAGATAGAATAGACATCTCTGAATACAGATAGGGACAAAGGACATACATTAGAAAGGCAAGCAAAATGAACAGCAAATAAGGAGAGAACGTGGTAGATTGGAAAGAAGGTAAAAGAGCTCCAACCTACACATAATTGGAGTGTCTGGGGGAGAAAAAGTAACAAAACACAAATATTTAAAGACATAATTTGCTTGCATTTCCCTAATGAGATAAAGCACTTTTTCCTATGTTCTTTGGCCATTTGGCTTTCCTCTTTTGTAATGTGCCTGTTCATTCTTTCAGCCATTTTTTATTGTTTTGTCTGCTTTTTTCTTATTGATTTGTAAGGATTCTTTGTATACTCCAAATGTGAGGCTTTTGTAGTTTATACACATTGCAAATATCTTCCTCCACTCTGTGGCTTGGCTTTCTGCTCTCTTAAAGATGGACTTTTTAGTAAACTTTTTATTTTGGAGTACTTTTAGGTTGACAGAAAAGTTGCAAAGATAATTCAGAGAGTTCCAAATACTCTTTAGCCAGCTTTCCCCAATCTTAACATCTTAAATTACTATGGTACATCTGTCAAAATTACAAAATTAATATTGTTACAATACTATGAATTAAACTATAGGCTGTATTCAGATTTCACCAGTTTTTCCATTCATGCCCTTTTTCAGTTCCAGAATCCCATTGAGGACAACACGTTTCATTTAATCCTCATGCTTCCTTAGTCTTCTCCAGGTTGTGAGAGTTTCTCAGTCGTTCCTTCTTCTTCATGATCTCGACACTTTTGAAGAGTACCAATCGAGTATTTTGTCAAATGTCCCTCAGTTTGGGTTTGTCAAATGTCATCTAATGATTAGACAGGGGATCTGTGTTTGGGGAAAGAATACCATGGAGATAAAATGCCCTTCTCATATCTGGGGACACATGAGGACCATGACTTAGCACTGCAATCTTAACTTTGAACATTGGGTTAAGGTGGTGTCTTCTGGGTTTCTCCACTGTAGGGTTTCTCCAACATTTTTGCACTGGGGGTTGCACCTGCAAACTTGTCCTCAAGCCTAATCTCCCATCTTGACAGCAACTTTATAAGCACCTAATTCTCTGCCTTTAATCCCCTTCTGATTGAAATAGCTACTTGTTTCTGTTGTCTGCAACTTACGTCTGCCTGATCCCTCTACTAGAGAAAGGAAGAGAGGGTAAGTCGACTAGACAGATGTAGTTACCAGAGGAAGAGGAGAAATCAAGGAGGCGAGGACCACAACCCAGAAGGAAAGTGAAGGATGGACGAAGATACACAGAAATGGAAATAACCATGTGTGACAGATGGAAATGCCCAAACTGTCATTCACATCCCAAGAAGATGCTCCATCTAACAGTAAAAGGAAATCAATAAGGCACCTGGCCTTGGATTGCTGGGGACATTGGTATAAGGTTGGGAGGTGGCCGGTTGCTGGTGTGGACCTGAGAGCCTAACTTGTAGTGAGATTGACGGGAAGTCAGAGTGATGCTAGTGGACAATGAAACGAAGATGTTGAGAATGGTGAAGGACAGTGTGGGGTGGACCGGGGAACTGGGACGTCTGGGGAATAAACAGCTAGCTCTACCGTATCAGGCTACCTCGGGTCTCCAATATCACAACTTCCACGTGTGGTTTCCAACAGAATTAAAGTTCCTGGAAAAGATTCTCCAACACTTTAAAAATGATACATACAGGCAAAGGGCACATTAATCAGGCATAAGACCATGTCGGCTAAATAAGAAATCTATCCCATGTTCATTGTGAAGCAGCTGCAAATGCTCTCCAGACAAAACAGAGTGGAGTCCATCCAGAACAGAGTGGAGTCACTGTTGCTGGTGTAAGAGATTGGTGAGGGGTGGACTTCGAGAGTGAACAAGGGAAGTATGACTGCAACCATTCTCCTTGTAAGTCAGAAAAGTTCCTTGTGATATTTCTAGACTACTGAGAATTTGGCACATGCCCCATGCAAGAAGCAGGACCCTGAACTATGTACATCCAATTAATTAAAGAACCAGTGCATCCACCTGGACCGGGGAATGTGACTGATTCACTTTGAGCTGCCAAGTGAATGCCTGTAGGCAATGGAATAATGGCCCCAGCCAGACAGAGAAAATGTATAAGTCTTGGCACCTATTCTGACTCCTTATTTCCTTCTCTGCCTGTGTGAGGGTTTCAGGCTTTTAAAAAGAAGCTCATTTGTAGGGATTCAATGGTCAGAATAGGGAGCAGAGCACTGCCCTTCTTTCCCATGCCCCACCACTGGGTCCAGAGATAGAGGGCTTCTTTTTGATGGCTTTTCAGGTTTGCGGACCTCCTAAAGTGATGGCAGAGCATTAGGGTCTCTCTGAGCCAAACTTAGCCCACAGCCTGGGGCCAGGTCCACGCGGGGATTAGCCCAGAGGAGACATCCAAAGGCACAGTGGGACCTCAGGGGGAACCCCGAGCTGACTGGAAAGTGCCCGCCACCAGTCACGATGGCCATAGCTGACCAACAGACCACACACCTTCTGCTTGATGCCACAGATGGGAAGAGCTGGCCTTCACACTTCTGACTCCTTTTCTGAAGACATTTGTGTGCCTCTTTATCTAGAAAATCCTCCTAGGATACATTCATTTGGCCTAACACCCTTGTCTTTCATTGAATAGTGCCCCCCTAAATCTATATCCACTCGTACCTGTGAACATGGCCTTTTTTGGAAGAGGGTCTTTGCAGATGTCATTGAGTTAGGACAAGATGGTATTGGAGTAGGTGGGGACTGGTGTCCTCATAAAAAGAGAAAAGACACACGGGGCGAATGACAGGTGGACACAGAGGCAGGGATTGGAGCAATGCTGCCACCAGCCCAAGGCCGGCAGCCACCAGACCTGGGAGAGGAAGAGCCATTCTTCTCTGGAGCCTCCAGAGGGAATGTGGCCTGCCAAGTCCCTCTAGAGGGACTTCTGGCCTCCAGAACAGTGAGAAAAATTAATCTGTGCTGTTTTACGCCACGCGGTTTGTGGTACTTTATTACAGCAGCCCCAGGAAGTGTAATACGACCTTAAATCTTTCTTACGTTTGCTCAGTAGGTGTCCCTTGGACACATTGCTCTGAATGGGACATTTCCAACACATAGGATACAGTGATTGATTAGCGTTTCGTTAAACACACCAGGTGCATACTTACACTTCAGATTTCTTAATAATTTCAATTAATAAAAAGTAGATAAATATTAATGAATAATTAATGAATATTAATGGTGGTGGTTGTTTTTAACACCCCCAAATCTCCACATAAAAAGAGACCAGAAGTAGAAAACAAAACCCAGGGCGCCTGGGTGGCTCAGTTGGTTAAGCGACTGCCTTCGGCTCAGGTCATGATCCTGGAGTCCCTGGATCGAGTCCCGCATCGGGCTCCCTGCTCGGCGGGGAGCCTGCTTCTCCCTCTGACCCTCCCCCCTCTCATGTGCTCTCTCTCTCATTCTCTCTGTCTCAAATAGATAAATAAAATCTTTAAAAAAAAAAAAAAAGAAAAGAAAACAAAACCCAAAGCCATGAACGAAATCCACAACAGATTCGGGACAGTGGATCCCCCTAAACCCAAAGAACGGATGTTTACGAGCAAACTGCTCACAAACACAGGAGCAGCCTCCTAGAAGCCAGTGTTCAGGACGAAGATAAGGAAAGGCAGCTGGCCCTCTCTCTGATGGGCCTGAGAACCACAAAATGGCAGCCAAACCGGGGAGGGACTTGAAGGCTGCAGGTCCTGGGTAAGAACAAGGGCCTCCATGTGGTCAAGCTGGGCCTGAGCATCCCAGCCCTGGGAACTCTCAGACCAACACAGCAGAGCTCCATCCCAAATCCAAACCCAGCACCAAGGAGAAGCTGCTCAGAGAAGAGGCGCATTTGAGAGGCCCAGGTTGGGGGCAGGGGGAGTCAAGGAAAGAGAAGGCCCTGCACAGTGGGCGAGGGGTCAGAGAAGACAGGTGTCAGGAAGCGGGAGGCCGTATCTTCTAAATGTTATGAAAAGAACAGAAGCGAGAGCTCTAGAGTCATGACATTCCAAAAAGTGATCTCAGCCCAACCTTCTCCTCTCCAAGTACAGAAAATTCATTTTACTTAAACATGAGCAGCCAAAAGGAATCTCATTCAAATATCATGCCGAGTTGGTCTGAGAGAAAAGAAAAAAGAACACAGTAACGGGCCTCATGGCCCAGGGAGACACCCCAGGAGGATGTGGCCAGAACATGGAGGAAAACCAGTCATTTAATATTTCGAGATGAGCAGAAACAAATAACATGACGGCAGCTCTGAAAGAAGCACAGACTGAAGGACAGCATGAAAAGACGGGGGTGGGGGGAGCAGAAACTGTCTTAGAAATGAGTCCACACCAGGGGAATCACAGATACAAACACACACGGTAGATGCTGGCTCCGGTGAAACAGAATATGAAAAAGGCGAATGTTTCCTTCCAAAGGAATGAATGAGAAATGAAAAAAAATTCCAGAGAAAGTAGCAGGAGCCAGGCAAGGATCAAACACTTGTAAAACAGGAATTAGCAAGAGGAAAACTCAAGCTATAAAACAGAATACTACTCCAAGGGAAAGCGTGGAACATTTTTTCCTAAACGGGCACCATGCATGGTGAGACTGGGCTTGTGGAGCTGTCGGGCTTTGGAAAGAAACCCACTCTGTACGTTGGCTAGAGAGTCCAAATTGCTGAGAAAGGAAAGAGTATCAGGTTGCATGTAGACTTCTCAACAGCCACACTGTATGCCAAAACACAGCGGAGTGAAATATTTAAGATACTCAAGGAAAGAACACGTGAGCAAGCCAACCTTGAAGGACGAAGACCATAGACAGACAGACCGCTATGGACATTCAAGAGCTCGGGGACTATTCTTCCTAAAGAATCCGCTAGAGAACGAGGTTCGAACAACAAAATGACTGGAAAGACAGCACCATATGGGCGGGCAGCAAGCTAGCTGCCAAGAGTAAGAGATACTTGTTAGGGAGGCCATAGAGAAGGCCATGCCTGGGTCCGGACGCTACAGGTGTAATACAACTATCAGAAATGGGAGGAGGGAGGGGGCGGGGAAGATGTCATACAAAGCAGAATCAGCTTGCCGATGGCCTCACAGGTAGAAGCAGGAAGGAAAAGTGTGTTACTTCAGGTTACATACCAGGTGAGGGGAGGGGGAGCAAGAAGTTATTAGCTCATTTTTTTTTAAAGATTTTATTTATTTATTTGACAGAGAGAGAGACAGCGAGAGAGGGAACACAAGCAGGAAGAGTGGGAGAGGCAGAAGCAGGCTTCCCGCGGAGCAGGGAGCCCAATGCAGGGCTCGATGCCAGGACCCCGGGATCATGACCTGAACTGAAGGCAGACGCTTAACGACTGAGCCACCCAGGCGTCCCTTAGCTCATTTTAATACTGCTCCCGGTAAGGAACTCATAGGAAAAAAGGCAAAACCAGGGCACTAACGGTCTCATGTAACAGTATCGAATCAATGTACCCATGAGAACAATAATTCAAAACTTCCTAAATACCGAAAGAGAACACACAAAATAGATCCCATGGAGACCTACATGTAATAAACCAATGTGACTGGATAGAGGCCAAGCATATCAATCGTATTGATAAATGCAATGGGGCTTAACTCAGCTATTAAAAGAAAAAATATTCAGGGGCGCCTAGGTGGCTCAGTCGTTAAGCATCTGCCTTCAGCTCAGGTCATGATCCCGGGGTCCTGGGATCGAGCCCCGCGTCGGGCTCCCGGCTCTGTGGGAAGCCTGCTTCTCCCTCTCCCACTCCCCCTGCTTGTGTTCCCTCTCTCGCTGTGTCTCTCTCTGTCAAATAAATAAATAATAAAATCTTTAAAAAAAAAATATTCAGATTGGCTTGAATGGCAAAATCTCATACATATTGGGGACACTCCTAACACAAAGAGATTCAGAAATGTTAAAAATAAATGGATAGAAAAAAATTAAAAGTATTTAAAAGATAGAACAGGCAAATACAAATAAAAAAGAAATCAAGAGTTGCCATCTTGATATCTAGCAAGGTAGAATTCAGGCCAAAGAGCATTAAGTGAGCCAAAGTAGGACACTGTATACTTTGAAGCCCAAAGTTGGCAACTCATGATGAAGATTTAACAGTAATACTTTTGCTGGATGCAATGACTTAGCAACAATGTTCATAAAGCAGAAGCTGTAGGAGATGACAGGAGAAATATACAGAAACATAGTTTTTTACCAACAATATCTAGTATCTCAAATACAGATCAATGAACATATAGATGATAGATAGATGATAGACAGACAGATGTAGGTAGAAAACTTAACAAAATCATGAAGGCAGATCTTATAGATGGATAAGAGACAAAGGCAGGTGCTGTGACATACCACCCATTTTCCTTCAGAAATGAAAGATTTACTCCCCTACCTACTGCAACTGTCCTCAGAAGATGGCCCTCAGCTGTCAGCCCTCATGTGGGTTTGCCTCAGCAGAAGAAACTGCTTCATCCAAGGTCACGCCTCTTTCCAAGCAGCCCATATCCAATGATGGGTTAGTGTGAGGCAAGAGGGGCCCCACCTGTCACCCCATCCCAGCTCCAGAGCTCCCTATGGGCTTGGCGGGGTACTCTGTTGAAATCATTCAACTTGTCCCTCTGTCTGATTCTACTTCAGTCCTGTCCTTTCCACAGGTGTTCATCCAAGGATCATTCTTTAATAAACACCTTGCATGCTAGTCTCTGTCTCAGAGCCTGCTCCCCAGGAATTCAACTTGTGACAGAAACATACAAATTTAAAATGCACTGAGAAACAATTTCTCACCTACCAAATTGGGCACAAAGCCAAAAGTGTGACAACGTACTCTGTCAGCAAGGTGAGGGATAAAAGTACTCTTACACTGCTGGTGGGAAATCAAGTAATATCTTACAGAATTATATACCAGTAACCTCTGACCCAGAAAATTTGGGAATCTATCCCGTAGACAAACTAGCAGATACTTGAAAAGATGCATGCACAAGACTTTATTATAGCACAACTTTGTAATAACAACAAAGAACTGGAAACAAAGAACAATGAACAAAGGACTGGTTAAGTAAACAAAGTCTGGCCACACAGTGAAGTACTATATAGCTATGACAAGGAACAAGGAACATCTCTTTCTACTAATGTGGAGTGCTCCCCAGATAGCAAGTGGAAAAGCAAGGAATAGAAAAATGTGCCTGGAATGCTTTTATTCATCTAAAAAAAAAAAGTAGAGGTTCTCAGTTGGTTAAGCGTCAGACTCTTGATTTTGGCTCAGGGTGTAATCTCAGGGTTGTGGGATCGAGCCCCGTGTCAGGCCCTGTGCTCAGCAGGGAGTCTGCTTGAGATTCTCTAGCTCCCTCTCCCTCTGCCCCTCCCCCTTCTTCTCCCTCTTGCTTAAAATAAATAGATAAATGATAATTTTTAAAAGTAGGGGCACTAGATACATACATACATTTGCTTGTCTAAAAAAAATGGAAGTACAAAAATAGCTGAATGGTTATCAGTGAGGGAGGAAGGGATGGAAGAGAGGAGACAGGGATAGAAGCTAGACTTCTCTGAATACCTTGTTTGGTATGTTCAACTTTGGAATTAAGCTTAAAAAGCAAGCCCTAAAAATGAAAAGGGAAATTATACAAGTAAACCATAATTATGTAACGTAACCACCAGTTTGTAATATAACCAACCAAGGAATTATTCCCAGTGACTTAAACACAGTAATTTGACTATATATCCCTAGTGGGATATGCTGTAAGGACAAAAAAAATTTCAAAAATATCACAAGCTGTTTCCTGTAATCATGTTGTTAGCTGTGGTGGTTCTTGGTGTTAGTCTGAGACTGGTGTGTGTGTGCTTGTTTGGGGATAAAGCAAATGAGTGATTATGGTGGTACCATTATGAGTCAGGATTTTCAGTGTGGGGGGAAAGGAGATTAAGATGTGAGATCAGTGAGGTTCAGTTAAAACTCTGTAGTTCTGCGTGTGAATTAGTAATATCAGCATGAACATACTATATATTTTCTCTCTTAAAAGCAGTATATATGGGACACCTGGGTGGCTCAGTCAATTAAGGGTCTGCCTTTGGCTCAGGTCGGGATCCCAGGGTCCTGGGATCGAGCCCCATGTCGAGCCCCAAGTCGGGCTCCCTGCTCAGTGGGGAGCCTGCTTCTCCCTCTCCCTCTGCCCCTCCCCTGGCTCGTGCTCTCTCTCTCTCTCTCATGCAAATAAATAAATAAAATCTTAAAAAAAAAAAAAGCAATACATATTTCCTAGCTATAGCTAGGTCTGGAAGGACCTAGAAACAGTGAGCAGTCTAGGAGCAAAGAACATCCCCCTCTGTGAATACATTTCCCAACAGAAAGGACCACGACTCATCACAGAAATGGCTATTCCCAAGATCAGGACAGGCACATACAAAATCATTTGCTTCAGAACATCTTGTCAAATCATAAAACAAGGTGCTCCTGTCAAAGTAACTCAGGAACCAACCTGAGTAAGTTTCCACCAGCCAAAGATGAAAATATACCAACATCAATAAGGAGAGTAACTACAAAGGACTGAACATTTTTTTTTCCAATCTGTGAGTTTATAATGCTACTAAAGGAAACTCCTTCCTCACTTTTCGGCCATGCCAAGGAACCATATTTTGAAAAACTGGCAAATAAAGGAAAAGAATCAAGCACTGACTGTGCCTTCATTATATGAATTGCAGCTCTGAGTAACCAAAGAGTCTCAGAGACTAAGTTTCTTGTTATAAAAGAAGTTCAGCTAATAAATGGAAAAGGGGAGGTAGAATTAGAATGTCGCCATTTTGCAACCCTAATGAATGAAGGATTTACGCAATGGTCATTAATGCCTGCTAATATACAAAAAAAGAAGCAACCAGCTATTTATGTGCCTCCTGATGCACTAATATACCACCAGCCAGGGAATAGTCCTGCCAAAAAATTAAACCTGAGTCTGATAAAGACTCTAGATTTAACTACCAACTCATGAGAAATATAAGTGATGGGGAAAAATGTAGGGTGACTGACCATCCTGGTTTGCTCAGGATTTCCCCAGTTTTGGCACTGGGCAAACTGGGTTGGTTGTCACCCTAATGTTAAGCTGCATCACACGGATGAAATTACCAAAATCCAATTGTAGAAAACTCTAAAAGATGAACAACCTAAATCCTTCGATCAAAACCCAAAAAGCAAGGAAAAAATATGGAGAAACGTACTATAGGTTAAAAGCTATTTAAGAGTCCCAAGCACATGGGGAGCCTGAGTGGCACAGTTGGTTGAGTGACTGACTGTTTCAGCTGGGGTCATGGTCTCAGGGTCGTGAGATCAAGCCCTGTGTAGGGCTCTGCACTCAGCACAGTCTGCTTGGGATTCTCTCTCCCTCTGCCAATCCTGTTCGTGTTATCTCTCTCATATAAATAAGTCTTAAAAAAAATAAAGAGTCCAAGTACCAATTGCAAGGTTTGGACTTCATTTGGTTTCTGGATTTTGGGCTTAGTTGGATCACTAACTGGATATTTGATTATATTGAGGAATTATTATATTTTAGGTGTGGTTGTGCTATTGTGGGCCTTTTTAAAAGTCATCTTTTGGAAATCCTGAAATACTTACAGATGAAACTATATGGTCTCTAGGATTTGCATCCCAGATTTGGAAAGTCATCTGATGTCAGGGGAGTGAATGGTATGGGTGAAACAAGATTGGACATGAATTGTTAATTGTTGAAGCTTGATGATAGATACACAAAGAGATGCCGATTATCCAAGTGGGTGGTGATTGAAACAGATTCCACTTTCCATCTCCTCGAAGACAGCAGCACCTCTTGAGTGGACTCAGCACAACCCTGCTCCAGTCCCAGAAAAAGGCTCCCAACACAGGCTGTCTGACGAGAGTCTAGCACGTTACCTTCATGCCCAAAGAACAGCCTGGGTTTTATGAGGGTTTGTCCTAAAGGTTGGAAGCTCATGAGTTGACCATCTGGCAAGATAGAGAGGCCAAAAGCCCTGTGTTCTAGACCTGGCCTTGACACTGATCATCTGTGGGACCTTGGGCAGGCCCCATGTTCTCTCTCTGGGGCTCAGCGGCTCAGTCTCTGAATGGATGGAGCCAAGTGCTCCCCCAAGTCTTCCAGCTCAGACCTTGTGGCCCCATGAGCCTGTTTCCATGCCTTTCCCAGCTCCTTCTCCATCACTTGTGGAGTTTTCCCACAGCCCACTTTTCCAACCCTGACATTTTTAATCAGCCAACCAGCCTGCACTGAGCCCAGCCCTGTGCCAGGCTCTGTTAAGTGACAAGGACAAAAATGGACAACGTGAAAACATGGGGCTTCTATTTCCTGCACTCGGGGACAGGGGATGCAGAAGTCAGGAAGCGTGGCTTCTTTCTGGTGAGAGGCTTGCCCTCACTTCCTGTCAGCTTCAATCTCAGCCCCCTCTTCAAGGAATTTATAGTAGTGTTAGGAAGACAAGATTAACACAGATTTCTATCTCATTTTGCCAAAGGTGAAAAATGCCACCTTCTCCACAACAGCAACCAGTAAAATGTATCCCCAAAAGAACCTCGTTTATATCAGGTCTGTTTCATAATTTTTAACCCTTAACATGGGCTTTTAAATCCTACTCTAAACTATGAAAAGAACAAATCCGCCATTGATTTATAGCTCTTTCTTCTCTGGCCAAGGAGCGCATGGCTGTCTGGTCCTCGTGAGGGTGTCCTGCTACGGCTGCTCCGTTCTGCCATGAACTGAATGTTTGTGTCCCCTCCAAAATTCATATGTTGAAACATAATGCTGAAGGTATGGTGTTAAGAGGTGGGGCCTTTGGGAGGTGAGCCGGTCCTGAGGGTGGGGCCCTTAGGAAGGGGATCCGTGCCCTGATAGAAGAGACCCCTTCCACCATGTGAGGGCAGCCGTCTGTGAACCAGGAAGCGGGCCCTTACCAGACACAAAACCTGCTGGGCCTTGATCTTGGGCTTGTCAGTCTCCAGGACTGTGAGAAACGGATTTCTGTTGTTTATAAGCCACCCGATCTGCGGTATTTTTGTTACCACAGCCCATATGATTAGGACTCCTCCGGCACCTCATACTCCTCTGGGTGCTGGAGCCTAAACTCCTGTTGGTAGCCCCTCTCTCTCGGAGAAGCCCCCTCCCCGAGCCACAGCTCCTAGCCGCCCCTCACAACTGTGCAGGTTGCTACCCTGGCTTGCATTGTCATCAGACTGGCCCTGTCTGAGGAGATGGGGGACAAATGGGACCCTGCCAGGTTCAGATTCCAAATTTGTGGGTTCCTCCCCTACATGGGAGAGATTGCAGGGAACGATGGGGCATTGCCGTAACTACCGAAGCCCCTTCTCAAGCTCCTATTTACAGCAAAGAGAATGCCGTGTCAGCCCAGAAAACCCCTGCGCCAGCCAGCCTGAGCAAGAAATGCAAGTTCAGTACTTGCAAGAGTCATCTGGGGCCCACCCCCTGGGGGCGGGAGCACTGCCACAGGTGAGATCAGGTCTCAGGTAAGCAGGTGGCACATAGGTGACTGAGCAGAAATGGCTTCCAACTCGAGCTTACCTGGGTCCCAAGCTATAATTCTTGTGGACCCCTGGTCCAGCATGGGGCAGCTTCCAGCTTTCTTGTGGGAAGGAAGGATGGCAAGGACTAGAACCAGACACATCACAGTCAGAGGGAGCCTCCGCTCCTAGAGAGTGAACATTCCCCCCAAATCACAAGCTGTACTTGACCAACACAGAGCTGGACAAGGGGCAAGGAGCTGACACACCTCCCCAAGAGTCAGGAGATGTCCTGCATCCAGGGGGAGAACCCGGAATTGAGAAAACTGGGAATAGGTCACACTGCAGATAGGCTGAATGAGGGGCACCAGTTCTTTCCTGCCACATTCTAGACAGCTCACCCCCCGTCCTTCTCCGTGGAAACCCCACAGGGAGCCCCTCTATGCAGTAGGATGTGCCTGTGTTCAGCCAAGAAGTCACGGAGTGGGCATGTCATTATCGAAGAGAGCATCTCCATCCACACTAGAGAGGTGTTCTCCTAAATTCCAGCTCTGCTTGGCCAACACAGTTCTCAGAACTAAGAGTTGGCCCAGAAGCATGGCGTGTCGCAGAAATGTCACAAGATCACTGACAAGTCTTCGTGGGGAAGGCCACCTGCGAGGCCAGTCTTGGAGGGCAGGAGGACTCGACTCGCAATAAAAGAGCTCTCCAAGCACTCACAGGAGTGGGGGCTTGGTTATCCCCTCGCATTTCCCTCCTGTGTTCGCAGCCGAACTACGGGAGGCTGAAGCACACGGTTGGGTCTCTGCGCAACTGTCCTTGCGTCCAACACACCTCCTGGCCTGCAGCGGGCTAGCCCTTAACGCTCCGGCCTTTGGCAACTTTGGGCCCCATTCTCCTCCACTGAAAATTGAGGGGTATAACCTCTGTTCTCTGCGGGCCTTTCCTGGCTTTCCGCCATTCTAGGTGGAGCTCGAGAAAAATATTTGAATTGAAAACTATCCTGCTGTTGGTTGAGCTATAAAGTCAAGACAGGGGAGCCTGGACTTGTGACCACCACTGCAGATAGTCCGCTTGGCTCGGTCCAGAGTGAGGCGAAAGGGCAAGAGGTCCAGTAGCACTGGCCCCGGCTGCTGGGGCTACACCAGGGTCTGGAGCCGGGGAGATGTTGTCCAGTGAGGACGGTGTGCAGGGAGAGAAGTGCTGGTCCCATTGGCATCGGGTCACTTCCAAATCACCGAGCACTTAGTCAAAGGAGCTACCCCTCTACCAAAGTTACTTGCAGCTTTTCCACATTTTATTCATTTCCAAACCACAAATTTGACAGTTACCCAGAACATGCAATGTTTGCCAGTCAGCTGGCAAAAAGCTCACGGGAAACCATGAGTCCGTCCTTGGCGAGCAGGGCTTTGCCCCCAGCCCTGCCTCGGGGCCGGGTCTGATGCGACTTGGGTCTCTAATCAGCAACGGGGCTTACAGTCCCTCCCAGACCCAGTTCCTTCACCAAATGCGTGAGGTCCCAAGAGAGTAACCTCGGCTGGAGCTGTACTTTGTGCCTCTGCAAGAGGGAAACTGACTGGCTCATGAAAAAATTTTCCTAAGACCTGGGCTGAAGAGCTTGGCCTAAAATCAAGCCCTATCTCCATGCCCTTCAGGACTTCCTGTATGGACGGAGCCGAGACATCCTCAAACCCAGACCATGCTCTGTTCTCTCGGGCTCTTTCTACTGTGCGTGCTCTTCACCTCCTCTCTAAGTGCCCACCTCTAGAGCTAGATGCCTCGTTGGGAATCACTAATTGTTGTGGGAAAACTGCTTGCTAATCAGGAAGAAGGGAGGGTGGGGAGGAAAGGAGGGAGGGAAGGAAGGAGGGAGGGAGGAAGGAAGGAGGGAGGAAGGAAGGAAGGAAGGAAGGAAGGAAGGAAGGAAGGAAGGAAGGAAGGAAGGAAGGAAGGAGGAAGAAAGGCTTTCCTCAGCCACCTCTCCTTGTAGGGCCATGGTTAGTTCATCTCTGGGTCCATCTGATGTATATCTGGATAGTGTCCCAGTAGCTTGGAAGGGTCTTTTGGAAGAAGGGTAGAGCCTTGGGCAATGTTTGCTGAGAGGAGCCTGGAGAGACTTGAATGTATCTGCCCAAACCATTGAGGGGAAATCTGAGCATCTGGGAGCAGGCCAGAGAAGTGGGTAAAAAGAAGAGTCAGAAGAGTGTCTTCAGAAAGATGGGAACCAACCAAGAAGGTCTTGGAAGAACTAGGAAGGAGGTCAGCCAGTGAGAAAGGCACTGGGAAGGAGGCAGGCAAGAATTTAGAACCGAAATGTCTGAGATCATCTTTTTGGTTGTTTTCCGGGCTGTGAAGTGAGATAGCCTTCCCCAGGACCCACAGCAAGCCCACATCTTCAATAAGCATCTGCTACACACGACCACCTTTGGTGAGTGGTGCTTCAGGACGATGAAGCGGGTCGGGGGAAGCGTCTGGCTTGAGTCAGGGGGGCATGGAGGAGAGTGGCAGCAGGCATTGGGGTCTACAGCATGCTTACGAGACAGGTGCCTACCGAGATGCAAGTCACAGGGGGGTCAACCCAGAGCAGAAGCCTCGCCCCTGGGACCTCCACGGAGCCCTGGGGAGGCACTGGGCATAGCCTTCTCTCCGTGGGATGGGGCATGACCCATTTCCCATCATTTTAAGGGAAGCGCTCCCCACGGGCTGGTGGACAGAGGGCAGCTGAGTCATGTCACTAATGGCTTATTCACCAATCCTCCTTCCCTGCACTCTTCACACCAGCCCTGAGAATAACTTTTCTTTATGACCACTCAGTGCCCCACATAAAACCAACTTCCCTGCAGGACGGTGGCAATTCCAAGACGCCTAGGGCGGTCTGACATTAAAATAAAGCACTCCACGGTCATTTTCCCAACTGCTAAGAGTTTTATTCCACTTTAGGCTGCTTAAGACCGTGAGAGCAGCCTCATTTGACCTTACTGGTGTCCCTAATCATCGAGTTCCCTCTGATTCTCCGGCTGTCAGCTCCTGGTGAAGCAGGAAGAGGACACAAAGTCATTACATATGGTGGCTTGTTGTGCAAGCCCTTTCCAGACTGTTTTCCTAATGACTGATTTTCTTGCCAGTTAGCATCTAAGTCTTTTGCAGCCAGACCTTATGCTATTGCTAATTTTAAAATAATGGTAAGACAGTTGTGCTCAATTCTTCTGCTCTGGTTTCTTAGCAATGGCTCTTACAGACTTCCGACTCACTTATAAGGTGTGATCATAAAATAATGAAGCCGATTATTTAAGCAAATGCCTGGGAATAGATTCTCTTTTAATTTGGAAGACAAAGTTAAAAACAACAACAACAACAACAACAACAAAAAGTGACCTGTACTTGGACTTTTAGAAAATACGGTATCAAGAATCACTTTATTGAAAATGCTCCTGCATTGATAAATCAAGAAAAATTGAGCTTTTGTGGGGTTTAAGATCACGCACCCATGCAGCTTTAAGGAAACTTACTATCCAACCTTTTACTAAATCATCATTAATTTTCACACCAGCCACTCTTTTATGACATACAATTATCTCAAAGTGTCTCAAAATAATCACCTTAGAAGTCTCTGTGTTTCTAATTTGTTTCAGCATTTTTGAGGACTTGAGATAAATGGACCCCCTGTGTGTCCTTCGTATGATCCCCCTGCGGTGAGACCAGCAGGACGCCAATGAGGGAGGCGCCTCTTACTATACGAGCAGGTAAGGTCTCACCTGAGCAGCCAGGCTGAGTACTTTTCAGTTCCCACTGGACTGTCCACCACCCGGGGGAAATATGTGTCCCACAGACCTGAAGTTGGAACTGAAAAGCCCTAGGAGGAATCTCCCTCAGCCTTGACCATCAGAGGACTAATGGACAGCCACACGGACAGCAGTAGTGGAAGCCAGCTGGGAACTGGACCCTGAGAGCAAGACATGCTGGCAAAGTGCCCGCACAGTCTCCCCGGGGCCACGACAAAGGCGTCTTGGAGGAGATGTAAAGATGACCACTACTCAGCCTGACCCTTCCGGAAAACAGACAAAACAACAGGTGGGGTGTAGCGGGGGCTCTAACAAAGGTCTGAGGCCAGAGCTATAAGGAAGCTTAGATTCACAGAGAAGCTCAGAGATGCCTGCCTCCTGCAGGGAGGCAACACCTGAGCCAGGACTTGAAGGATGGATGGAGTTCCCCGGACCGGGAATGACAGAGTTTGCATTCCAAGACGAGGGAAGGATGGAGCAAATGCAGGGAAAACACGAGCACAGTTAGCAGGACCTGATCTCCTGTGGCTGGAGTGTCAGGCACGGGGCAGGGGAAGTACAAGGGCAGGCGAGTCTGGAAAGGACAAAGGGCCTTGTGTCCTGCACACAAACGGGCCATCTCTCCCTTTAGGGCCTGGGCACACTCTGGTCCATCTGCTTATGCATCGTGAGCAGGCAAGTGGCAGAAAGGACCTGACATCAGACCTCCTTCCCCCTGGCCCTGCAGAGAACAGACCCTAGAAAAATCAGCCAGGCTGTAGGGCTGCCTCGGAAGGTTTGGCCAGGCACCCGAGAGGGTGGTGCTGGGAAGCAGAGCGGGGGCTCCCCAAAGCTCAGGTGAGCAGTGGCCATCACGGGATGTCCAGATGTGCCCTGAGATGCCCACCAGCAGGGATTCCAGCCCCAGAGGGCACCAGACAAGGTCCCTAATTGTAACTCAGAGCAGGGACCCAACCCCAAGTGTTGAGCTGAGCCAAGAGAATGGGGTGGAAGACGAAAAGAACGTGGTCCCTTAGGGGCCACCTCCAGGGTACCACATCCATGTCTGCTCAGAGCAGGAGAGCCTCGGGGAGTGCCAGAAACCCTGAACCACTTGCTCAGCCCTCACGCCCCAAGCCTGGCTGCGCAGGAAGACACAACCCCCTAAAGTCAAGCACAAAGGCCCTTTTGATGTTAAGGATTTTACTGCTAATCGCTACCCAAATCCAGAAATGTTCCCTTAGGAAATTGCTCAGTGCCTGCTCTGGGAGAGCCGCTGTGCTTGGTGCTGGGGGGAAACAGAGAGGGGCACGGTGTAGCACAGAGGCAATAAGCCCCCCAGATCTGGCAGTCCAGGGTAGGAGGGGGAGGATAGGGAGAGCAGAGGGTGCTGCAGTTGCACAGAGGGGTCCCCAGCCCCAGGGAGGGGGTGATCCAAGCATTTCTTACAAGAATTACCTGAGGACCAGCAGGAATTCACCAAACAAAGGGCCCTCCAGACAAAGGAGCAGAAGGTACAAAAGTCTGCAGGGGAGAGAAGGTTCTCAAAATCCCAGACCCTTGCAAAGGCCTCCTAGCCATTGTCCCTAGAGCAAGGGCAGCAGTGTGCCCAAGAGTTAAACCAGCAGGTGGAGGCTTGCCCCCCTGGGGTCCACACTCCGCTCCACTCTCTGGAGCTGCGGATGTCTGGCAAGTGACTTCAGCCTCTTGTGCTTTGGTTTCAGGCAGTGGGAATAATGCTCACCACAAAGGATGTGCTCAGTGAGTATCGATTACTCTTATTTGTTCATGAAATGTGAGAGCTGCCCCTGTCTGGGCTGAGCAGTGGCAAGAGTCCAGGTAAGGACAGGTACGGGGCAAGCTTTCGCCTGGACCCTGAGCAGTGGCTGAGTTCCCAGGCAAGGACACACATCAGGGCCCCACTCGGCTCCTGGACCTTCAGGTGCAGAGGTAGAGGTGAGGGGAGGCAGCCTGGTCCTGTGCTGTCATCGGGTCCTATCCCCAACCCCCGACCACACTCCAGCTCCAAGCTCTGCTGCCTGCTTTCCTGCCCAGATCGTTTTCCTTGCCCACCACCACCTCTTCCAGCCCCAACCCTACCCTCCTGGCCCTCTTGGTTTGGAAGAACCCTCAGCTCTGGACAACAAATCCGCAACACATGGGTGCCCGGTTCTGCAGGAGAGGAGGGGACTTTACCCTCACCTTTGCCACTCCCTCCACCAAAGTCCTTGTGGCTCTGGGAGCCCAGGTGACAGGGGAAGTCAGGGAGTGGGTCTGGGGCAGTAAGCAGTTGCCACAGGGCTGTGTCGAGCAGACATGAGGACTGGCATGGGGGAGAGCTTGGTGACTGGTGGGGGGGGGGGTTGCAGAAGGTGAGAGGAGTGCCCTGGGAAGATGCCCTCCTTCTGCTTCTGCCAGCCACATGAGACCTTCCCCAGCCTCTGCCTGTCCAACCCAAGGGTCTCTGTTCCAGGGAGGACAGCAGTGTTTGTACCCATCCATCCATTCAGGAAACACTGAGCACATCCCAGTGCCGGGCACTGTTCTAGGCCCCACAGAACCAACAGGCCCCACCCCCATGGAGCTGCTGCTCTCTATCTACTGCTTCAGGCTAATAGGTGAACAGCCTAGCGTGCGGAGGGCTGCACAGTGGTCCCCATGCCTCCTGCTTTTCTCCCTTCCTGGGCTCCAGGAATGATACCCCTTAGGCACCCCTTCCACAAGGTTCCCAGGCTACTGCCTTCTGATGGTCCTTCATCTCCCTTCCAAAGCATTTATACTGATGGTTTCTACAAAAAATTAAATTAAATTAAATCAAACGAAATGAAATAAAATAAGTAAGATAAGGTGGACATTAAAAGAGTGGGCGATGCACAGAGAGCAAGGGTGGCCCCCGGAGGGACGTAGCCTGCCATTAGGCTGTACTCCCAGCTGGAATATGGGAGCTAGAGCTCCACCCCTCTCCAACACACCTGAGAACGCTCAGGGCTCAGGGATGCAACAAGGACCCCATAAGGTGCAGCCAGTCTGGGGCCGGGGCCCCACTATGGGTAGTCATGACCACCTTCTGCTTTGGGCAGACCCTGCCCAAAAACTTGACCTTCATCAGCCCAGCAGAGAGCTCCAGGACCGTAGGTACAGCTGTGGTTTATAGCACTGCTCATGTGTGCCGGGCAGACCATGACCCCGGGCTGGCAGGAGAGGGGAGGGCCAGAGCAGGCTAGGAACGGGAGCTGGGGTGTCTCCCCAAACTGGGCTGCACTCCCAGTCACAGCACCCCTGCCTGCCTTTCGGGCCCCACAAGGCCCAGGTTTGAGCCTGCACCCTGTGGCCAGCGAGTGTCAGCCCCAGTGTTGTGCCCAGAGGGTCACTGTCCCTCCTCCTACGCAGTCTGAAACTGCACACAGTCACCCGTCAGCGGTGTGAGCACCAGCCAGTCACTGACCATGCTGAGCCTTCATCTTCCCACTTGGAATAATTACTCCTACCCCTGAGGGTTAAATGATGCACGCACTGAGCACCTAGCTGCATCTGGACAGGTAGAACAGTCCCGTAAATGTTGTCCTCCACCCACCTTCGAACCTCAGCAGGTGGCTCCTGGCAGGGACCTGGCATGGGGCATCCGAACCACACTGGCAGCTCCCCAGTCCAGACTGAGCGAACTGACCCCTGGGACATCCATGTGCTTTCATCGAAGACAAGCGCCAAAGTCCACACCGGGCCGGTGGCCGACTGTGGGGCTGGCATGGTTGCTCCCTCCCCACCAGGTGCCCACCAGCACCAGCCCTGACTCACTGGGATGGTCCCCAGCCCCTCGCCCAGGTGCCCCCAGCCTCCACCCCTGCACCAGGGCAGAGTGGTGTGAACCACAGCTGCGTTCCAGGACGAGGATACTCGAAGGCCAAGGGCAGACGGTAACAAGGACGGAGCCAGCTTCAGAGCGCGGGCACTTGGCCCAGCTCACACGGACCCGGCGTGCCAGGTGCACTGAGCCGTCTGTACATTAGTTCTCACCGGCAGCCTCACGGTCACCTCTGCCTGGGTCTGTCTCTGCCCCGTATTGAGGGGGTCTGCTCACCACCACCACCCCCCCGCCGACATCACATACATCAGCCCACCAGGAAGTCCCATGTGTGAACTCCCAAGCGATGAGCATGGTCGGCAGATCCCGGGAGGGGAGCCAGGGCCCTGGGGCAGAGTCACCTGGACAGGGGGAGATTCTCTCCCTTCTCTCCTCCCTGCTCTGGGCACAGCAAGAACCCTCCGGGTTGCTCAGAGACCAGGGTCTCTGCTCCCAACACCCACCCCACCCCAGGCATGGACAGTGAGAATAGCCACATTTGATTTTAAAGCAAGGTTAACAAACCCACTTCAAAGGGTCAGGGATTGTGGGGATTGATTAGGAAACTGCTCGGCCGGTTCCGGAGGCCAGAGGGAGCACTGCGGCCACAAGCAGAGCTGGCCCCTGCCCGTCGGCTCCTCCTGCTGGCGGCAGGTGCCTGCCATGGGCACTACCAGCCACCACCCCAGGTGGCTGTGTGTCCTCGCAAGACCAGCAGCGTGCGTGCGTGCGTGCGTGGGTGTGCACACCCCTTCCCTGGCCCCAGGATGTATATTCTGACGTGTTTCCCCAGTAATGGCAATGAGCCCACCCAAAACCTTGCACCCTCTCTAGGCAGCAAGTCTGTGATCAAGGATCCCAGGCGCTCAGAAGATCATAGTGACCAGGGTGAGGCCCATCTGCAGCCACACACCCGGGGAGCCCCGGCTGGGGCTGAGGAAAGCAGTGTGCCCAGACTTGGGCTGCTGTGGGGGCCCAACTATACAGGGTCCACGTGAGTCTGGGTTAAGGTCAAGATAAGGCCAAGTCAGGGGGTTGGGGGATATGGACCAGAACGAACCAACACTGCCCCAGGTTAGGATCAGTGTGGAAGGCGACGAGCCGGTGTCCGGCCGCGCTATCAGTCAGCAGGACCAGCTCTGGGAGCCAGTATGCCACCCAGGAAAACATGACCCTGAGGGGCTGGACCCAGGCCTGGCATCCCATTAGGACGTCCTCTCTATTCAAAACAATCCAGGTGGTTCTTTGCTATCCTGACTCCAGGGCCACAAGGAAGCAGGGCCCTACAGAAGCAGGAATCCCCGGAGGTGACCCGCATCAGCCCCCAGGGAACACCCCTCTATGCATGTTCCACATCCAAGTATCCGGGCAGCCCCTGTGCACACAGACGCACCCGGGTTCCCAGAGACCCCACTGCGCGTGTGCACACGTGTGAGTGTGAACACAGGACAGAGCGTGTGCTGACGGCCGCACCCTCCCAGCACTGCCAGAGCCTCCTCAGGATAATTATTTATTATTCATGGTCATCAGCATCTTCATTAATTATTCATATGATTCTTAATTATTATCCTTAACAATAAGAGCAGTAAATAGCAGAAAAGTCCTTGAGGTGCCTAAGGCCCAGGCCGGGTGCCTCCGGGCAGTTAGACCAGCTAATGCCCCCAGGGCAGTGGGGAGACCACAGACCCCCGTCCACTGCCCGGCCCTGTCCTTGGCCCTGCCCTCCCATGGGGGCCCAGGGGACTGCAGGAGGAGATGGTCCCGAGGGCTGGGGGAGGGGCCGTGCCTTCATGTTCCTCTCCCCTTTCTCGGCCAGGGCCTCCCGGGCAGGGCCTCTGAGGGGAGGGGCCCAGGCAGTGCGCTGAACCCTGGGTGAGCCACGTGTCCACACCGGGCAGCCCCACTAACTGCCGGGGTCTGAGCCATGTCTGTGCAGGGGCTGGGAGGTGAGGGCCCCCAGTTGGCCCGGCAGGGAGAGGCGTCGAGGGGGGCCATCTTGGGGGAGCTCTGGGGCCCCCGGGGGGAGCTCCTCAAACGCCATGAACTGGGAAACCTGCAGAGAACACAGTGTGAGCAGATGAGGAAGACTGCAGAAGGGGAGGGTGGGGAGGGAGGGGTCTGCCAGGTGAATAAAGGGGAGGGTCAAAGGACAGAGAGGGTCAGGAGAATTCGGTGACAGGACTGGAGGACAGAAGAGGGTCGGAGGGGACAAGGAGATGGGCCAAGGCACACAGAGCAGCACTTGGAGCACAAAGGGGAGGCGCTGAGGTTGCACGTAGAGAAATGCATTCTCCGTGGGCAAGAGCCAAACTGGCAGCCAGGAGCCACGGGAGCTGCCCTTGACCCAGGGGAGAACTCCAGACTGCAGCCACTCCCTTCCCCAGGAACACGGCAGAAGAATCCAAACCCAACCCAGAATAAGGGGCCCTGAGTTGGGACAGAAAGAGAAACGAGGCTCCTTCCTCCGATCTAGAAAGAACTCGGGGACCTAGAAACACAGGCAGGCTGGCGGCCAGGCCTCAGAAGGCCGGGGAGAGCGCCAGGGCAGGCGGGAGGGGGTGCTGGATGCCGCCAAGGGTGTTGGGAGACCTCTGCGGGGGAGGCCGCGAAGGGAGACTGGCACATGTGGTGACGTGGGCCCTGGTGTCTGCAAACAGGAGCAGGCAGCCCGTGGGCGGGGGACCAGACGCCAGAGGGAGGCGGGGAGCAGAGACCCGGCCACCTCTGGGAGCCAGGAGAGCCCCCTTCTTGGGGCCCAGGCACAGCTGTCCTGTCAGTAGGCTGGGAACACACATGTCCACTCAGGAGAGGACAAAGTGCGACAGAGGCCCATTCCAGCAGAAGAGGGGAGATGCAGGCCAGAAGTGCTACCCTGGGGCTCAGCCCAAGCCCTCCAGACAGCCCTGCAAGGCAGCTAGGGTGAGAGCCACTGGTCGGTGGCGGAGTCAGAGCTGAGCAGGGCCAGTCCCGGCAGGGAGCTGGGACCCTGTCCCAAGGGTGCGCCGGCACACAGCCCCACCCCCGGGCCTCAGGCTCACCCAGTCCCCTCCTCGAGAGACCCCTCATGGCCATGACACAGACACCTTGAGTAGGCCTGGTCATTTGGGTGACACCTCTCAGCCTGCTCGTTTCCTCTGCCCGGTTTTTGGGGGGCTTTGGTTTGGGGGCTCTCCTGCCTTGCCCTGTGCCTGCAGCTCCTGAGGAAGCCTTCCTCCAAGAGTACCATCCAGGACGAGCGCAGAAATGGGGGGTGGGAGGAAGCTGAGGCCCAGCGCCAAGCCAAAGGACAGCACAGCAGGTTTGGGGTGGAACTGGGGCAGAAAAGGCAGGGCTGGGGTGCCTTGGGCAGGGAGAGGGCTCTGGAGCTTACCTGAGAAAGCGAGTCCAGGGTGAGGGTGGGGATGGGGCTGACAGGCAGCAGAGAGGAGGTGGAGGTGGGACCAGGCCCTGGGGTGGTCACAGCACTGTAGGCAGGTGGGACCAGAGTCACCTGCCTCTGCAGCAGCTGCAGGACAGTGGCCATGTCCGCACTGAGCCGGGTCTCCAGCCTGGGGCAAGAAGGAGGAGGGTGCTCTGGCTCTCGGGGATGTGGAGACACCAGTAACCGTGATTCTGGGACCACCCTATGGACCAGCCAGCTGCTCAACCCCAGGCGCCCTCAGCTCCTTCTAGGTGTGCAGCCCGGGTCTCAGCACTGAATGGAAGGAGGAGGTCAAGGTGCAGCACACACAGAAAGGCCTACACAGAACAGACACTCTCCGTTCACTCTATAACACGGCCAGCAACCCACGGATCACACACACCCCGCTAAGCCCACCCCCTCGACACACACGGCTGGGGGCTAAGCAGGATCCCAGGAGCCACCCTCACCTGTTGAGCTGCCTCTGAAGGGCATCCAGCTTGCTCTCCACGTCGCCCCGGGGCCTCCGGCAGGGGCTGGACAGAGGGATGTTCAGGAGGCTGGGGGTGGGGGCAGGGCAGCGAGGCAGCTCCTGGTACTGGCGGCCCCGACTGTCCCCCCAGAAGCTGAAGATGTTGGACACTCCTGAGAAGGCACCTGGAGCCAGAGAACTGGGTTGAGACCAGGTCAGATGCCATGCCCCGCCCACCTGAAATGGCCCTTCCCCTACCTGACAGTGGGTTACAAGTGTCACTGCTCTTCTCACCGTCCTCCGTCAGGGGCTCCCCACCCGGCAGCTCTCCGGGGGGCCTGGGGCTGGAGAAGGGCACCAGGCGGAGGGGGCTGGAGCTGCGGCCTGGGCCCTCATCCTCACTGCTCTCAGGGCTGGAGGGGCCACTGGATGGGCTCTCCCCCCAAGGCCCCCCTGGGCGGACCCGGCTACTCGGCCCTGCCCCCGCCCGGCCCGGCCCCAAGGCCGACACCTCCCCTGGCTGTTCCGGGTCTGTGGGAAACAGAGAACGGGCCTCAGAGAAGGAAGGAGGCATGGAAGGGGAAGGGAGGGGAGGGGACGGAGCAGGCCTGGCAGAGGGCTGTGCCAGGACGCCCTGGTTTGTCCCCGGCTGTTTCTTCTGCTCTTTTCCCCACGCTCTAGCGGGCTGAGAGCTCCCAGGAGCGGGACCAGGTCGTCTCCGACCGCTGACTGCCCAAGCATGGGAGTGGCACTAATGGGCGGGGCTCTCTGCGACCCCCGTCGCTGGCCCCCTCGCCCTCCCCTGTGCTGTCTCTTCGCCCCACATCAGTTCAAGGCAGCCCCCGAGCCGCTTCAGGCCCAAAGAAGCTGAGGCCGGCACTCCCCCGCCCAGGAGGGTGGAAGAGGGCTTCCCGGAGGAGGTGCCAGTTCCAGTGGGCATTAGAGAATGGACAGCGTTTGGGCAGGTGGCGTGAGAGAGTAGGAGCGCGAAAAGTCTGCAGAGCCCAGGTGCAGTTGACACCGCCCGACCCCGCGCTCCGCCCCCCTCCCGCCTCACCTGGACCCCGCCCACCGCTCCCCGCCCCCGCTCGCCCGGGCCCCGCCCCCGCCCCGCCCCCGCCTCACCCTTGTCGGTGCGCCGGCGGAAGGACAGCTTGCGCTTGCGCTGTCTGCTGAAGCCGCCCTCCAGCTCCGCGCTGCCGGGAGAGCCGGGGATCATGTTGGTCTGGAACCAAAAGCCGTGTCAGGGCCCTTCCGCGTCCACCTGCCCTGCCCGGGCCAGCCCACACCCCCTCATTAACATAGTGAGAAAGTGGGGCCCGGAGCACCCGCTGTGAGGAAGGGCCGGAGCACAGATGTCACCTCTGCCCTAGGAGAGCTAAGTGAGGCTGGGACTTTCACCTCCGACACCATTTGACAGGCAGGGAAATAGGCCCAGAGAAGTCACACAGTTGGGGGCAGCCACCAGGGTGCAGCCTGCTCAGCGCAGCCCACTCACGTCCCGCAGGTTGAAGGTGATCTCCAGGCTGGACCAGAAGTGGTCAGAGAACTCCGGGTACATGTCCAGCACCTCCAGCAGGTCATCCCGGTGGATCTTGTGCAGATCGCAGTAGGTGAGGGCCCGCACATCCCCATTGGACTTGCCAGGCCGAGCGTACAGGTTTAAAGGCTCTCCAAAGATGTCGTTCTTCCCTGGAGGCCGCCAAGAGTAGGGGTTCAGCCCCTGGGCAGCAGCACAGGCAAAAGGCACCTGTCTTCCCGGCCTTCTCACCCTGGGCTGGGGGCCAGGGAACTCCCCTCAGTCTGATCACCCACCCAACGGCCCCAGCCCCCAGAGCCAGGGAAGCATCAGCCAGCCCCATCTCCCCCCTGCGCCCAAAGGCAGGACTTGTGAGGCACAGTCATCAATGCAGAGGGGGCGGAGGGGGCGGAGGGGGCAGAGGGCTTGGGTCTCCCTGCCTTCCAACAACTGGAAGCAGCCAGCAGGACCAGCCTGGATACCCCTCTCTGCCCATGGTCCTGGCTTCCTTGGGTTCTAAGTCCACTTTTACCCGCCCCTCCAAACCCCATGTCCCAAACACTCTCCTGGCCAATCACCGTGCCCTCGGTGTTCTTCGAGCTTACATCATAACACAGTAGGGAAACAAGACCAGCATTTTGTTTGCCAAAAGAAAACAGCATACCATAGCTGATCACAGCACAGAACAGATAACACCAGAACGAATCACACATAGTAAAGTTAAGTGTTGTATAGTGAAACTTTGGTTTTAGTTGTGCTTGGGATGTTTATGGAGTTGAGTATAGGTGTTTGTGCTGAACTGATAAATAAAAATCGAAAATGGCCCACTGTGATGCATCTGCACTAAGGTGCGGCTGCACAGGGGCAAGGGAAGGCAGAGGGCAGGAAGTCCCCCGCCAGGCACCCCTGCCCTGTGTACAAGTGGGATAGAAAGTTAGGATGGGAGGGGAAGAGGGGCAAGACTCTCTTTGCTTTGGAGATGGTGAGGGCTGGGCCAGGCTGTGTCACATGAGGCTACAGGGAACTTAGTAAATTTCCTTAGTAAAATCAGAGGCATAACCTCCCTCCACTGCCCACCTTGGAGTGTTAAAGCAGGTTTGGTCCTGCTTTCAAAGGAAGCAAGAGTGTCGCTGCCTGTGGGGAGAGCCTGAGGGGGAGCAGAATCCAAGAACCCCCAGAGTTCAGCAGCCCCACCCCATGTGGGGCTCCTCTCCACTGTCCCCCTTGGAGGGCCTAAGCTTAGGGGAATTAAAGGAACTCAAGGTCCCTGCAGGCAGTCCTGGGTCCACAGCCCCAACAACTGTGTCCTCGGAGAGCTCAGACCTCTCTCCAGGCACTTCCAGCCCAGCACCCGGTCCCCCTGACCCAGCCCCGTACCCAGGATGGCCACGACGACGTCCCCCCGCAGGATCTCAATAGAGCCCCGGGAGATGAAGTAGAGGGCGGTGAGCAGGTCCCCAGCATGCACCAGCGTGTCGCCTGGCGGGGCATGTGTCGTCTTGAACTTCATGGCCAGGGCCCTCAGGCAGCCCTTGGTGGCCCCTCGGAAAGGCTTGCAGTGCTGCAGCAGCGAGCGGTTCAGATGCAGACAGATGTCTGCCTGCAGGCACTCGGGGAAGCCCTTCAGCACCTGGGGGCGGTGGGCGGGCTCAGCACCCTATCTCCAGGCACCCGGCCCGGAGACCCCGGGAGGAGCATCAGAGGGTCCACCCCTTCTAGCTGTGCGCCCGAGGGGATGATGGTGCCTTGCTGCTCTCGGCCTCCATTTTCTTGGGTAAAGTGTAGAGACTGATCCCTGCCTGGGGCTATTGGAAGGTTTCAATGCTCTGCCTTTGTGCAAGGGCCTGCTTTGGCCTGCCCCGTGGTGAGAGTTCTCCCGGTAAATGAGCTCCATTATCAAAAGGAGGAGAACATCTCTCTCAGGGGCCTGCTCAGCACTGTGACCCCCCGAACCACAGAGTGTGATGCTGTCAAGGGTGCTCCCTGCAGCCCGCCACCAGCCCTTCTCGAAGACCAGTGGCCTCACCGCGTTCATATCGATGCCATTGGTGTAGGACCAGGCGTGCTGGAAGTACTCCTCCAGGCGCTGGCGCAAGGGGTTGGGGATTTGGTGGAAGCGGATGAACTCCCGCACCCGAAGCATCTGCGTGTGGTAGCGGGCGGTGCCCGAGTACAGCCTCTGGATGATGGCTGACACGTTGCCGAAGATGCTGGCGTACATGAGGGCTGGGGGCGGGGGTGAGTGGGACCATCAGCGTCCGAGGGACCCCGCCCGCCCCTGCACCGGGTCAATGACACACGCAGTCACATCTCCGCGTAAGCACACACAAGACATGCACAAACACAGAAGCCCAGGTGCACGTGCCCTGGGGCTCTGCCTTGTGCCCCTGTCCCCAAACACGCCCCCATGGTAGACCCCGGAGCCTCCAAGTCCCAGGGCCCCACTCTGGCCCATCTGGCATCCTCCCTCTCCTCCATCACGGGCTCCTCCCATCCCAGACTCTGCTGTCCCCCCCCCCCCCCCCCCCCCCGCTGCTGCCCCACCGCCCACCCCAGGGACACACTCACAGCCAATGAGCATGACACAGATGGAGAAGATCTTCTCGGAGTTGGTGTTGGGGGAGACGTTGCCGAAGCCCACGCTGGTGAGGCTGCTGAAGGTGAAGTAGAGGGCCGTGACATACTTGTCCTTGATGGAGGGGCCACCCAGGCCGCTGCTGTTGTAGGGCTTGCCGATCTGGTCACCCAGGTTGTGCAGC
The DNA here is from genome assembly GCF_004348235.1 of Phoca vitulina. NCBI lineage: Eukaryota > Metazoa > Chordata > Mammalia > Carnivora > Phocidae > Phoca > Phoca vitulina. Next base: position 6,198,581 of record NW_022589783.1, on the reverse strand, counting down.
CAGCCGATGCGGGAGTCCATGTGCGGCTGCTCCATGTTGCCAATGGCGTACCAGATGCAGGCCAGCCAGTGCGCGATGAGCGCGAAGGTGCACATGAGCAGGAAGAGCACGGCCGCCCCGTACTCCGAGTAGCGGTCCAGCTTCCTCGCCACGCGCACCAGCCGCAGCAGCCGCGCCGTCTTCAGCAGCCCGATCAGCTGGGGGGGGGGGGGGGGGGCCTTCGGGGGGGGGGCAAATGAGCAGTCGGGGGGCACTGCAGCCCTCGGGGTCACTGGAAGTAAAATCCCCAAAGACTTCCTCCCAGAACCTCCTAATGGTTGAAGCCCCTCCCATTCCCTAAGCCCAGCACAGAGTCCCATTCATCTTTGTGCTAGCTCTGCAACAAAGGGCTCATCTTTGTGACACAGGGCTCATGGGGTCCCCCTGCTGAGAATGGAACTCTGAAAGGTACAACACCCACCCTAAGGGGACTGGCCAGAACTCCCACTGGTTCCCAGGCCACTCCTGTGTGATTAGAACCTGGCGGCCTCTTTGAATAGACAAACAGAAAAAGGCGGCCCCTCTGGACCTCTACCTGGCGAGTGGCTCACATGGAGGGGGTGGTGGCCATGGGTTAGCGGAGGCGCCTGCCATGCCCCCTTTCTCTCACTGCCCCCTGTACCCCACCACCTCCTCTCCTTTTCCAGGTGCCCTCCCAGCCTCTGCCTCCCTGCCAACTAACCTCCTCAGAGCCAGAGCCAAAGATGAGCAAGTCGAAGGGGATGGCAGCCACCATATCGATGAGGAACCAGCCCTTGAAGTAGTGGACGGCAATGCGGCCAGGATGGCTGACCACCTCCTCGTTGGCATTGACGTAAGTGGTGCGGAAGTTGATGAGGATGTCCACGATGAACATGATGTCCACGATGAAGTCCACCACGGCCAGAGGCTGGCAGGCGTAGCCACAGTCGGGGGCCGGGGAACCCTCTTCCGTCTCCTTCAGCAGGAAGGCAGCCGAGTAGGGTGTGAAGACAGCCGTGTAAATGACCAGCAGCAGGATGAGCCAGTCCCACACGGCCTTGAAGGGGCTGTAGTGCAGGATGGTCCAGCGGTGGATGCGCGGCGCCTGCAGCTTATACTCTGGCAGCACATCGGCGCCCAGGGACAGGACCTGGACAGGCAGGGAAGGCGGAGGTGAAGGAACGCTGTCCCACTGGAGTCTGGGCCAGGGGAGGACAGGCCATGGGATCTCCAGGGTGGGAGCAGACGTCATCTCTGCTGGGGCCGCCAGAGAAGAGACCGAGCAGAGTAAGGGAGAAGCCAGTAAGTGTCGGTCAGGATGCCCATCCCTCAGCCAAGTGGCCATAGCCACCGCCCACCTTGGGACTCAGGCACTACTCTTCCCATGCGGCACGCAGACCGCTGTCTGACGATCTGAGTTCAGGGCACCAGAAAGTAATATCCAGATGTACGGCTCCCCTCCCAGCAATGCACACCCATACCTCTGGTAACTTCCCCACGCGACCTTGCCCACCGCCCCCAAACACCACATAGACCCCACACACACACACACACACACACACACACTCACACACACCATGATGCCAGTATAGAAAATGCTCCAAGAGCTAAGACTCCAAGCCTGGGTGATAACCCCAGCAGGCATAGTTCCACACATAAAATGGGGGTGGTCACTGCCGTTCCCATAGCAGTACCACTCCTGGTGACCCGGGCACTGAGAGCCTAAAGGCCCCTTTGCCACTGGCCCAAGGGTACCAGCCACCCAGACTCAGGCCCCTTGGCTTCCCTTGGGGAGAGACCAAGACACACACCCCCGCCGCTCCCCAGCCCCGTCCCCAGACCCAGGGCAGCCCTCAAGCTTTGCCCTCCCACACTCCTCCAAAGGCCCACAGAAGACCTAAGCCAGCCACAGATGTACCCACATGTGCACAGACGGACGTGCACACCGGCGAATGTTCCCAAGTGTCCTACCCAGCCCCGCACGGGCTCAACGGCCAGGCAGAGGCAGGCCTGCCATCCACCCCAAAGAGCCAGCAGCTTGTGCCATTCTCTTCCCAAGCCAAACTAGAAAGAACTGAGGCCAGACTTCCCACACTGGGCCAGGAGCCTGTCCCCGTTGCCTCCCCCTGCCCCCTAGAATCTTCCCTCACAGACATCTGACTCACCTCCAGACTCTGTCCCTAGGCCCTCCAGGCCTGGCGCTGCCATCCCCAGGCAGCCAAACCCAAGGCCTCACCCACACCCTTGAGAACCAAGGTTGCTGGCCCCACTCCAGGAAGCACTGAGTGCCGGGGCCCCACATCCTCGGGCCTCTGGACCAGGAGAGAGTCAGGGTGGGGGAAACCCCCAAAGATGCCCATTCATACTCAAGCCAGGGATCCCGGGGACCCACCATCCCCAGATAGACTCTTTGGAGCCTTAGAGGAAGTAACTGGAAGTTAACGCGGGCCATGGTTAGGGGTTTGGCCACCCTCAGGGAGACATGGCAGCTCCAGAGACATCTGACGGCTGGGGGAGCAGCTGTGCCCTGCCTTCACCCCAAGCTGCTTACTCCTTAAGGCAGAGAGCATGAGGCAATGGCCTTTCGAGGGTCAAGTGAGGACTGGAGAAAGAACCGGCCAGGGCCCCCACAGACAAGGGGGCAGAAGGCAACTGCCCCTGGAAGGGGCTCCTCCCCAAGCCTGAGAGGCCAGGCCCCCTGGGGGCTATGTTGGACCCCACCCACTGCACCACCCTGCCCCTCCCTAAGTCTGAGCGAGCAAGACCAGCACAGCGCCCCTGCACAAATGCACACTCGTGGGACAAACCTGAGACTCAAGGCCTGGGTCCACAGACCTCATCGGACAGGGGCCAGGCCCTGCTCTGCAACCACCGGCTTACCGTATGGCCTTGGCCCAGGTCTGTAACCCCCCTTGAGTTCTGGTTCCACAGAATACTGAAGCTTATTTAAGTAAACCAAATCCTGGGTCCTCACCTATGGGTAGGATTCTTCCCCGCCTTACACCTGTTCCCCAGCTGGGAGGAGCACATGAGCCAAGGCAGGGAGTTCAGGTGGCAGAGGAGTGGGATTCTCAGACTCACTCCTAAACCACCTGCAACTGCCTGGAGCTTGCTCCCGGCTGACAGAAGCCTGGGGGCAGACAGGTGACTCCCAGGATTAGCCTACAGAATAATCAGCCTGGGGGGAAGGCAACACAGCCCCCAGCTTCTCAGGCTGCCCGGGAAGAGGTGATCCAGGTGGCTGAGCTCTGCCCGCTGCCATCCGGTGGCCTGTGACCTCACACGCTCCTCAGCCTCAGCCTCCAAATCTGGACCCCTGAAGCAGCCCAAGCCTCCTTCCCCCCGCACGGTGTCCAAGCCAGCACACGGCAGGGAGCATTAGGGTCCCAGAGCTTTGCTGGCTGGCCTCTCACTGTCCCACCATGCTCCTCTCCTCCCCGTGTGCCCACCGTCATCCTCTCTGGGCACCCATTTCATTCCTGTTCTCCCTCTCCTCCTTTTGTATTTGGAGCCAGGACCATGGGCCACAGAAGCCCTGGGAGAGGGGAAGCCCTGGCAAGAAAAACACTGTCCACCCAGGCCCAGCAGGCCTGGAGGAGAGTGAGCAGGGGCCAGCAGTGGGATGAGCAGAGCTGCAGACCCCACGGCTCCCCAAATCGTCCTGCTTCTCAGAAGCCCTCTCCCGGCCCGGCCCTGGGAGCCAGAGCCCTCCAGGCCGCACCCAACTTGCCAGCGCCTGTCTGGGTGCCCCAGCCCAGGGAGGGAAGGGGAGTGGCGGGGGGGGGGGTCACCTACCTCCTGGGCCACCAGGCTGGAGATGCGCACGGCCCGCCTCACCCGGCCTTTCTGGGCCCTGGACTGCAGAGCCCCTGTCCCGCTCGCCTTCCCTGCTGGGGCCGCCATGGAGGACTTGGCTCCCCCCAGCCTGCCTGCCCTGGAGCCCGAGGGCCCGGCCAGCGCCTCACCTGCACCCCAGCAGCAGTCCCAGCCCAGGCTGCGCCCCAGAGACTGGCGGCCTGGCTTCCAGGGCAGCCTCTGGCATGAAGCCAGGGTCGCTGGGGCTGGGCCCCGGGGCCGGGGTCACCCAGGCAGTGAGTGTGGACGGCAGCCCGCCTGGCTCGGGCTGCCCATGGCCCCCTGGTGCGAGCCCCGCTGCCAGGGTGCTGCGCTCTGCCCGCAGCGCCGCGGTCGGAACCTCAGCTCCTCAGCTGGCCCCTCCTCCCAGGTCCCCACCCCCACCCTGCCACACTGGGCTCCCCCGCCCCGCCCGTGCTGGCCAGCGGCCCCCTCCCCCGCGGCCCGATCAGGGCTCCTGCTGCAGCCGCTCCCGCAGCCCGCGCCCCTCCCCCTCCCCCCGGGCAGCCAGGCCTGTCACCGCAGATTAATGGTCTCCCCGACACCCCCGCCCCGCCGGTCCAGTGCCCAGCCAGCCAGAGTCAGACAGACACCCAGAGATGGAGAGACCGCCCGGTGACAGGCAAAACCAGGAACACACGCGCACGATGCCACATACAGACCACGCAGAGACCACACCACGACAGGCACTCGCTGTGGGCCCGGGAGCAGGGCAGACACCCGGGCTCCAGGTGGGAAGAGAGGCAGAGGCGGGAGCGGGAGAGGGGTAGGCGGCCAGATATGGGGCCTGGGGTGAGGGGGAACATTCTGGAGTCAAGGCCAAGGGGCTGGAGACCTGGCAGGAGCCCAGAGAGCCAGAGGCAGCGGGAGCAGGGCCAGGAGGAGGGCCGAGGAGGCTGGCAGCGACAACAGCAAGCGAAAACGGGGCAGCTCCCTCACTCGGGCCAACTCAGGGAGCTGCTGTGGAAGGGGCAGGAGGGAGCCACAGACTGAGGCTCAGCAGGTGTGGGACGGTGGCCCCCACTGTCCTGGGCTCCTCACCTACTGCAGGGATCCCCACTCCTGACCCTCTCCCCCGACCCCACCCCCTAAGGCCAGGAAGGAGTTGGAATGGACTGGGCCGTAGGGTTGGTGCCAGCAATCTTGCTGCCAAGAGGGGCAGGAGACCAGGCTGGTCGTGCCACCAGACAGTGTCGGGCAATGCCCCCAAAGGCTGGCGGTCTTCTCTGGCCCAGGATTTAGGGACCTTGTCCCTCTGTATCTGTGCACCCACCATCATACACTCCCCTCCCGACTTGGGAAGGAAACTCCCCGTCCCATGGTTTGGGGACAGATGGGCACCTCCAAGCCATTCTGGCCCTAGCATAGGATTCCCACCCTAGCTTATCACATTGGCCTAGAAGAATTAGGGACCTTGACTTTGACCTCCATGGCCCCTTCTAATTTGAATTCTCCCATAGGTTTGCCCCTACCCTGCCCCATACCTCCTTCACCACACCCTGTGAGCAGACCCCATCACGCCCCTGTGACTGCCTTCTCCGGCCCACCCTGCCTCAACCGCCCTGTCCTCCCTGTGCACCATCAACCTGTTCTCTGTATCTGTCCTGTCCCAAGTTCCCTGCCCTTCCTCTCTTTTCTTCCCCTCCCCTCCCCTCCCCTGCAGTCTCCCTTTCTCAGGACCTCTCAGATTTGTTCTCTCTCACCCCAGCTCTGGAGCCCCTCCCACCCCCACCTCCAGCCAGTGGGTCTGCCCACCCTCAAGAGGCCCTTACTGACTGGACCCCTCCACCACCCACCTTGGACCACAGCCCACTCCCACCTCTTCTAAGCTCCTCCAAGGTGAGAGGAGAGCCAAGGAGCCAAGCACCGACCTGGGTGACCTTCTCAGTGACATTGTGGGTCCGCTCCTTTATCTTCGGTGCTATGATCTCCCGGTCACTGGTGGGCGAAGCCAGGAAAGGGTCCCCCTTGAGGTCCACAAAGTTGAGGGTGATTTGGGGAATCTTGCTAATGGTACGGTAGCGCACGAGATCGGAATCTGACGTGGAGTTGAGCAGGCCGCCGCGCAGGGGGTGCATGGCCCCTGGAGTGGAGGGGAAAGTCACGTGAGGGGGGCAGGTGGGGGAAGGGGGGTTGCACGGCCCAGGGGGTGGAGGGCAAAGCTGGGTCCGGGGGACAGGCTGAGGAGGAGACCAGGCCCTTTGTGAACTAGGCCACGGGATACCATGAGTCAACGAGGTCAACTCAGGAGACAGGCAGTCACTGAGAAACAAGGCCAGAGTCCTGGCCACGGGGAGGAAGCGTGCCACCGCACAGCCAGGATATGACGGAGGAAGAAGATCCTCCATAGGGTCTGTTCAGCGGGCACTGGGCACCGGCCAGAGGGCCAGGTAGTAGCCGGTACCCAGAGGCCTCTCCTGCCCTCCACACTCCCCAAGGCCATCCCTGCTCCGGGCCATCCTGGGAGAGGGAGCTCCACCAGCCAGCAAAGGCTCTGTGAGTGGAAGAATGTAATGGGATGAATGGACATTTAATGGAGTAAAAGGCCACTTAATGGGATTAAGTAAGTGCTTAATGGGATTTCCATCTCCCAGGCACACAGGCCGGGGCTGAGAGGGGGGCAGCTGAGGGCCCCGAATGGGGCGGGCCTGGCGGGCGGGGAAGCGTCGGGGCCGATCCCGCAGGTCCCGCAGGGCTCCCGGGCCCTCACCGGTGCTGGCGTGGCGTGGGGGCGGCGGCAGCCCCGCGCGCATGGCTTCGATGTCGTCAGCCGAGGAGGCGCGGCGCACGCTGGCGCAGCTCTCCCGGGAGCGCGTCCGGGCCAGGCTGCAGCTGGAGCCCGAGGCGTCGGGGTTGAGGCTGTGCGCCCGGGGTGACGGGTGCGGCTCGGGCGCGCCGGCAGACGCAGGCGGGGAGCTGGAGCCCACCAGCGCGCGCCGCTCCTCCGCCGGCCCGAGCCCCGCCACGTGGTTGTCCATGGCCGGCACCTCATCCAGGGCCAGCGACTCGCGGCTGGGCGCCGCAGGCGTCAGGTCCACGTCCACCACCACGGCCCCCGGGGCGCCCGCACTGCCCGCACCGCCTGGCCGCGCGGAGGACTCCCGGGCGGTCAAGGCCAGCAGCGCAGGCAGCTTCAGGCGGAAGGTCTTGGCTCGGCCTGCGGGGAGAGGGGAGGCAAGTGGCCACGGGGACCGCCAGGACAGCAGCCCAGAGCAGGGAAGCCTGGGAGCTGGAGCCCCAGCCACCGAGGGGAGGCAGGTGGAGAAGCGGGAGCCCTGGTAGCCGGCACCCCTTCACCCCAACTCCCACTGCACCGAACTCAAGTCTCAAAAGACCTCCAGAAGACAATCTTATCTAAGGCTCTGACGGCACCTCGCACGTCATGGTGGGCTCTGCATAAACCATGCATGACTCTCACAACTGTGCTGGTGGGTATCATTATCCCCAGTTTAGACTGGAGTTGTGTGATGTGCTAGAGGTCACACAGTAAATGGCAAGGCCTGCATTTGCATGGAGGAGTAATGCCATGGCCTTCGGCCAGACCCTGCCATACCCTGGTGTCTTATAGACCGTCCCTGGAAAACAGGTAAGGCCACTGTCCTTAAGACCGCCTTCTTGGAGCTTGAGAAACCAAGAGCTGGAATCTTTTGCCAAGACTCTGAGGGAAAAATTAAAATTAAACCCAGGATGTCATGAAGGAAGGGGGAGCTTTTACGTTATGGGAGAATGAGACGAGGCCTCCGTGTCTCCAGCCATGGTGAGCGTTCCCCTCAACTCTTCCCAATCAGCCACGGCCAGAGCAAGGAGCTGGCCAGTCCAGGAACAAGGCCCAGGGACCCGAAGCAACACAGGGAGGGGAGTTGAGTCCCTAAGACACAGAGCCTTCTGATGAGCTCGGGAGCCACTCTGAGGTGGCCAGGGCCATGTGGGAAGGGTGAATCCCCCATTCCTGGGGCTCAACACAGGACCACTCCAGAAACCCAAGCAGGGAGGGCTAGGAAACCAGGTGCAGTCCTGTCCCAAGGACCTGTGAATCTAGGCTCAATCCGTCACCCCACCCCTGTCTGTCCATCCTGAGCTATATGGGACTAGGCCATATCCTTGGTGTTCTCTCCCCAATATCTGAAAGGAGCACCCCCCCAACATCCCTTCCTGCAGAGCACTGGCCTTGGGGAGTCTCAAGGCCTCAGGAAAGGGACCTGAGAGCATGGCTGCATTTACCTGGAGCCAACCAGCTGCTGGGGGGGCCACGGTGATTGGTGTCATGGGCCGGGCTCCCCACCATGTCCTTTTCCATCACCACCTCGAAATTGAGGATGAACATGATGACAGCTCCATCTTCATTCTTCACGGGCACCACATCCACCAGGCACAGGAAGCAGCTCCCTGCAGAGCAGAGAACTTGGCCACTGTGGCACCAGGGCCCCTCGGGTGGGCAGAGCAGAACCCGAAGGGGCCAGTCCATGCCGGCCCCACGGGCCCCATACCCATTTCCTGGCCCCTCCTCCGCGGTGTCTCCTGCCCAGACCCCTCCTTCGGCCATGTGCCTGCCACTCTGAGCTCCTTCCCTCCATCTGTCCACTCCAGCGTGCTGCTCCTTGTGAGGGCCTCTGCTCGTCCCTCCCTAGCCTCTCAATCTTTCCTTGCTGCCCCTCATGCCAGGCAGTCTAGCACTGCAGGGAAGCCCACAGACTTCAGGCCCAGGACCTCCAGGCTCCCATTCCAGCTCTGCTGCTTTGTCACTTACGCTTTTTTCCCCCCTTAATTATTTAGCCTCCCTGTGCCTCATCTTCCTCCCCTCTGAAATGGGAATGATAATCACTCATTTCTCATGTGTTGTAAAGATGAAACAAGTCAGTACATGCCAAGTGCCTGGTGTGGCCTGGACAGGTAGAGGGGTCAGCAGTCCCTCTGTCTCTGACTGCTCTCCCCACATTAGCACCAACTGCTATGCCCGTCCACGGCAAGGTGGGTTCAGACGTTGAGGGCAAGAGTCTCAAAACCATTACTGCAATTTGGTATTGCCACAATATCCAAGCGTGTGATTTTGTGTTTCACAAAAGGATTGGTCTGATATTTATAGAAATAAAGCAAGTGATCTTTCAACAAAGAGTTGAGAAGCACTGCTTCTAGAACTTTTGTTTCTGTTTCTCATTTTTCTCTCTTGTTCCTTGACTTTTTTCTTCCCTTCCCAATCTCTCTCTCTCTCTCTCTCTCTCTCTCTGGCCACCAGAGCCCCTATTCCAGGTGAGATCAGTCCCCCAGGCCAAATGCACCCAGTCCACCTCTGCTCCTTGTCCAGAGCACCACCCCCTCACCCCTCTCTCTGTCGCTTTCTTTTTTTTTTTTAAAGATTTTATTTATTTATTTGACACAGAGAGTGCGAGCGAGAGAGAGACAGAGAGCAAGCACAAGCAGGGGGAGCAGCAGGCAGGGGAGAAGCAGGCTCCTCGCTGAGCAAGGAGCCTGATGTGGGGCTCGATCCCAGAACCCTGGGATCCTGACCTGAGCCGAAGGCAGAAGCTGAACCGACTGAGCCATCCAGGAGCCCCGATCTCTGTCGCTTTCTGAAAGGGACCCTGGCTACGGCCATACCACCCTGAACGCGCCCGATCTCGTCTGAAAGAGACCCTGGCAGTCTTAGCCTCTGCCTAAGGCCCAGCTCAGAACCCCCACCCACAGGAAGCTCTCCTGGATGAAACATCCTGTTCCTCCTTCTTTATGGCCCCTACAGGGACCAGACATGTTCCTCATCTCCCTCTCTTTCTGAGGCAGAGACTTCTTTCCTTGCCTTGGCTCCCCCTCATCTGTCTTCTGTGAACTGCAGGGGCCTAACTCCCCAGTGTCTGCATCCCGTCTGAAGGGCCCAGCACCTAGAACAATGCACCAGGGAGGAGGCCCTGGCAGCAGGTGTGAGGGATGGGGTAGTGCTGACAGTGAGGAAAGGGTCAAGAAGGAAAAGGGTGGAGAGCAAGTGTGGGTGGTGAACTGAGTCAAGGAAGAGGCCAACAAACTTGGGGCCGGCAGCCTCAGACTGGAACTAGTGCTTGATGTCTGCCAGCAAGGCCCTGGGCGCCGAGCCTCAGCTGAGCAGGCCAGGTGCAGAGGGCCTGAGTCCTGGGAGATGCTCCCTGGCTTGTGGAGGACTTGCAGGGGACAAGGCCAGGAGAGGCAGGCAGATCAGCACTTCTAAGGGCTGTGGGATCAAGCTAGCTGAAGGAGGTCCTCTGAAACCAACTGCAACAGGACAGCACTGGGTTGAGGGGGGCTGGGCCAGGGGAGGGGCTGGCCAGGAATTCTCCACCCCGCCCTGAAGCCCTTCCACTCACCGCATCCTGGCCCTCGTGGCTTGGCCTATGGGACCTGAGCTGGGGGCTCTGTCTGGGTCTCCCTCCAGCAGCTGTCCCCTGACCTCCGGCCTCTGACATGGCCTGGCTAAAGCCAGGCTGTGGTGTCGGGCGCTGCAGGGGGCCGGGCCCAGCTGGAGACCGTTTGGCACCCAGACAGCCCGCCTTGAGTTTATGCCCTAATATGGTGATGGCCGGCAGCGGCCTGAACAGGGACTGGCCCTCATCAGGACTAAGGAGAGGCCAGAGACCAGGAAACCTGAGCCCTGGAGACCCCCAACACCCACCCCTGGCACCCCAGTGATCCAGGCCCCTGATTCTCATTCCTCACGAGGAAACTCGTCTCAGAGAAGTCCACGAGTCTGGAACCCAGATGAGCCCACCCCTTCAGGATGGCCTGGGGATTCTGCCCCCAACACAGAGCCCCAGGAGTCTGAACCCCAGGCCTCAACAGCCCGCGCCCACTCCCTTCAGGCTTCTCAGCACTCTGCATCTCAGGTAGCCCGGGACCCTGGCATCCCAAACTGCCACCCCACCGCCTGCCGGGGCTGCAGAAACTCCAGCCGCGAGCCCCCTCGCGGTATAGACCAGCTCCCCACTCCAGACACACACTCACACAAAGCCCCCTTGGCCCTCTCCCTTTGTCGACATTCAAGGAATTTTTCCTTTCAAATAACCCTGTCAAAGCCCTGGTTATTCCAAAAATGTGAACTGGAGCCCTGCCTGAGGGCTGTGGGGATGGGGGGAGGAGGAGTAGGCTCCAGCGGCTGTTTTCAAGGGGGCATGGAAGGAAGAAGGGGAGCCGGTGGCCCCAACTCAGCCAGGGCTCTCTGAGGCTCTACCTCCCACCACCCTGCTGGGTCGGCTGGGTCCTCCACGGACTGCCCTATCACCCATCCCCGGCTCTTCAGCCAGAGCGGCCGGTAGCCCCCATCCCGTCACTGGCTGGCCTTATGGGGGGGGGGGGGCGTCGCTGAAGGCAGCTGAAGGTCAGACAGGACAGGGGTGGGGGCACAGGGACAGCCAGAGCTGGGCATCAGCACAGAGCGGATTGCAGCCGGTGGCTGGTGGGGCTCTGACCTTCTCACAACTTCACAGCAGGGAAGAAATGTCCAGAGTCCGCGGCTCAGCTGCCTCCGGGGGAGCCCTAGGCGGGCACTGCGCACACACAACGGTCCCTCACCCTCCCCTAGCCCCGCGCCTACCTACCCCCCGGGGCCCTGCCCATCACTCTGCTCCGCTTCCTCTTCCGACCTCGGTCTGCCCCCAGGGCAGGCAGCTCCCCCTGGAGCCGAGGCGGACAGGACCCAGAGCTGGGCCGGGCTGCAGTTCCGCCTGGAGCCACTCTGTGGCAGGAACGGCCCACTCTCCCGAGGCCGCTGACGCCAGGAGCGCGCCAGGAAGGGACAGACAGGAGTGGAGCTGTAGGAAGCCCACACCGCCCACAGAAAGGCCGTGAGGTTCCCCGACGCAAAGGGAGGGCGCAGGCTGTGCGGTCCGGTGGCCTCGGCTCATTGCTTCAGAATGACCTTGGGCAAGTCACCTGCCCTCCGCGAGCCTCCGGGTGCTCCTCGGTGACACAGGAAGATCACGCCCACCCCACGGGGCTTGAGGGATGAATGGCATGATATATGTGAAGCAGGAGCTGGGCCCAAGGGCAATCTTGATAAATGGCAGGAGGAGGAAAGGGAGAGGGCCCTGGGCCAGCCTGGTTCACATGGTTGCTGCTGAAGAATCCCCCACTCACATCCTCCCCAACCCTTAGCCCCAGCTGAAGACTCTGGAAGGCTGGGTGTCCAGCCTTCACCTGCCTCCTGGAGCTCGGGGCACCTGGGCCCTGTGGGGATGGACCCGAGGAACGGGGAGGCCATTGGTGATTGATAGTCATCCTCTGACAGGCTCCTCTGTGCCTCGGATCCTAATGGCCCATGGAGGTCGTGCAGCTCCCCACAAGTCACGAAGGAGGGGAGAAGGGATGGGTGGGGGAGGGGACACATTCCAAGTGCAGCAGGTACAGTTCCTCCGGACCCCCTGCCATCATCCACCAGAACACAACACTGGCTTTCCCTGGTACCACCCCACACCCATCAGGGCACCCAGGGGCAATGTCCCTACCCCACATCCCAACCCATCCAGGGGTCTGAGACCCCACCCACAGTCCCAAACCCCATTTCCCACTTCTGGGCACCCCTGGCCTTGGTGTGGCTCCAGGCTCAGCTTCAACAGGGCAGGCCTTACCTTTCAGGGCAGCACGGGGCCGGCAGGGAAAGGGAGGACTGCAGGTGACCCTGAGTGTCCTTGGACAGGCTCCTCAGGTCAGAGGCTCTGGTTGCTCATCTGTAAACTAGATGTCATCCTTGCTCTTTTGAGCATGGCTCTTTGTTCCCCACAAACGTTCCCTGAACACATACATGTGAGCATTTGGGGTATCAGGAACAAGACAGGCCTGGCACCTGCCCTCACTGAGTCAAGAAGTCAGAAGGACCCCAATTCAGAGCCCAGCATGAAATGGGGGAAGGGAGAGTCACTCAGGCAGAGGGGGGAGCCCACGGAGCTGAGCTGATCTGCCCCAACCAGCAGTTGGGGAGACCCAGGCAACTGCTGTGTGACTGTGGGCATGTCACCCACCTCTCTGAGCTTCAGTTTCCCTGCAGCTTGTACTGCAGGGATAAGTGATTCCTGCCTGGGTGCCAGATGAAATGACAGATGGCCTTGTGGAAGCATCCAGAGCTGTAACGAGGCAGGGTGCCGGGTCCCTGCGGGGAAGGTGACCTCGGGGAGGCAGCCATCCTCACCCCGGTCGCCTCCCTGCCTGGCTCCCAGCAGGAGGAGCTGGGCCCAAAGTCACACTGAGGGCAGGAAGGAGGCTGGGGCTCCAGTCCTCCCTGTCCGCCCCCAGGCAGAGAGGCTGTCTCCAGCGGCCCAGGGCTGTGCAGTGTCAGGTTATATTTAGCCTGGTGGCGGCGACAGGAAGATGCAGCAGGAGCTGCTCCTGGCCAGGGGCCACCGTGTCGCTAACACCGCTCTCATGGGCAGCTGGGGGCCTAGGGAAGGCCAGGGACATTGCAGGCCCAGGGGACAGAGTAGGGAAGCCTGAGAGGCCAGCCAGTGAGTGTGTGTGTGTGTGTGTGTGTGTGTGTGTGTGTGTGTGTGACAGAGAGACAGAGACAGAGAGACAGAGAGAGAGAGTCCTCTGCCCCTGACTCCAGGAGCTGAGCAATGCAGAATGCCCACTGCAGGGCAAGAGTTAGGGAGCCATGATACAGACCCCTCCCCCAGCCTGTCCAGCCTGACATCTGCCCAGGGATTTATAGGGTCATATAGAGGGCCTCAGGGGCCTCTGTGCAGTGGTCCAGATCACCACCCCCTCCCCTGCAAACCCCCTGCAGGCAGCCTGCCTGTGCCACCTTTCCCCAGGGACACTGGAACAGCGTCAAGAGAAGAAGAGTCCTTTCTAGACAAGCTCTGGGTCCCAGCCCCATCAACCTCCTGGGACACAGCCACATGTCTATAAACGGGGAGCCATGACCTTGCCCTGCCCCCAGAAGTCTTGGGAAGGTGAAACAAGGCCACGTTCACATGGGGAAGGCTGTTCTCCAGTTCCGTTCTCTTTCCCCTCCTCCAAGCTTTACCTTCCCCCTCCTACTTCCTGGAGTCTGCCCCTCCACCCTCACCAGAATCCTTCAGAAACCCCCTGATCCCAACCACCTCAGACCTTTCAGCCTTCCCTCCCATCCCTGCTGGGGCCTAGATGCTGCCTCAGAGCCCCTTTGGTGCACCCCAGCTTCACCTGGCACTCCCACTCCCCAGAGCCCCCAGCCCTCTTCCCTCCAGCTCTTGCCATCCTGCTAGGACCCGCAGGACTCCCCTCTACAAAGATGTTACTGACTGCTCCATCTGGCCCCCATGATGCTTCTCGTTGAGAATTTCTAAGACTATATTCCTAATTTAGGAGATAACTGTATGCTGGCTCCTGGGGTGAGCTTTCCTTCTTCCCAGCACCCCCACCCAAGATGGAGCCCTGAGGCCAGGGCCAGCCTGGCTTCACAGAAGGTACCGGATAAGCAGATGTCCAAGGACTGGTCCTCAGGGCAGCGACCCGCACTTAGGTGGGTGTGGACAGCATGATCTCCCCACCCTGCAAGCTCCCTTTCAGATCCAGGGAGACCAAGTGGCCTTTCACAACAGAATTTGCCCATTTCAAACCCATCCTGAGTCTAGAGAGTGGTTGGAACCACAGTGACGATCAAGGTGTCTTTTGTGGAAGTGCTATTAAATCTTATCAACAGAATGGAGGGGCGCCTGGGTGGCTCAGTCAGTTAAGCGTCTGCCTTCGGCTCAGGTCATGATCTCAGAGTCCTGAGATCGAGCCCCATGTCGGGCTCCCCGTTCAGCAGGGAATCTGCTTCTCCCTCTCCCCCTCTACCCCTCTCCCCTGCTCGTGCTCTCTTTCTAGCTCTCTCTCTCTCTCAAATAAATAAATAAAATCTTAAGAAAAAAAAAAAACCAGAATGGAACAGGAAGGCTGGTGGCCCAGGAACCAGGACAGGGGACCAGAGCAGAAGGCTCAAAGGCATGGTGTTTCTGAACCTCAGACCCCTACCAGCACTCCTCACTGTGACTCCCACACAGCCTGCCACTGGGCAACAAGGACACCCAGCCGAGATCCACCAGGAAACAACCTGGGCTCCCTGCCTGCCTCCAGGGCTCTGCAAGCCTCTAGAACTCTGTGCCCACCTTGGCTCCCAGCACACCCCAGAGAGCCAGGGGATGCCCTGAGGACACCCATCCCAATTCAGCTCTCCCATCCATCACCCAGGCAGCCACGGCTTCTCAATCATCACTAGGAGAGCTGTAATCCCTCCAGGATTCGCCCAGCTCCCAGGATGCTGGGACAAAGAACAAAATCCAAGTGCACGTGGAACATCCTGAGAAGTCAGATGCAACGTTCCACCAGCAAAACTCATGGCAATGACCCAAACATAGAGAAAACCGGCATTATCTGCAAATGATAGGATCATCTCCCCGGAGAACCAACAAAATCAACAGATAAACAATTAGAACAAATAAGAGAGCTCAGTGAGGCTCCAGACGCAAGGTCAGCAACAAAACGAACAGTATTTCTCTCTACCAGCACAAAGCTATTAGAATAGGTAGTCAAAAATAAGGTCTCTTTCATAATAGCAACAAAAACTGTAAAGTAACTAGACTTGACCAAGAATGCACAAAGCCTTGGGGGGTGGGGGGGGACTTTAAACTAATAAAGCATACAGAAACGATCTGATACATGGAGAGACAGTCCAGGCTCCTGGATGGGACAAATATTATATAGATGTCAATTCTCCCCAAATTAATCTATAAAACTAATCTAATTCCAATCAAGATTCTAGTGGGGGTTTTCTTTCCATGAACTCGAAAAACTTTCTCTAAAGTTCATAAAGAAGAAGAGAGGTCTGCAAATACCTAAGTCAATCTTTAAAAAGAAGGAGAAAGAGGGAAGATTTGCCTTTCAGATACTAAGACATACTAAATGCCATAGTTGTTGTTCTAGTGTGGTTTTGATGCAAGAACGGACAAATAAATGTTTGGAGCAGAACAGAGAGCTCAAAGACAGACCCACGGATAGATGGGCAATTAGCTTATGATAAAGGTGGCCCCACGAATCGCTGGAAAAGAACAGGCTGTTTACTAGGTGTGTTGGGAAAATTGGCTCACTACACAGAAAAAAATACAACCTGATCCCTACTTGACACCAGAGACAGAGGGAAGCTCAGGATGGACGAAAGCCAACCGAGAAAGGTAAAACAATTAAATTAATAGAAGAAAATGGACCCCTCTGCAACCTCAGGATGGTGAAGAATTTCTTAAACAAAACTTCCAAAGCCCAAACAAAGCTAAAAATCAATTAATTTGGGGCGCCTGGGTGGCTCAGCTGGTTGGGCGACTGCCTTTGGCTCGGGTCATGATCCTGGAGTCCCAGGATCGAGTCTTGCGTCAGGCTGCTCAGCGGGGAGTCTGCTTCTCCCTCTGACCCTCCCCCCTCTCATGTGCTCTCTATCTCTCTCTCATTCTCTCTCTCAAATAAATAAATAAAAATCTAAAAAAAAAAATCAATTAATTTGTATCAATATGAAGTGTCTTTGTTGGATAAACTTAACAGACTGGGAGAAGATATTTGCAATATCACAATTCAACAGAAATTAATATCTAGAATCCATATTTTGAATATTTAACTGTAAGCATTTGTATTTCTAGAATACAAAAGCAACTCCTGCAAATCACCGAGAACAAAAGACAGCAACTTCACTAGAAAAGTGAGCAAGGATACAAGCAGGCAACTCACAGGGAAGTCAACACGAAAGGTGATCAAGCCTGAGATTCCAGGACTCACACAATATCAAAGAAATGCAAATTAAAGCAGCAAATTATCACTCTCGCCTATTAGGTTGGCAAAAATTAGAAAAGCGGATAAGGCCAAGTGTGGCAGGGCTACGGGGGGACCAGGAATCTGGTACTCTATTTAGGAAGGTGGTGATGGGGGTCGCCATTCTGGTGCCCAATCTGGACAGTGCTTAGTTGAATTAAGTGTCCACATACCCCGCGATCCAGCAATTCCACCCCTAGGGATGCATCCCAAAGACATCCTCACATGAGTGCAAAAGGAGCCACGGCTGAGGATGTTCACTACAACATCATTTATGGAGGAAATCTGGAGATGGCTGCCCCAGAGAGTGGGCAGGTAAACTCAGGTGGGTACACGTCATGGAGTATGAAGCTACGGGGGTGCCTGGATGGCTCAGTCAGTTGAAACGTCCGACTCCGGCTCAGGTCATGATCCCAGGGTCCTGGGATCGAGCCCTGTGTGGGCTCCCTGCTCAATGGGGAGTCTGCTTCTCCCTCTCCCACTGCCCCTCCCCCCGCTCGTGTTCTCTCTCAAATAAATAAATAAAATCTTAAAAAAAAAACAACTACGAAGCTACAGACTAGATGTCAAGTAAGAACCTGGATGGACTTAAAGGCATACTCCCGTGTACGGAAAGTGAACACCAGAATATAATATATAGTGCATAACATTTACATAGTTAAACCTATATGTATCCAGACAAAATACACATTTTGCGAGAACATGTGCAAAACAACACATTCACAGTAAGTACATCTGAATGGTTGCCTAAGGGAAGGGTAACAGGACCAGGGAGCAAGATAAAAAGAAAAGTGAAATGAAAGAGAAAGAACGAGAATGGGAACACAAACACGGCTTCAGTGATTTGAGGGAGAGGCAGGAGCTGGGGCCGGCAGAAGCCTGGGGAAGGACAGGGAGAGGCAAGCAGGGGTCTTGAGCAGGGGGCAGGGCACTGAGGGGAGCACTGCAGGAACACGGATGCTGGCCAGGGCCTGGGGACACATGGCTGATGGCCAAGCAGGTGCTAGTGTGGAACTAAGCCAACACTGTTCTAAGTCACTGCCTCCCAGTATAGGGCTTCTGCAATACAGCACACTGCCCACCTCATCCACTGCATTTGTTCGTTTGTTCATTCATTCATTCGTCAAGTATGGACGGAGCTCCAGTGAGCACTAGACAGGGATACAACAGAGAACAAAACACGACTGCTCTCTGCCCTCATGGAGCTTATAAACTAGTGGGGGGAAGTCGGACATGGCCCCCTCATCCGGAACTTGAGTGAGGGAGAATATGGGCCAAGGAGGAGACACTTCCTGGCCCTCAGGGTGCTTCTAGTCCAGCAGACATGTGACCCAAATGGAGAGGGGCCCATTTGAGGCCAACCACAGTTCACAGCATGGAGATCTTCACGGGCCCCTAGACTAAGGACAGGAGGGGACTTAGGGGGACAGCAGCTCATCCGGAGCCTCTTCCATTCTTGTCACGTGTCCCAGGTGTCCCACCACGCCCCCTCTTTGGGCCCTCCTCCCCAGGTCAGGGAAGGAAGTTTCTCTTAAAGTCCCTCACACTAAAGAGCTGGTTTCCACATTCCTCCCTGCATACAGGGGAGGGTGATGAGAGAGAACATGTTTTTCAAGAACAAGGCTCATTCTCCACCCAAGCCAAAGGTTCCCCTAATGGAGGCATTTTGGGCACCATCAGAGGAGATGTTTAAGTGCAAAAGGGCTTTCTTGGAACCTCTCAAGTCACACCACCCTGGAAGCCACTTCTGGGCAGCAAAGAGGCTGAGTCTCACCCCATCTCCCACCCCCACGCTGGCCCTCCTGATGCCCACAGCCCCCCTCCCCAGAGCCCAAGGCCACCGTCAAACTCTGCTCTCACCGCAGATGATGACGCTCTGCACAAATATTTACACAGCTCCTCTCTGGGGGCTATGGCAGACACAACACGGAGGAGCCACCCTCCCAACACTCTCCAGACCCCGGAGCGGGCCAGAAGCGGTGGACACCCTCAGTCCTGGCAGACTGACTCACTCCTGGGCTGGGGCGGGGACAGGAAGCTCCCAAGCAAGCCAGGGCACCCTAGTCCCGCTCAGCAATGACCCTTCCGTGGAGCCCTTGGAGAGAAAGTGCTGGCTGGGGACAGCAGGGCCCCTCAGGCCCCTGTGCCCGGCTCCTGGCAACCATGCAGGGGCAGGGGGAGGAGCAAGGGCAGGGGCCCTCACTGGCCCCATATCCAAGGGGCCCAGGCCCTGAATGGAAGGCCCAAGGCGGAGGGAGCCCCCCTGAGGCTTCCGCCCCCTAAGAGGGGTGTTACCTGTGTCTACCCTCATTCCCCCAGGGATCACTCTGGTCTGCTCCCATTGCAAGGACACAGGACACACCTAGGCCCTCACCTCTGTCTGACCTAGGCACCCAATCTATCCAGGGGCTCCTTCACCAGCAACCCAGCTGATGGGGGTCTGGGGGGCTGAGGATCATGACCTGGCAGGGCAGAGGGGGTGGGTGTCTGAGCTTGGGGAGGGGTCAGCCATAATGGAGTAGGGAGCAGTATGGGACTATCACACTGAGGAGTCTGATTTCAGGGGACAGGGAAAAAATGGGGAAATGGCCTAGGGTATGTGCAGGGTGGCTGATGCCAGAAGTGTCTGCCCAAGCACCTGGGAAGCTGAGGTCTGAGTGTGGGGGCCATAGACCAGTGGGTGTGGGGCCATCACTGGAGCTCTGGCTCCCCATGGGCACTAGGGACACTGGGGAGCAGGCTGGCCCCATGGTCTCCACCCCTCCCCCAGCCCACAGCTCAGCTGTTGCAGTGGGGGCCCTCTGACCCTGTTACCATGGCAACCGGCCTGCAGCTGGAGTGCAGAAGCCGACAGCCTCTTCTCTAGAGACACCCCCATCCCCACCCACGCACAGGCTCCTGGGGACACAGGGACATGCAGACCAGGCCAGAACACGCAGAGGTATGGGGAGCCAGAGAGAGATTTCCAGACACAGTCCAGAGGGGCAGAGGAAGAGAGGCGAGGAGGAAGGCTCAGGGGTGCTGAAGGGAGGGAAGAAGAAAGACAGGTGCAAGGAGAAGGAGATGAAGACCAAGGGGGCAGGAGTCGGCAGGGAGGCCAACACCGGGAGAGGAAGAGGAGCAGAGACCAGGCGCACAGGCAGCCCGGCTGAACTCGGTGGGAGGCGGGGCTCAGAGAGATGAAAACAAAGAGCGCAGAGAACAAAAGGGACCGAGAGCAGGGCACCTCCCCGAGGCCTGGCAGATGAGGGGGGCAAGGGAAGAGGAGCCATGCTCCAAGGGACCCACAGCCCCCCTTCCAGCCATGTAGGGACACAGGTGTGCAGCGGCAGCAGCTGCCGCCAGGACCCGGCCCCGGGCCCCGGGCCCCGCAGGGGTGTGACCGCCTGCCAGCCCCCTGCTGCCGGCCCTATTCCCAGTTCCACCTTACTCCTGGGCCTGATGTTAAGGGGCACAGACACAGGGCCAGTAGTGAGTCTCTCCCTCCGGCTCACATCCCCCGCCAGTCTGGCCTCCCCACCTCCCAGCAGTCCCAGCACCTAAATAATGGGGCTGTCTGGCTCCAGGCCCTGACACTGCACAGAGCGGGGCTAGAGCACCGACACAGCGCAGCTGTCCACAGTGGCGCCTGCCAGCAAGAGGCCTCGCCTCCTTCCCAGCCACCCACCTCCCTGGGGCGGAAGCCCAGGGACCCACTCTCCTGTGGCTGGCCCCGGCAGAGACCCAGAAAAAGGCCTGGACAGGAACAAGGGTGGCACGGGCATCCCTCGCCTCTGCCTCCCTATCCGGCCCACGCACGAAGGTGTGAGCTCCGTGCACGCGCATACATAGCGCAGGCCAGGCCACAGGGATTCGCCCAAGGGACGAAGTGTTTCAAGGCAGAGGGAAGGGAGGCAGAGGAAACCTGCATCCTAGACCTCAAGTGCCAGGACAAATGGGGGTCAAGGCCAGCCTGTGGGCCAACAGGAGAAACGAGGTGAGAGCAGACAAGAAGGCAGGCAGAGATGGCTGGCATCCGACTTTCCGGGTGGCAGCCCCATTTGGAGGAGTAACTGGAGGAAGGAAACAATCTGAACTTGGGCAGGGGGCCTGGGCTCTAGTCCTACTTCGTCCACTGATTAACTGGTAACTGGACCTCTGCTTCTCAGTTTCTCCATCTGTAACTCAAGTGGGCTGGATTAAGTGATCCTCAAAGTCACCAAGATCCCATGATAGCACCTCTGCAGGAGGGGTCCCATGGCTATCTTCGCCCAAAGGAGCCAGCCTGGGGCAAGCGGGAAGGCCAGCTCCCCAAACACTATGGGGAAGACAGAAGCACCCAGGTCCCTGTTGCCAAGGGGCTGAGTGAGCACACTATCCTAGAAGTAGAAACAGGCTCAAGACAGTAACCAAGTTCCCATATTACACACTTTCTGGTGTTAGACCTGAACCTAGGACTTATGCATCTGCATTCTTTTCATTATACCAATAGTCTGCAAACTTTCAAAATAAAACTGTACCTCAAGTAACGTGCAGTATAAAGATCTGCCTGTAACTATTTGGGGTCATTTCTAATAGGCGACAGCAGAGCAAGAACGAGTAGGGCTCTGCTCAGAGTGACGTGGTTCCATCCGCAGCTCTGCCACTTTCTAGCTGTGTGACTTTGGGGAAGTTTCTTAATTTCCCCGAAGTTCAGTTTCCTCATCCATAAAATGGAGATAAAAATAGTATCTACTTCCCAGGGTTGTTGTGAAGATTCCATGAGATAATGTAAGTGAAACCTTTAGCCCGGCGTCCCGTACACGGGAGCACCCACCCCTGCTAGCTAGCACTCGATGGCCTGTCAGATATAAAAACAGATCTGCTCCGATTACCGTTCTGGAGAGACTGTAGTGAAAAATCGGACAGAGGGCCCTGCCCTCAGAGTTTGCATCTAGCCTCCCGGGCCCCTGCCTCCCAGCCAGAACCCCAGTTTTCTATAAGCAAACTCTCTTCCACAGGGCCCCAGTGATTGTGCGCCCTCTAAGGCTGTCCAGGGACATCACGGGCTGTGCAGGCCTTCGAAAACAGGGCCGTGGATAGATGCAAGCCTTTACAGGGCCGCGCCAGCCGACTCTGAGCATACAGGGGACATTCCAGGGACAGGGACAGGTGCATACAGGGACGGCTGGCTCACTTTGCCTGCCCCCAGGGGAAGGCAGAGTGCCCTGTATGGCAGGTAAGCTCCTTTGGGGCATTAACCTCACCTGGCTACCTCACTGCTCTATCTACAAGACCCTAGCGCTGCACCTGGCTCACAGGGGTTCAGTAAGTGCTCGTCAGATACACACTAGTGAGTAGCAGTTTGGGCATCCATGGTCAGTCCAGTGGCACTTCCAGAGCCACCTCCCCAGCCCTGCGATACCTGCAAGGCTCCCAAAGCCTTTTCACTGCCCTCCTTGGGCAGAGCCCACCCCACCCAGGGCAGGCACAGTGCGGGGAGCAGCCCCGCCCAGGGCGCTGTTTATCCACTGTCCGGAAGCCCAGAGCAGCTGGGCTGGGAGGCGGTGGCTGAGCAGAGACACCTGGTGCAGGAGGGGGTAGTGGGCGGATACTCATTAGATGAGACAAAGGGAACTGTGGTTGTGGGGAAAGGCACACACCTCCCACCAGGTGCTGTTTAAGTAAAGAAGAGAGAGTGGCAGGAGAAGGGCAGCCGAGAGCCAGCCAGAGTCCTGCATCCCCTCCCCTGCCTCGTCCTCAGTGACATCTACGAGACCAATCACCTGGCAGGGGCTGCCCTAGCGTAGCTAGAGGCCTGTAGCCAGCCGGAGATGAGCGCCCAGCCGCCAACCTGACCTTCTAGCCTGACTCCGTCCACGCACTTGCCATCCCGGCCCCGTCAAACTCCACTCCACCTACCTCAACCTGCCCACGTTTGTCTAGGGAAGGAGAAACCAAAGGCGCCAGACCCACAGCCAAACAGACCCTTGGCCACCCCGAAAATCATCCCGCCAGAGTGCGTGAGGTGAAGAGACCCACACCGTCCTGCCGCCCCAGTGCCCACCCCGCGCCTGCCACCTGACCCACAGCAGTGGCCCCAGTTGAGGTCACGCCCCCAGGGAACTCGCCGGGTCTCCCACACCCCACCCTCGGGCCTCCCAGATCCCGCTGCCCCTTTTCCCACCCATGTCCCTCGCGGCCCCGCCCCCCGTCGCAGCCCCGCCCCCTCGTCGCGGCCCCGCCCCCGCCTACCATCCTTCCGGTAGAAGGCGATCTCCACTTTGCGCTCCTCCGCGCCCAGCAGGGCCTGCGCGATCTGCGCGGCCGCGCGGCGCTGCGTGCGCGGCCCGTGCAGGAAGTCGCAGGTGCAGGGCCGCTGCATCACCTCGGCCCGCGAGTAGCCGCACAGCTCGCAGAAGCCGTCGTTGCAGTAGATGACGGCGCAGTTCTCCACCCGAGCGTTGGCGATGATGAACTTGCGGCCTGGGGGGCGGGGATGAGCAGGCACGTGAGCAGGGACCCCTGCCTCGTGGGCTCCCAGCCCTTTCCCCGCATTCTCTTGTCACACACAGCCACCCGCCCGGGGACTCCCCGCCCCAGGGAGCACAGCGGGGACTGGGGTCCCCAGCAGGGGGCGAACACAGCTGTGCCCCAGACACAGGTGCCTCGGGCCGGGTCGGCCCGGCGACGCGCCCCCTCCCCCGCCCGGCCCGCGGGCTGGCGGCGTGGCTTCCCTCGGGCAGCCCGCCAGCGGCCCCCCGCCCCCTCCGCGCCCGGGGCCGAGGCCAGCCTGGACGGGTGTCAGCAAAGCGTGTCAGCAGCCGCGGCAGAGGGATAAACACTGGGCCTGGAGAGGGAGCCTGGGAAGGGCCAGAGATGGCGGCTAGCCTTCCCTTTGCATCAGGTCCTCCGGCTTCTCTTCCTGACCCCTGCTCTCTAGACACGGCGGGGGGGGGGGGGGGGGGGGCACGCGCTCACTGGGCACTCCTTACCCCGGGGATCCTTAGGAAATCACTCCCCCAAGTATCTGCGGACCCAGCAGGTCAGTACTTCCCCGGGACTTACGCACCCCTCCAAGGGCAGTCAGGGGCTGGAGAGTGGGCTCTCTAAAGGGGACGAGGGAGGTAGCACGTGAGCATCTGCGATGCTTTTTCTCATATAATACTCAGACAACCCCATAAGGTAATCATCATTATCTTTGTTTCTTAGATGAAGAAACTTAGGCTCAAAAGAAGTTCAGAGCCATGCCCACATCTTGCAGCTTGTAAAAGAGCCAGCTTTTGAAGCTAGGTCTGGTAGGAGAAGAAATACACTGAGGGTCACAGGCAGAAACTCAAGGTCATAGGAAGCAAGGAAAGGAACCCAATCCCTAGAAATACCGGAGCCAGGGGTGGACCTGAGACAGTGGCCCACTTGTAAGAAGACAGATCCAGGAAAGGGACCTGCCCCGGGGAAGTGAGGCCCTATCAAGGAGAGGTGCCCCGATAGACCCATTTCAGCTAGACATGGCTCACGCCCCCACACACACCTGCCCCAAGAGCCAGACTGGCAGGTGAGCAGCAGACAGGCAGCAGACCCAGCTGGTGCCAGGGAAGATGCTCTGGGATAAGAGCTTTTTATAAACACAAAAGTTTCCAGCCACTTTGGCCTTTAATGCTGGGGCTTTGGGTGGCAGTTGGAACTCTGCCCCCTCCAATTCCGGTGGACACAGCCCTCGGGCTGCAGCCCTGGGCAATCCCATGGGCAAGGGTTGCAGCTGCAACAAGGGGCCCCCCGGGGGGGGGAGGCTGCTTTCCTAAGCCCTCCCTTACCCTGGCTCCAGGAAGTTACTTTTTGAAGTTGGATCATTTTTAGGTCAGTTCACCAGGCCCCCAAAACTCCCAGGCAGCCAACAACCTCAGGAGTCAGGGTTCCCTGTCCCATGAAAAGACCCCTGACTTGGCCTCCATCTCCACCTGAGCCCAAGGCAGTCCAGACTACCAGCCACACACACCAGCTTTGGAAAAGAGAAACCAGCTCCCAGGCCCAGAGAGAGAAGATCGAGTTTCTTCGAAGGCAGGCCCTACCCCCACCCCTTCCTTGAGCTCCTGGAATACCACCACAGAAGGGATCTGAAAGGCTCCTTCGGCCACCCCGTCCTTTCTAGATGTGGAAACTGAGATCTGGACAAGATAGAGTCACTCAAGGTCACATGGCTCAGTGGCAGAGGTGGGGCCAGAAGCCAAGACCCCAGATCCTAGCCCAGATTCTTTCTTTCCATACCTAGCTCCTGGGCCTTCTGGAGCTTTTGAGAAGGAAAGACCCTACCCTGTGGCCCTCCACCGTGTCAGTCTCCTCCCCCTCAGGATCATCTTGTTCCTCTGCTTCAGACAATGCTGCCCATCGAACTGATCCCTCCCTCCCCCAACCACAGTTACAAGCACACGTTGTCCTGTGCTCACAGGGTCATGGGCAAGGAATGTCACCCGCTCCCTGCTCCCAGGGCCCTTGGCAGTCACACCCACCATGGCACATGCAGCCTTGGAGACGGACACATGCATGCTGGGAGGATCAAACACCCACGCCAGAACATTCACCTAGCCTGGGACACTTCTGGAAGCCTCCCCTACTGGGCCAGCCTTAGGGGTGCTGTAGTCCCCATAAAGGGGCTCAGGACAGGAAAATCAGCAATATGGGGACACTGCCTGTTAGACCCTTAAAGCCCAGCTTCAGGCTAAGACACCCTCTCACTTGGGAGTCCACAGTTTGTAACTCTGTCAAAGATTCCTCCCCACCGCCCATGCAGGACCGAACTCATGGGCTACACCTACAACCCCAAGAGCAGGCTGGGCACTCACTCTAAGCTCTTGGCTCTCAGTCTCTCAAAAACACAGTCAAGACGGCTCAGGCACAATACTTAGTGTCTCACACTTTGGACCATATACCTTCTGTCCCTGCCCCCACACAGCCCCATCCACATCCAGGCACCCAGAGTTACGGATACCTGCACACTTGAGATGTCACACACACTCCCGGATCCCGCAAGCCTGAGCTGAACCTCCCGCCCTGCGCCCCAATACAGTCCCCTTGGCCCCAAACCCACGGCCCCCGGCACCAAGCTTGCCCTCACGACCCCTGGCCCGCGGCTTGAGGCCAACAGCCCCCACTGACTTGCACTAGCCCGATGCAGACGGCCCCGGGCACGCCCCTCCATTCACACTTGGGAGAGCTCGGCCCGCCCCCAGCGCCCCCTCCCCGTCGGCCCCCTCCCCCACTCACTCTGGCCCTCAAACTTGCGGATGATGGTGTCCAGGAAGGTGTTCTGCGGCGCGACATGGCCCCTCCGCACCGGCATCCTGAGCCCATGGGCGGGCCGGGCGGGCCCCCACCCACCCCGGCCCGGCCCGGCCCAACACAGGCTTCGGGTGGCCCGACCCGGCCGTGATCCCCGCACCCCGCGGCCAAGCAGAGCACGGGCGGGGCCGGGACTGGGTTGCGGGCGCGGGGTCCCCGCTCGGCTCCCGGCTCCTGACCGCGGGCCGGGCCTGGAGCTGCCTGAGCTCGGGCCGCCCGGCCGCCCGCACACCTGTCTGCCGGCCCCCGCCGAGCCACGGGCCCCGCTCCGCCGCGTCCCCGCGCTGCGCTCCGCCCGCCCGAGCGCGGGGCTCCCGGCTCCCGCCCGCCGCGCCGACAGCCGCTCCGGCGCCCGCGGCTCCGGCTGCGCCTGCGGCTCGGCCCGGCGGCGGAAGGGTTAACGCGGCGCGCGCCCCTCGGGCTCCGGCCCCCGCCTCCCGGCCCCCTCCCGCCCGCCGCGCGCCCGCAGCACCGCCCTCTCCCCCCCCCACACCCCGCGCGCCCGCCCTTCCCATTGGCTGAGCAGCGCCAAGGGCTCCCCCCACCCCAGCCCCTCGCTCAGCCCAGGAGCCCCCGGGACTCGCGCGCTCCAAAGAGGGGGAAGGGGCCCCTAGGTAGGGGAACAGTGAGGACAGGTGCGACGGTCGGCCTTGAGACGGCCAGGGAGGGGACTGGGGGTTTGCACCCCCACCCCCGACTGGAAGGGCTGAGGAACCTGACTTGGAGTGGGCTGGTCCCTTAATGCCCTGGCCGCCCACCACGCCAAGCACCCGCTGGGTACACACAACAGGCGCTCAAAGCCTGCCGTAGGTGACATGGTCGAGACCTGGGCCCTGGGAGGACAAGCCCAGGGTCAGGGGAGATCCGGGAAATGCGAAGGGCAAGATAATCTGGAGGACCCGGGTGGGGCGCGATTTGAAATAAGGTTGGGTGAGACTTAGGAGGGGCACGCACTCTGAGCAGCGGTGACCTCCCAACACACACACACACAGCCCGATCTCCGGGGTTATTCGGGGGCCCTCCTGCACAGAGAGGTAACATTCTGACACGAGTTGCGGCCTCCTAGCTGAGGGATCAAAGGCCCCTGAGCGCGAGGTTCCAGCCTGGGGATCCCCTTGTACGAGTGGCCCTCCCTCCCTCTGCAGCGCGGGCCAGCCTTGCAGGCCCAATCCGCGGCGGGCTCGGGGCCCTGCGGCGCTGCGGCGGCCCGGCCCCTCGGAAAACCCTGGCCTAGCCGCAGGCCCCTCCCCCCCGCCGGCCAGCTGGCTCGCTCCAGCTGCAGCTCCCTTATTTAGGCAAGGAGGCCTGAGGATGCTCAAGGGCAGGCAGGGTGTCTGCCCGCCGCCTGCCCACCGCCTGCCTGGGTCTGAGTGAGGGTCTCTGGGGCGCGGTGTCCCCGGCGTGAGCAGCCAGGCAGGGCCCTGCGAAGGCCAGGGCATGAACGCAGAGTGTTGACAGCTGAGCTGGCCGGTGGGGAGGTGTCGGGCCGCTGAATGGACAGCCGTGGGTCCCCTCCCCTGCAGCCGAGATCTGAGACCCGGCTAGATGGATGGGGCCATGTGGGGGCCCCTGAGGGCTTGCAGCTGCCTCTGTCCTTGGAGCAAGGGGGTGGGTCTTGTCACCGGGGAGAACCATCATGGGATGCAGGGGGAGGGGAGGAACAAAGGGCAAAGAAGGAAGCAGAGTCTGGAAGGAGAAAGGCCCAGAGGAAGAGGTCTTGGTGAGACCACCCTACCCAGACTCTCACCTTCCACCCAGAAGCAAAAAGATGCAAACATTGGGGCCAGATGGGGCCATTGGCCAGCAGATGACACCTCTTTTTTATTTGCTGGTGGGTGGGCAGTGACTCAGGGAGGCAGCCAGTGGGAGAGAAGGAGGTGGCTCCATCAGCTGATGCTAAAAAAGACCAGAGGCTCTTGCTGTACAGTCATCCCCTCGGCCCTCTCCACCTCCCTCCAGCAGCTTCCTCACTCCAAGATGCTCCGGGCCTTCCGTAGCACAACTCCCCTTCTTTTGTGACCTGGCATTAGACACATCAACCCATCTGGGTCCTGCCCAGCTCCTCCCCAGCCCACGACCACTCCTGGATGCTGGGTTGCCTGCCCTAAGTCCAGGCTGATTCCAGTTTGAGTTAGGTGTCTTCCCCTCCAGGCTGAGGGTTTGAGAGAGCGGGGAAAGGCCTGCAGTTCGGACAGGCACCAGGAGAGAGGACATGGAGGGGGGCATCTGCAGCATTCCCGTCTCTCCAGACTAAGGCCAAAGGGAAGGAAGCTGGTCATCTGGCCTGGCCAGCTGTCCACACTGTGGTAACATGTTCCCAGGACAGGCCTCTGCTCTTATCCCAATGGGAGGATGAAGAAATCAGAGGGACCCTGGATCCTCCCAAAAGAGAAGAGACCAGACACAGAGTAGCCCTCCTCCTGTGCATAGAGGCAGGTGTGAAGAGAGCTGTTCCCTTGGCTAAGGAGAGGCAAATCTCCCTCTCTCTCTCTCTCTCTCTCTCTCTCTCTCTCACACACACACACACACACACACACTCTTAGACACTCACTCAGAAGTCAAGCCAAATGCAGGTTTCTGACTTCCTGGAGGTTGAGAGGAGGGTCTGAAGGCAGTCCCCCTGAGCCACCCCACAGCCAAGGATAGGGATGAGGAAGAGAGGCTGTGACATGGGGGGGAGGTGTCTCCAAAGACATCCTTCTTGGGGCCACAGGTACCAGGTACCAAGAGGTAAAGGGCAACAGAGAACCTGATGGAGAGCAGCCCCCCACCCCACACACCATCTTCCCACCTCCAGTACCCCCAGATCAAAGAGCAAGAGGAAAGTGCCCAACCTTAAAACCTAAAGCAACCAGAATCCACCCACCCCACTTCAAGCTCACAGAGCCATTTGCAAGGACATTCCAGGGAAGAGCTCTCTCCCCCAGCCCGTCTGTGACTGAGGGAAGGGAGAGGCTGTATTGACAGCAAGACAACGAGCCTCCTCCCAGCTCCCAGAAAGAGACAGTTTAGGGAGAAAAGTCTGTGGGGAAAACAACCTGCCCACCCCACTCTCTGCTCCTGCTCAGTTTGAGCGAATCAAGCCAGAACATCCTGGAAGGAAATAAGAAATTGAAGCCTGTGCTTGCTGGTGGACCCCCAAGGAGCAGGCCAGGGAAGACACAGCCAAAAGAGGGCCCAGGAGAGCAAGTGACAATCACAGGGGACTGGGAAACAGTTCCAGTCAGATGGGCGCAGTGAAGACATCTTACAGCGGAATGGTTCCTCAGAACCCCCGGGGAGGTAGAACACAGTACCATCCCTTGCCATGCAAGGGGAAGCTTAGGATACATAGGGGGGGGCTTACTTTTCTATGCAACTAAGTACTGAGAAGGGGGATGTTTTCAGCTATGAACTGGGGTTGGAGGAAAGTAAGATCAAAGCAGCAGCATGTTGCGCCCCCAGAAGTGGGGACTCAGGGCATGCTGAAAGCAAGGAAGGAAGGGAAGGGAGGGACAGAGGAGGGAGGGCAACCCCCCTCAGACCCCTAGCCAGGAGCCAGAGCTCCCTGCACTCACTGCCATCTGCAGGCCCCCCTGCAGCAATCCTGTCAACCCCCAGCCCATAATCAAGGTCTCCTGGCAACCTGCTACCCACTGTTGGTGACATCACCCTGCCGTGGTGATGTCAAAAGCAGCAAGTAAGGTGCTGGACACTAGGATTCAGGAGACCTGACTTCTAATTCCGGTTCTTCTACCAGTGACATCAACATACGTTTACTGGGGGCTTCCTGTGTGCCGGTCCCTGTGTGCCAGACCCCACGGGGGGTGGGAACAGAAGAGATAAGCCAGGATCCTTCCTCTGGGGATTCACAGTCTACTAAGGCTTGAGAAAGGCGGAGAACAGAAAGACATGGTGTAGCCTGTGTGAAGTGCTGTAGGGTTATTACAAGGATGTGTCATTTACTTTCAACTGGAAGAGTCTGGGAAGGCCCTGCAAAGGGAGATTTCAGAGCAGGTCTCTGAAGGTCAAGATGGGACAGGGCAGAAGCACGGCAGGAGGAAGGGGGACAACAATGAGCAAAGGCATTGGGACTGGAGAATGAAGATCAGGTCTGGGGACAGAACAGTCTGGTGTGGTGCCACTGGAGCGATAGGCTAGAGCATTAATAGAGCACTGGGGAGTATGGATTTTACCGTGTGTGTATAGGAACAGTGGTGGAAGCCGAAACATACTGTCCACGAATACAGAAATCATATTCGTCTTTCCCTAGATCCTAGCACAGAGTCAGTATCTAGTAAAGGTCTGCTGAATGAATGAAATGTGCATATTAGCTTGGAGAAACTGAGGCAAAAAATGAGGTGTTTCAATTACTTATTGCTGCATAAGAGCCGTCCCAAACCCCAGTGACTTAAATCAATGACAGTATTTATTTTGCCCATGTCCCTGTCGTTTGGGTACGTTCAACCAGGACCATTTGTGTCTCTGCCACTCATATCAGGACTGAAAAGCTCATTCGCTCACGTTTGGTGGCTGATGCTAGCTATCCGCTAGGACTTTTCTTGTGGCTGGCCTCACTTCCTCCCAGCATGGTGGCTGGGTTCAAGGGCAAGTGTCCCAAGAGAGGTCCAGGCAACAGTTGTACCACCTTTAACAACGTAGCCTCAAAAGTCACAGAAAATAACATCTGCCATAATCATGGCCCATCAGATGCAAAGAGAGGTCCAAAGACCCCCACTTCTCAATGGAGGAGTGTCACTGACATGAGAAAAACAAGTGCAATGGTATCTATTGGCATGACCATCTTGGAAAAATATAATCTGCCACAGCGAGATATGCAGTAGTCCAGGAGAGGGATGTCAAAAACTTGAACCAGGTCAGAGGTGATGGAAAGGGGCCTGTTTGTTGTGTAACTTTAGGAGGATCACTAAATCTCACTTTCCTTACCTGTAAAATGAGAAGACCAAAAAAGGTGATCTCTGAGATCCCTTCCAGCCCCAACAGTGAATGATTCCCTTAATTCTACACAACCACATTCCCCACCCATTCATTTTCCCTCAGTACCCATCTCCACCTCCATCTCCAACTCCTGCCTCTGCCCTCTAATCCAGGTGACCTTGAGGCCAATGATTACTCCACAGCTAGCACCCTGGTCCATCCTACGTATTTATTTCAGACCAAAAATAAGTGGAGTGGGGGACCCATAAGTGTAGGTGAGAACACCCTCAGACCCATCAGTCTCCCACTGAAGCCTGCTGTGTGCTCATCACCACAGGGTCTCCTGAAAACAAACAGACATATGGTACAGACTCCACCGCAAGGAGTCCATCATTTAACTGGGGAGAACTAATGAGCATGAATGTTATGAAAACAATCTGGTGTGACATTGTGCTGCTGATAATAGGTTCAGGGGAGTTCAGAGGACGGAGGGCTCTGAGTGGGTTAGGGCAGCCAGGAGGGCTTCCTGGGAAGGCTGGGTCCTCCTGGATGGGCAGGGTTTTCTTGGACACAGAAGAAGGGCGTGAATATTTTCATTAAGCAAAATCCCAACGGGAGTCAGATGTGGAGTCTTCCCACCGATCTATTTACCCCCAAACGACAAAGAAGGGAGGTCAGTTTAAATTTCCTCTGCTTGGGAACTTAACAGCCATCTGTCCCTAAGGATGATTTAAGGATGGAGCTCGGCCTCCTCAGACACAAGCAGGGGCTTCGGTGAGGCTCCAGAACTTAGTGAGTAGTAGAAGTTCCAGAATTACGATATAGGAGGCACTGATGGGGAGAGAGAACCTGATTATAAAGGCAGAACTAGGGCACTTCCTAGAGGCTGAATTTGCATGTGTTCCTTTGAAATAATTATTTACTAAGCACCTACTATGGACCTGACACTGTTCTAAGATATAGTTGTTGTTGTTGTTGTTGTTCTTAAATAATGTCCTCAGAGCTTGCAAAACCAGTGCACTGTTTGACATAGACTAGGGAGTTATTTTTGGGTGTTCTGACAGACTAAAAAATATTAAGGAGCAAATCACACTTTGGTGCCACCCTGCCAGGGAAGCTGGCCTGGCAGGAGATCCCAAGCTCTCTTGGCTGCTCAGGTCCAGCAGGGCGGGAGGCTGTCTCTGTCCAAGGTGCTGAAAGCCTTCCATGCCAGGCTCGGCAGGAAACCAGGGAGGGCAGCTCAGGTGAGCAAGAGAGAGGGGCCCTCCTCCCGACACAGTGAATTATACAGTCACCTCAAACCATGAAAATGCATCTGTAACTGGACAGTAGCTCCAGGAGGCAGCATACGGTGAAGCAAGAGCTGGTTTTGCCAATTGGTGCTACAAAGCCTCAGGTCTCACTTCCCTATGCCCCAAAAGTGCCTTAATCCCTCACCCCCACCCAAGTCATCAAGGAAAAAATATGAATCCTCCCCTGAACTTTACATTTGAAATTCCTTGGCTTTTCCTTGGGGGTTTGTGTTGCTTCATGAAATATTAGAGCCGGAAGGGAGCACTTTCATATTTTAGATGAGAAAACAGACTCAGAGCAGTGCAGATCCTTCCTCAAGTTTGTGCCAGCGGTTAGAAACAGAGCTGCACAAGAAGCAGCTCTCCTAATTCTTAGTTAAGTGATTTCCCACCCCACACACCAGACCAGGTCAGGGATTATATACCACATATAACAAGAGTTGAAAGAAATCAGGAATTAGGGGTGCCTGGGTGGCTCAGTTGGTTAAGCATCCGCCTTCAGCTCAGGTCATGATCTCAGGGTCCTGGATCGAGCCCCACATCGGGCTCCCTGCTCAGAGCCTGCTTCTCCCTCTTGCTCTGCCTCTCCCCTATGCTAGTTCTCTCTCAAATAAATAAATAAAATCTTTTTAAAAAAAGAAAAAGAAAAAGAAACCAGGATTTCAAGGTGTATGTATGAGAGAGAGAGAGAGAGAAAAGATACAAGACCCAGAGAATTCTAGATACAGAGGTAGCTATGTCAGCTCTCCAGAACTATTCCCTGTTCATTCTGCTAAACTCATCAGGCAGAATTCAGAGCCTCCCCCAGCTTGGGAGGGAGGATGAGCATGGGAATGCTAACCCCAAACTAGCTCCACATCTTGAAGGGTAGCTATCCCACCCCATGAATCATCAACCAACATGAAGGACCAGAAAAGAGAACTCGGGTCCAACCAGGTCTTCCACTCCACCATCTTCCCAATCTACTCACAAATGATTATCCATCACTCTGTATGTGTCCCATGCTGTAAGAGAGGCCTAGAGAAATAAGGACATATAATCCAGCCTCTGGACCTTGAAAAGTTCGCACTTAGTTGGGAAGAAAAAGTGCTCACATGTGAATAGATAATGTATTGCAGGGGCTAAATACAATGAATGGCAGCCAACAAGAGATGTCACATGGTCCTAGATCCCAAGTGGCAAGAAGTGGTGCAAACCATAAATGCTTTGACTTCAGAGTAGGAAGAGATAATTTTAAGCCTGGAAGGGAAGGAACGGCTTTATAAAGCAGGGTTTAGGGAAAATTTGGCTGAGTGGCCAGGACACCTCATCTCTGTCCCTCTGGATGATAGCAGTCCAGACTGAGGCCTTCTTGTAGGAAGACAGAGCTGGTGAGGGTGTGAAGGTGATAGCAGAAGCAGATTATGTGCAGGGGCCCAGAATGTCCAAGAAGAGAGGATTCAATTTTTCTCCCCTGAAAAAGAAAGAGCTCAGGCGCTCCCTCTTCTGGATGCACGAGGCAGAACAGCAGCTAAATCAGGCTCCTCTAGGCACTGAGGTTGGCCAGTTCCTACGGCAGCCTAGGCTGGAATTTCGGAAGCCAGAGAACAGAATGGGAACCCCAAGAAAGGCCCACATCATCATCAACAGCAAATGTACCAGGAACATCTAGTTTGCTGGTCACTGGGAGTCAAGGGGTTTATAATCCAATTGGGAGGGCAGGAAGACAACACAATGGCTAAAGGTCTATCAGGGTTTGGGATCAGGGTCTCTGTATTTCACAAATCAATCTAGAGGATCTATCTATAGGCTTCTCCTCTCCCCCTGGGTTAGAGAGAGGGCCCGGTCCCTCCCCAGGGCACCTGAGAAGCAGGCGGAAGGGGTTCTGCCCAGCCAGTCCTCATGACGGTTGCTATGGAATTACCAGGCTGGGCACACTTGATGCTCAAAGGCCCAGTTCCCAAGAGACCCAGCACCACAGCAACCACACCAGGAAACTGGGCCAGGCTGAAGGGCTGGAGGAGAAAAGAGGGGAGGCCGGAGGGGGGAACGGGGGCAGGCCTGTCACACTGATCCCTGACAACTGTGGCCTTCTTTGAGGAGCCTCCACTGCCTACATCAGGGGCCCCCATGATCATCATTCAGGAGACCTCAGCTTGACCCTAAAAACTCCCCATTTTCACTCTGGATCCCAGGAACAAAGGGCAATTTCAAGTCCCCATGGATGTGAAAACATTCATATCCATCCTGATGTTCTCAGTCTAAATTAGCTTTTTTTTTTTTTTTTAAAGATTTTATTTATTTGACAGAGAGAAACACAGCGAGAGAGGGAACACAAGCAGGGGGAGTGGGAGAGGGAGAAGCAGTCTCCCCGCTGAGCGGAGAGCCCGATGTGGGGCTCGATCCCAGGACCCTGGGATCATGACCTGAGCCGAAGGCAGACGCTTAACGACTGAGCCACCCAGGCGCCCCTCTAAATTAGCTTTGAAGGGACAGGAACTAGAAGAGGAGGCAGGTCAAGGAGGGAGCTCCAGGAAACACTGCCCAAGGGCACATACATATGTGTGATATGTGTGCTTACACATATGCACACATACACATACATATTCACTCATATATACACACATTCACACACATCCATACACACTCACACATGTTCCTACTTACAAACAGACACACACACACAGGCATGGGCACAAAATCTGCTCAGGGCTCTGGCTCAGCAGGAAGAGTCTAAACCTCCAGGAGAATCAAGGCCTGGAGATACCCAGGTCTCTCTCAGGAAGTTAGTGCAAACTCCCCAGGAGTCCCGAAAGGCTGATAGTCACGGGTCACTCAGGGCAAGGTCTTAAGATTCTCAGAGGTCTCTCTGCCCCCTCACTTTCCTACCAATCTGAAAGCCAGGAGACAGAAGAGTATCCAGAAAAGGGTCAGCGTGCCCTTGGGAGCCCACCTGGGGGACAGGGGCGGCAGTTACAAGCTCCAGAGTGAGGCCCCTGCACTCTTTCCCACAACTCCCCAGCAGCGGCTGCAACTGCCTCCTCCCTCAGGAGCCATGGCCCCTGATGCTCACGCCTCCGGCTGTGCTGAACATCACTCCCTGTGCCTTCGATTCACCCTACCTGGTATGATCTGTGCAGAAGCAGGGAGGTTTCCCAAGAGAAGATACCCCTGTTCTCCTGGAATGGGCTGGTCCCAGAGTCATCATCAGGACCTCCAGGCTTATGCAAATGAACCACTTCAGGGTCCCAGAGGATTAATGTGGACCCCCACCCCAGCTGGGTCCAGAGGCACGTGCCGCTGGGCCCTTGCTCATTCTGGGTATCATTGTCTAGGGACGCCTGAGCCCAGGCCTTTGCTCCAACCTCTTCTTTTCAGCTCTCTGCTGCCCTCATGTGGCTTCCTCAAGAAGAGTTGGGGCTGCATGATGGCTCCCCAGTGCCCGCTCAGGAGCCCCTTTTAGAAAGGCAACATCTCCCACTGCCTGACTCCTAAATACCCCAGACCCTGCCCAAAGCCCTTCCCGAAATATCCAGTTCCACCTTGCAATCGGGAAGCTGGGCAAACCTCTCAGCTCCCAACCCAACCTCCCAGCACAGCATGAGTTACATCAGACGGAGGCTCCTCAACTAAAGCAGGGCTGCTCCCCTCCCTCTGCTGGCTTCCCCCCCTTCCCTTGCCTCCTTTTCCCTCAGCTCCCCACCCAGGCCTTGCCAGCAGGCAGGAAGGAAGCTGCTCATAGTGGGGAGGGTGGGGCACTTCCAGCTCACACTGAACAACTCCGGGCTGGGCTATAAAGAGTCAGGGCCTTCCGCTCCCGTCACCCGCCACCCTCCACAGCCCCCACAGCCCCACGCACCCCCTTCAAGGCCAGAGCCTTCCCTCCCCCAAGGTCAGGGCATCCCATCTCAAGCCCTGCCCAGGGCTCTGCTTTGAAGGGAAGACAGGAACAAGATTTACCTCCTTCTAAAGGAGGAGCCATGGGCCTGGCTACTTACCCACAAAAGGGTCTGTCACCTGCACTGACCAAGGTAGATGGGGGTGGGGTCTGGACCAGCCTTCCCAATGGCAAAGAACACAGCCAATCCCTGAGACCCAGGGGCTGGGCTCCCAAAGACCTTCCAGCTCAAAATCCCACAATTCAAAGCTAAAATTGCTTGCCTCTCAGTGGAACTTCAAGTCTGTGGGTCTTGAAACTTTTGTCTTTTCAGAAATTACTCTTCAAAGTGCGGTTGCTAATAAGAGCAGTGGGCCACTGAGCCGCATAAGCCTTAATGCCCTAGTAGGGATGACAGACAAAGAGCAAGGTGGAGAGAGACAAGACTGGGCAGGGCCCTGGGGAGGAAAGAGAAAGGCCCCATCTCCCCATCTGGAAGATTTGGGAAGGCTAGAGTCCCTCGATGGAAGTTAGGACACCGGGGCCAATGCCAGCCACAGCCCTAGGAAAAGTGGGAGAAGAAAACCTTCCCAGACAAAGCCTTTCTGTCTCTCCTTTGACTCTTTCTCCTCTTCCTAAAACCTCTGCCATGGCTCCCTTGGCCCAGATCAACATCAATACAGCCACCAGTGCTGTGTGGAACTGTCCCCGATCTCCCTGTGGCCAGAAAGTGCCCCATCTTGGACATCTCATAAGGGATTGATTGGGGGTCGTGTCTGCGAAAGATAATGGGGAGGCAGGTCTGATATTTATGGAAGGAGAGAAGGAAGAAGAATCAGCGAAGAAGAGGCTCGGAGCACAGTGAGCTCTGAGAAGCTCTCTGCCAGGCCAACAGGGCTCCGCATCAAGACTGGCCACAGAGGAGTGCCGGCTGGGCAGAACTGGCGAGCCCACAGACCCCCCCACGGCTCAGGGAAGCTCCCAGGGGAGCATGTGGCCTTGAGCCCTGGGCAGGTTCCGAAAGCAGGAAGTTCCTGTAGCAGGTTCTCTCTGGAAGGGAGACCTGGGCAGGTTACCTCCAGAGCTGCCAGGGCTGAGCCATGAGGAAGAGGAAGAAAGATTCTCTTTAGTCAGAGGGCAAAGGGTGAGATCGAGGGACAGCAACAGGCAAGGGCCTGAAAACTGTCTGGGGATCCATGAGGAAGCCCCTTTGTCCAGAACAGAAGGTGTGAGCAGCATACTTGGGAAATCGAGGGCTGGGCCAGGGTGGTGCTGGGCTTTGGCCTTGGGTGGAAGGATTCAGGGAGGGCCAGGGCAAGAGGTAAGCCCTGCTTTTGAGATGATTCTAGCAGCAGTGGGAAGCACAGAGGGGAGGGGAGGTCCCAAGGTCAGGAGACCACCGGGAGTGGCTTTGGTAAATGGTGCAGGCAACTGCTCAGGAGGACTCAGCATCTGATGCTTATTGTCACCTTGTCCCTGAGGAGGCCAGCCACTGCTCCATTACCTGCAGTGTAGGCAGAGTCCTTCCCGGTCATGTGCATTTTAGGTAGTGGCTGAATGGGAACCAGAAATGGGGTCTGGTGAAAATGTCTGAGAGGTAGGGGCCTGGATCCGCCTCCTGCCTTGCTGGGAAAGGGGGGTGAGTGGGGTGGAGCCTCAGGCTCCGGGGCCCTAGGGACAGGTCTGGACTGAGCATAGGCCTTGTGCTTCTGACTCCCACCTGCCCCTTTGTGAGAGAGGGGCAGCAAAGCTCTCCAGGTGTCCAGGAGCTCAGGCCTCTCCATGGTTACAAGGTCCCCTCGTCCTCCTCCCTCCAAACTGGCCGACCCTAACTTCTTGGTATGACCCCAGAGCTCGCAGCACAGCCTGTTCCTTCCGGCTGATCCGCCTGCCCGGCTCCCACCCAGGCCCACCCCAATCTTATCCTCCACTGCTTTTCAAAGGAGTCCAGCCAACACAAATCTACGTGTTTGTTTGTCTGCCTGTCTGCCTCTCCCAGTCTCTGCCTATCCCAGTCTCTCAACTTCCGTTTATTGCCCACAGTTTCTCTTAGTCTCTGTGGTCTCAAATCCATGAGGCTCAGACCCCTGCAGACCCAGATGCCCCTGCTCATGGACTTTCTCCAGCCCCCCAATGGCTTAGAACTACAAACCCCAGTTTGCACGACTGCCCAAGGTACGTGAAGAGAGCTGGTGTGCACCATCTGCACTCTGGGAATTGTAGTTTCCCTAGCCCCATGCTCTTGCTAGGGCTCCAGGATCTTCCCAGTGGGCAGTCCCTGCTCAGCACTGACTGCTGGGTCTATCTGCTGACCTACCACCCCCAGGGAAGCATGCGTCACTGGATGACAGGGTGGGGGTGGAGGCCCTGGATGGCAGCTTCCTGCTCTTTTGTGTCCCCCACTTGAGTCATGGGGGGCGGGGGTTCCAGGAAATTGGGGCTGGGAGGGGAAGGGATACCCTAATGCCAGACTCAAGGACAAAGGGTCACTGCATCCTTGCTGAACTGTATCCCCAAGATCTCCAAAGCACTCCAAGGTGGGGGTCCAGGA
The DNA here is from genome assembly GCF_004348235.1 of Phoca vitulina. Classification (NCBI taxonomy): domain Eukaryota; kingdom Metazoa; phylum Chordata; class Mammalia; order Carnivora; family Phocidae; genus Phoca; species Phoca vitulina. The sequence continues at coordinate 6,160,045 of NW_022589783.1, read as the reverse complement.
GTGCTTAGCTGTAGACAGGGCAGGGAAGGAGAGCACCTGCAGGGACCCTAGAGGTCCCTGTGGTCACTCAGAGTCTGGGAACCATCCCCTGATGTTGACACAGTGCTCACCTCCCCCCCCAACCCCTCAGAGCAAGGCCAGCCCGGGCAAGGTGGAAGTCCTCTGCTCCGGCCAGACAACACGCAAGGACCTCTCTGACCCTCTGATTGTCCACCCTGCCAACTCCACCCCTACCCCCTACCCCCACCTACACCCCCACACACACCCCTGCTCCTGCACTCCAGCCCCAGGGCTCCAAGAACACCTGGCTTCCCACTTATCAGTCCTAGTCCTCTGAGCGGAACCCAGGCGTCCGGCCCCCACCCTCTGGGCGGGCATGGAGCCGAGCCTTTAGAGCCTCCCAGCCTGCCTTGTTCCTGTCCCATTGTGTGTGGGGCAGGGGCGGGGCAAGGGCCAGCACCAGAGAGCCCCCTCCCACTGCCCCCTCCCCTTCCTAAGGAAAAGGTCTGGGCTCTGCTTGGAGGGCCAGAGCTGAGGCAAGGCTGAACATGGGCAACTTGAAGAGTGTGGGCCAGGAGCCCAGGCCCCCATGTGGCCTGGGGCTGGGCCTGGGCCTGGGGCTGTGCGGCAAGCAGGGCCCTGCCTCCCCGACCTCCTCAGAGCCCAGCAGGGCACCGGCACCCGTGCCCCCACCAGCACCAGACCTCAGGTAAGGGCCCGGGCGGCTAGAAGCAGGGGGCAAGAGGGAGGGCGTCAGGCCCAGGAGCCCCGGGCTGGCAAGGGCTGGAGCCTGTAGCTCAGCCGGGAGGTCCGGGGCCCCCACACAAAAGGGCTCAGTACAGAAAGAACAGGACGCTCAGGGAGGCTCAGATAAGAAACCACGATCAGGACCAGCAGGCAACAGGTGAAAGCAGGGGGTAAGGGTGCCAGTTGACCAGGTTTGAGTGCTGCTCTGCTGCCAAGAGCTGTTTGACTCTGAGCAAGTCACTTAACCTCTCTGAGCCTTCATGTATATAGAATAAGGACAGAGCAGTGATTACTCCATGGAACTGTTATAAGTTTCTAGCTCATGGCAAGCCTTCAACAAACACTGATGATTATTTAACATAGTTACGGGAGAGTGAGAAGACCTGCTCACAGAAAGGGGAGAGAGTCGGCCCAGGAGACTCAGGCCCTTGGGGTGGGAGGCTGAAAAGACAGAGCAAACAGGCCTTTTTCCTCGACTCCTGGCCCCACCTCCTAGTGGCCGTCAACCCCGAAACTAACCTGGCATCCTCAGCCCCCAGAAGAGAGAAAGGGCAGCTGGAGGCCAGGTGGGGTGCCAGGCCAGGCAGCGTGGCCAGGGGCTGGAGGTAGGTCTGCGGGGAAGGCTCCGCACCGGCGCACCAGAGGTCCGAGTCCCTCCCTTCCTCCCCGACGCAGGCCTCAGCCTCTGGGAGGAAGTGATAAGGCCTCTGAGGCTTCCCTTCACACGATGGTTACTGTCAGGAGGGGTATGAGTGGGGAGGGAAATCTGGGCGGAGGAATCCCTGCGGGGGCTTCCCTCAGCTCAGCCACGGGCTCCGTCCCCCTCAAAGTAGGGTTCATCACAACTCCGGGGGTGGGACACCCTGCATCCAGAAGAGGCGAGGTGGGCCCTGAACAGGGATGAGGACCCAGCCTTGGGTCAGGGGCTCAGGAGCTCGGCGCTGCTGCCCTGGGCAGCCCAGGCTCTGGCGACACGGAGACAGGCGGGCCTGGGTTTTGAAGGGACCTGATCCTGCCCACTGGGCCTCTGGCAAGATTCCTAACTTTTCTGAGCCTCAGGTCCCTCATCTGTAAATGAGGATGCTGATACCGTCTACCTCCTAAGGTGGCTGTGAGGGCTGACAGAGGAAACGTAAGGAAGCGTGAGGCAGGCGAGCAATAGTCACTGGGGTTATTAATGTTGCCGGAGGGGTCTCTAGGGGCACATCCAGAAGGAAATACATTCCTCCCCCATGACCCCTCCCCTGGGTCCCAGCAGCCCCCCGCTCACCCGGCCACCGGACGGGCCCAAGTTCCCTCGTGTGAAGAACTGGGAGGTGGGGAGCATCACCTACGACACCCTGAGTGCCCAGTCACAGCAGGTAAGGCCGGGAGCCCTCTCCATCCCACGTCAGGGTCAGTATGGCTACGGCCAGTCCCCTCCTGAACTCAGAGACACTGGGAAGAGCCAGAGGAGCTAAGGGACACACAGGGGCCTCTGGTGACTCCTAGCCTCCAGCCCTTGCCCCAAGTCCTGCCACAACCCAGACCAACCTCACCCCGATTTCCAGTCCCAGCCCCAGCCCTCAACCCACACCTGCCGAGACCCACCCTCCCTCTGGCTCCCCACCCTGCCTCTGCACCCTGACCTGGTCCTGACCTCCATGCTCCCTGCTCTCTCTGCCTCTGCCCTCCACCCCAACCCAGGATGGGCCCTGCACCCCCAGACGCTGCCTGGGCTCTCTGGTATTTCCACGGAAATTGCAGAGCCGGCCCTCTCAGGACCCTCCACCCCCTGAGCAGCTGCTGAGCCAGGCCAGGGACTTCATCAACCAGTACTATAGCTCCATCAAGAGGTGAGACCATGCCTTGAGACCCACAGCCCACCCTTGTCCTTTGACGTGGGGCCCTGGTCCTACCAAGCCCTCGAAAGGATGATCACCTTCCCCAGGACCCACTCCCATCCCCCACCCTGACACCAGCACCCACCAGCCTCCCCCCAACACCCACACAAAGCCTGGGGAACCTCTCCCCCCAGTATGACCTTCCTTTGCTCCCCTCTCCACAACAGGAGCGGCTCCCAGGCCCATGAGCAGAGGCTTCAGGAGGTGGAAGCGGAGGTAGCAGCCATGGGCACCTACCAGCTTCGGGAGAGCGAGCTGGTGTTCGGGGCCAAGCAGGCCTGGCGAAATGCTCCCCGCTGTGTAGGCCGGATCCAGTGGGGGAAGCTGCAGGTGTGGCTGGCCAGCAAGCACCCACGATCGGGACTGGGGGAGAGAAAGGGAAAGGAGCAGTGAGGGCAGCTCCTGAGGACCCCCTATGGGGTCCCAAGCAGCGGGGAGATCCTTGCCCGTTCCCTCAGAGATTGGTACCCCTGGGGAGCCCTCAGCCCAATAGCTAACACCTGGTTGTTAAGCCCCATATCAATGCCTTGGCTGGCTGCGGAGAGAAACACCCAAACATGCTGAGTCAGTGAGGACAGCTGGGCAGTGATCAGGTGGGGGGGTGGGGGTTGTCTGAGCAACAGAAGCATTCTTCTGGAAAAGGCCCCTTGCTGCTGCTTCCCTGTTGGCCCCACTTGTCCAGCCCAATCCTCCAGCACCTTGGCCTCACACCCTCCTTCACACTCCCACCACTGGAATGGCCTAAGAGAAGCAAGCTGACCCACAGGGGAACTTAATCCATGACCTGGGCCTCCTTAGCTGTAGCTGGCCACCAAAGAATTTGGAATGAAGCCACATGCGCAGTAAATCCCCGAAGGAGTCTCCAGTAAAAGAACGATCCTGTCATGCTTGCATCCCCTTGACGTTGTTCAAAGCCCTAGCTCAACTCTGAGCCCATCAGAGCTTCCATATTGGATCCCACTCACTGCTACATCCCTTCCTTGGCCCCAGACCAGTCACTGCCACCCCTGCTGCTGTCACTAACACAAGCAGGCAAGGGGTCTCCCAGCTCCCTGCTGGTGGCCCCACTCAGCCAGTCAAGGTGCTTCTCCTAGCATCAGAACGTCAGGATGGGCAGATTCCCCGGACAGCCACCTAGTGCGGCCAACCACCTTCCCATCATCAGTGTGCTCAAGGAGAGTCTGCTGACTGGCTGGGGTCACCTGCCTTTGCTTGAGCACCGTGGGTAATGGGGAACTCACCACCCCCACCCCTAGGTGGCCTCCCTGTCACTTGGTGCCCTTCCCCAATCATCAGTTTGGCAGTGACTGGGTCCCTCCTCTGTATCAGGTACTGAGTCAGCTTCTGCAGCGGTGGGGAGATGTCCCAGCAAGGAGATAAGGAGCAGACCAGGATACATTGGGTGTGTGGTGTGCAGGGGAGGAAGGCGGGGTCAGTGTGGGTGCAGATGGTCAGGGAGGCTCCCCGGAGGAGAAAGAACCGTGACAAGTGACCCCGGCAGCCTTTGGAGGCTGCAGAGGAGGTGGCTACTCCCTCCCCTGCCTCCTCACCCTCTCCTAGAGCTGAGACTCAAGAGCCCTTCCCCCCCGCCCCCCATCCCCCTGCCTCGGCTGGCTCAGGTGTTCGATGCCCGGGATTGCAGCTCTGCCCAAGAGATGTTCACCTACATCTGCAACCACATCAAGTATGCCACGAACCGGGGCAACCTCCGGTGAGTGCCCCCTACACTGTGCCAGATGCCACCCCTCCCCGCGGTGGCAGTGAAGGCGGGGCTCTGACACCTGTCGTCCTCATGTGTCAGCTCGGCCATCACAGTGTTCCCCCAGCGCGCCCCAGGCCGCGGAGACTTCCGAATCTGGAACAGCCAACTGGTGCGTTATGCGGGCTACAGGCAGCAGGACGGCTCAGTGCGGGGGGACCCAGCCAACGTGGAGATCACTGAGGTGGGCACAGAGAGGCAGAGCAGGAGGAGGCCAGCCAATGAGGGCTCTGGGAGGGGGCGTGGGGATCCAGCCAAAGAGTGGCCGGTGGAGCAGGGAGGGGGGACTCTGAGATGAAGGAGGGAGATGCCAATGAAGGGGGTCCCCAAGGAGTGCAGGAGGCTGGGCCTCTCAGACCCACCTCTGACCCTGCTCCCCACAGCTCTGCATCCAGCACGGCTGGACCCCAGGAAACGGCCGCTTTGACGTGCTGCCCCTACTGCTCCAGGCCCCAGATGAGCCCCCAGAACTCTTTGCTCTGCCCCCTGAGCTGGTCCTCGAGGTGCCCCTGGAACACCCCACGTGAGCATGAGAGGGACTGGAGTCAGGTGGAAGAGGGGCTGCCGTGGGGTGGCCAGGCAGGCCAGGCTCCACAGGCAGCCTGATCCCCCGCCCGGACACCCCCAGGCTGGAGTGGTTTGCAGCCCTGGGCCTGCGCTGGTATGCCCTCCCGGCGGTGAGCAACATGCTGCTGGAAATCGGGGGACTGGAGTTCCCTGCGGCCCCTTTCAGCGGCTGGTACATGAGCACTGAGATTGGCACGCGGAACCTGTGTGACCCTCACCGATATAACGTCCTGGAGGTGAGGACCCGTGGGTAGGGAAGGGGATGCATCCCCTTTGGGCCGGAGCCTGTGACTCGCAAATAGGTCCCCACCCTGTCAGCAACTGGAAGAACCTGAGTGAGGCCTAGGCTGCCTCCTACACTAGAATTTTGGAGGGCTCCGGGACGGCGAATTTGGGGCAAAGGAGTGTACATGCGTGGGTACAAATATGCAGTTATTTTTCTGGGATCTATAGTTCTATAGCTTTCCTCAGATTCTCAAGGCAGATCTTGCAAACAATGTCATTTTAGAGACGAGAAGTTAAGATCCGGGGCAGAGAAGTAACTGGCCCAGGGTCCCTCTCTGCTCAGGGGTGCCTTTGCAGGCAAGAACCTGAACCGGTCCCAAACTAAGCAGTCTGGCCTCTCGATGGCCACCTACCCACCCTCACTCGTTCTAGTCATGAGTTCCAGACAAAGATGTTCTCCGTCCACTCCCCCCATACTTGTCCCTACCAATGCCTTGCACCCCCGCTCCCAGGATGTGGCGGTCTGCATGGACTTGGATACCAGGACCACCTCATCGCTGTGGAAAGACAAGGCAGCGGTGGAAATCAACTTGGCCGTGCTGCACAGTTACCAGGTACAGACCCAGACCGGCCAGGAGGGGAGGGGCTGGGGCTGGAAAAGAGGGCGGCACTTAGAGACGGGGGCAGGCCTTGGACACAGCTGGGAGGAGTACCACGGTCCATGGGGCACACTTGGCCTGCGCTTCTAGGGACACAGCACCTACTATTCCAGGCGCACAGTATGGGGGTAGAGTGTGCTTGGAGCCCTGCTGATTGGGACATGCTCAGTAATGCAGGCCCCCAGGGTAGAGGGGGTATTGTGATGTGTGGGACCCCCTGGATCCTGGAAACACCAACTCCGGGACTGAAGGCCTGCTGAGCATTGTTGGTTGAGGAAACTAGCACCTGCTGAGAACTTGGCCAGAGTTCAGGATGTTTTGGTTCAGGGGCAGGACAGACAGACGTGGGAGACTGGAGCTGCTACTGTTGAGTTTTGGGCGCACCACACAGGCTGCAGCTAGGGGTGACAGCATGGTGGGAGAACACAGCATGTGTTAGATGTGGGGTGACCCAGGGCACAGCGGTGACTGGGGTCACAGAAGTGTGAGTCTGTAGGCTGAGTCTAAGCCCCTGCCTCCCCAACCCCAGCTGGCCAAAGTGACCATCGTGGACCACCATGCTGCCACCGCCTCCTTCATGAAGCACCTGGAGAATGAGCAGAAGGCTAGGGGGGGCTGCCCTGCCGACTGGGCCTGGATCGTGCCCCCCATCTCTGGCAGCCTCACCCCTGTCTTCCATCAGGAGATGGTCAACTATGTCCTGTCCCCGGCCTTCCGCTATCAGGTGCCCACCCCGCTGGCTCTCGCCCACTGTGGCCAGCTCTAACGAAGCAGCCCCCAGGGGCCTCCAAATGCTTGTTTTACTTATCTCCTCCTCCACTCCCCCATCACTCCCCTGCAGCCAGACCCGTGGAAGGGGAGTGCATCCAAGGGTGCCGGCATCACCAGGAAGAAGACCTTTAAGGAAGTGGCCAAGTAGGTGCCCTAGGAGTGCTGCCCTTCCCCCACACCCAGGGGACCAGCTCTAGCAATGGGAAGGCCCACCACCTCCCCACACCCACCACTCAGCGCCCCCAAGACCTTGCTTGGACCATGCACCTGGGGAGGCCCTGGCTCGGTGTGCCTGGGACCGCCCTCACCCTGCCCTCGCCTGCAGTGCGGTGAAGATCTCTGCCTCACTCATGGGCACCGTGATGGCAAAGCGAGTGAAGGCGACCATCCTGTATGGCTCCGAGACCGGCCGGGCCCAGAGCTACGCCCAGCAGCTGGGGAGACTCTTCCGGAAGGCTTTCGACCCCAGGGTAGGGCTAAGCCCAGTGGAGTGGGGATCTGGGAAGGGGGAGGGGGCCCATCCGTAACTTCAGATGTGCCCTGGAGGACAGAAGAGGGTCACAAGTCAGAGTCCAGGAGGAAGCCTGGGATCCAGATGGATTCAGGGATTGAGTCCAGGCCTGAGTCAGGGTCTGAACTGTGCCCTGCCAGGGAGGGTCAGGGTAGAAGTGCCAGGAAAGCAGGGGCCAAGTCCCTGGGACATCGGTCTTCTCCTCGTCCACAGGTCCTGTGCATGGATGAGTACGATGTGGTGTCCCTTGAGCATGAGACGCTGGTGTTGGTGGTGACCAGCACATTTGGGAATGGTGATCCCCCAGAGAACGGAGAGGTGAGGCCTAGCAGGAAAGGGGCCACTGGAAATGAGGGGAGACTCAAAATGGGGTGGTTGGGCAGGAACCCCACCTCCATGATGGAGAGTGGAGATGCCTTGAGAGTCCCCCAGAGTGCAAGTGTGGACATTTCACTGGGACCCGAGAGCCTGCACAAGCCATACTCCAGCCCCACCCCTCACAGTGTGTCCCCGGGTCATTTCCATCATCCATGCAAGTGTTTAATATGTGGAAGGCACTTGGCTGGCCGACGAGGTCAGACCGCTCTCAAGCACTGACTAGTTAGAAAAACAGCGATACTCCACTTACTACTCAATTTCAGCTTTCTCTTTTCTTCTTTCCTTAACAAAAGAAAAGAGCACTGCTCAGATGTCAACAGAGATTAGGCAACTTCACTTTCTGCACAAATCTTTAAAGAAACAAACTAGAGCACCACCACTGAACACTTTATTATCAGCCACTATCTTCCCAGCTTCTCTGTCCTGGCAGCCCCGGCTACAGTCATTCCTCATGCCCTTGGCTGTGGCAGCTTCTAGGTGATAAATGCCTCCTGAGCGCTGGGTACCTCCTCAAGCAGCCCAAAGCAGAATTCTGAGGCAAGTTCCCACCGCCCCCCTGCCGACCGTGCTGCCCATTTCAGCCGTCATTCTGATCTGCCTTGTAAAGAATAACAGAATCACTTTCTTTTTTAATATAAAAGTGGTATTTACACTACCCTATGAAGACACAGAACATTTCCATCACCCAGGCAGTCCCCTTGTCAGTGCCCCCAGCCAGCCCCTTCCCAGTCCATCCCTTCCGTCAGCCAGGTTAGTTTTGCCTGCTCTAGGATGTCACAGAAAGGGGAGCACACAGTAAGGACTCGGCCCGTGTCTGAGGCTCATCCCACTGTGAGCGATTCAGTGCCTCGCTCCTTTCTACTGCCTAGCAGCGAGCAGCGTTCACTCTGTGAACACACTGTTTCTCTGTTCTCCTGCTGACGGGCGCTTGGGTCGTTTCCAGGGTTTGGCTATTATGAATAAAGCTGTTATGAACATTCTTGGGCAAGGCTTTTGTGGGCTTATGTTTTCATTTCTCTTGAATAAATATCTAGCAGTGGAATTGCTGGGTCATCGGGTAGATGTATGTTTAACTTCAAAAAAACAAAACAAAAAAACTGCCAAACAGCCACATGGATTGAACTGCACCTCTAAATTCTGTGCATTTCAGTGTCTGTAAATTTCACTCCATTTTTTTTTAATGGAGCAAACCTAGGAATATGGCCCACAGAAAATATTCATCAAAGCCACTAACAAGAATGTTTATAGCAGCATTGTTCATAATAGCCCCACACTGGAAACAATTCCAATGACTGTCCACAGTAGACTGGATAAATACATTGTGGTCTATTCAAATTCTATGCAGCAATGAGGATGAACGGATCACAACATAGGTGAATCTGAAAACATAATGGAGAGGGAAAGAAGCCAAACACAACAGAACCGGACCGTAGGGTTCACTTTATATTAACTTCAGAAAGAGGCAAAAGGAATCCTTGGTTTTAATCGGGAGAATGGTTGCCCCCTCCTGGGGTGGGAGGTGGTAACTGGGAGGGGTCCGAAGCTGAATTCTAGGGTTCTGGCAACATTTCCTGAGAGGATGCTGATGACACAGGCATGTTCAGTTTGTGAAAATCTAGAAAGCTATACGTTTATGATATGTGTGCTTTTCTGAACGTATTACACTTCAACAAAAGGTTCAAAAAATAAAATTAAAGTAGTACACACTAATTACGGTGAACGTAAAGGCCCGCCACCCAGATGCACCTAGAGCTAACACTGGGGTGTTCCAGGCTTGCCACATTTTGGGTTTTGCTGTGTGAAGGTGTTCCGCGTAGCTCTTAGCTATTTTCGTGGCAGCACATGACATAGCTCAGCCTTCTAGAAGATGTGAGTGCCACCGACCAGCAATGGAGGCAATGCAGGGAGACTGAGGGCTGTTTTCCACCTATCAAGTTGGCTGAAACATTAAGGACTGGCCACATCCAGTGTTGGTACGAGTGAGCCAAGAGCGCTCTCTTGCTGCGGGCAGATCTGACCACCCACTTCATCCTGCCTTCAAATCCTGATTCAGCAACTCCCCTTGCAAGGACTACCCTACCAAAATACACAAAAGAGGAGGTGGATGTGTGTATATACAAGTGTTTGAGCATTGGTCACAGACCACCCAGATATCCTGAGTCAGACGAAAGTCTCCTGCATGTGGTCCATGAAAATGTGGGGACACTATGCAGCCATTCAAAAGGAGGTCAGTCTTGGTGTGTTGACCTGGAAGGAGATCCATGATAGGTTGCTGAGGAAAAAGCAGCTAAGTATGGTGTAGCCCCATTTTTACTTTTTGGAAAAACTATAAAGACAGATACATATGGAAGTACAACCGAACAGATCTAGGAGGTTAAACACCTGTCCATAGAGCACATGCCTTGGGGGCGAGGACTGGAGGAAAGGTAAGGGTAGATTTTTCTCTTTTGTTACTTTATGGTTCTGTAATGTTTTCAAAAAGCCAATACCAGTTTTAAATTTTTCAAAACAGGGGCGGCTGGGTGGTTTAGTCATTAAGCGTCTGCCTTCGGCTCGGGTCATGGTTCCAGGGTCCTGGGATGGAGCCCCAAATCGGGCTTCCTGCTCGGTGGGGGCCTGGTTCTCCCTCTCCCACTCCCCCTGCTTGTGTTCCCTCTCTCGCTGTGTCTCTCTCTGTCAAATAAATAAATAAAATCTTAAAAATAAATAAATAAAATTTTCAAAACAAATTAAAATCAGAATTTATAAATAAGGATCGGTCGACTGCAGTTTTAAACTTCTGTGTGGTTTGAAATAAAACAAAACTAACCATGATACCGACACTTCCCCTCCCCAGAGTTTTGCGGCGGCCCTGATGGAGATGTCCGGCCCCTACAACAGTTCCCCTCGGCCAGAACAGCACAAGTGAGTGGGGCTCGGAGCTTAGGGGGAGGTGGGAGGGAGGACAGTGAGGCATGTGGAGACAGTGAGGAAAGGAGGGCTGAAATGTTCTCCCTGGACCCCCATCACAGCTCAGGATGCCCTACTTCCTTGTGACCTAGCCATTCACAGCCCCCGGAACTCTGAGGGCTGGTCAGTCCTGAGGTCCCCTTCAGAGAAGGGAAGGGAGGCACAATGGGGCCTGAAAGCACAGAGATCCCCAGGGCGACAAAGCCAAGCCCAAGGGCAGGGTCTTTCCTATCCCAGATGTAGAGACCCCAGAGCTGTCCCCAGGCTGTGTCTGGGCCTGCGCCACGCTCCCAGTTCTCTGTGACAGCCCTGTCTCTGTCTTCTCTTGCCAGGAGTTACAAAATCCGCTTCAACAGTGTCTCCTGCTCAGACCCGCTGGTGTCCTCCTGGAGACGGAAGAGAAAGGAGTCCAGTAACACAGACAGTGCAGGGGCCCTGGGTACCCTCAGGTGTGGGAGCTGCAGTGAGGGGAGGCATGGGAGGGAGGGCAGGCTGCCGGGGCATACAGGGGGCAGGGACAGGTGTGGGCTCCAGTGATGGCTCCCTGAACCCCAGGTTCTGTGTGTTCGGCCTGGGCTCCCGGGCATACCCCCACTTCTGCGCCTTCGCTCGTGCGGTGGACACACGGCTAGAAGAGCTGGGCGGGGAGCGGCTACTGCAGCTGGGCCAGGGAGATGAGTTGTGTGGCCAGGAGGAGGCCTTCCGTGGCTGGGCCCAGGCCGCCTTTCAGGTGAGCCCCTGGGCCTGTTCAAACGTGTGACCCAGGCTTCGCCTCCCACCCCAATTCTGGCTCCCTCCCACCTGCACCCCTCCCTTCTGAGACATGCAATATTGAGGCTGGAGGCCTTGCTGCTGTCCTGATTCTGTTTGGTTCTCTGGTCCCATCCTGTTCCTTCCAAAATCCATCCTCATTTCACCACTGTCCAGCCAGCCCTTCTGGCTCAGTCCGGAGCAGTGGATGACGCGGCCCTAACAACACGGGAGGTGGCTGGCCCAGGCAGAGGAGAGCAGAAAGGGCCCCCGCAGGCAGAGCTTCAGCCAGGCACAGACGGGGCCCCTGAGTGGGAGCCTAGAGGGTGAGCATGCAGGGCAGGCAGGGTGGAGGGAGAGGGGAAGGCCCAAGAGAAGGCTGGACAGAGGCGAGGGCTGAAACTGAGGCCAGGAGAACCTACAGAAAGTCAGAGGCCAGACAGGCTTGGGGAGGTGCCTGGACAGATGGTGTCCTGGCTCAGGGAAGTGCAAGGAGGGGTGCATCCCAGGGCTGTGACTTTCTCAGCCTGGGCTTCCCCCAGAAGCAGCTCTGCCTGGTCTGGGGATTATGCCTGGAGGTGAACAGGCTCCTTCTCCCCGTCCTAACACTCTTTCAGGGCAGTGCTCGCCCCACCCAGGGTTCCCAGGCTTGAGTTTATCAGGTCTGGCCTGATGGAGCCAACCGGTACATGCAAGGAGGAGGGCTGTGGGGGCGCCTGGCACAGGTGGAGGGTTTGCTGGGAAGGAGAAAGTCAAGCTGAAGAAATAGATAGGCTCAGGTTGGGAGGAGGAGAACAGGAAGGAAAACAAGAATCCAGATGAAAGGAAGCGACTGGAAGCTAAGAGTAGAACAGGAAAAGGAGCACAAGGTGAAGTTTTAGGGATACTGCTTTAGAGACGCAGGGTCAACGAGAGGAATATCCAACTAGAAAGCAGGAAGACGCTGAATGAACTAGGGTGGTAGCAGTGGGGCTAGGAAGGAAGGGAGGGGGCCAAGGAAGGAAGGAAGAGATATAAGACCTTACACACACAAAAGAAAGATTAACAGGACTGGTGATACGCATTGGGAGGAGAAGGAGCAACCAATCATGGGTGAGCCCTGGATTTCAAGCCTGGGCCGGGACCAGCAGTCTGCAGGACTCCTACCTGAACAGAGACAAATAGGATATGCACCCTCCCAGGGGTCCTGCCCCAGGGGCCCCTCTAGCCCTTATGAGCAACGCAAGAAGGACAGAGAGGACAGAGACCCCTCCCACAGCCACCCAAATTTGGTGTCCCCCTCCGGGAGCACTGTAGGGTTTTTACATAAAGCATCTCATTTCATCCTCCCCGGAACCTAATGAGGTGGAAAGAGGGCTCAGTGAGGCATGTGGAATATAAGTAGACGAGTCAGGATCTGAATGCACTCCGAGCGCACAGCCGCGTTCGCTGAGTGCTACCGTGTGCCGAGCGCCGCGCTCCTGAGAGAGTACCACTCACCAGATTACGGAACCCGTGGGTGTGACACGAGTAAACATGTGCAAAGGGAGAGCTAGTGCAGTGGCCAAGCCATGAAATGGGTCGAAGAACAGGCACCGTCAGCCAGCCACTGGGGCTGCTGAGGCCGCAGGCGAGAGGGCCCCCCCCAGTCCCAGGAACAGAAGGAAGGTGGCCTCTGGGGACCCCACAGCCCAGCTCAGCCTCCCGCCTCAGCCTCCCTGAGCTCCTCCCTGCTCCGCTCGCCCTGGTGACCCGAGGCCCTCAGCCCTCACCATCTCGCCCCTCAGGCCTCCTGTGAGACTTTCTGTGTGGGACAGGACGCCAAGGCCGCCGCCCGGGACATATTCAGCCCCAAACGGAGCTGGAAGCGCCAGAGGTACCGGCTGAGTGCCCAGGCCGAGGGCCTCCAGCTGCTGCCAGGTGAGGCTCTGGCCTCCCCCTGACCCCGCTGGCCCTCTGGGCTCCCAGGGTCCCAGGACTAACTGTCAGCGGCCCGGCCGGGTTCCCAGCTCAGTCTCAGTCTCCCCCCAGGCCTGATCCACGTGCACAGGAGGAAGATGTTCCAGGCTACGGTCCTTTCAGTGGAAAACCTGCAAAGCAGCAAGTCCACGTGAGGAGGACCACCTCCCCCCACACACACACCTGTCCTGGCCTCTCCTTCCCTCTGTCCCAGCACGCTCCCGCCCACGCCCTCCTCACCCCCTTCTAACTGCCCCCACTCCTGACCCGCAGCCGGGCCACGATCCTGGTGCGCCTGGACACTGGAGGCCAGGAGGCGCTGCAGTACCAGCCAGGGGACCACATAGGCATCTGCCCGCCCAACCGGCCCGGCCTCGTGGAGGCGCTGCTGAGCCGCGTGGAGGACCCGCCTCCTCCAGGAGAGCCGGTGGCCGTGGAGCAGCTGGAGAAGGGCAGCCCCGGTAAGGCCGAGCGGTCTGGGGCACGAGTGACAGCCTGCTCATCCCCCTGGCCTCAGGGTCCCCGTGAGTTGAGGACCTGGTAGAGGACTGCCACCTCCCCTCACAGCCGTAACGCCTGTGCTCGGAGCCGGTGTGCCCCCTCTTGTCGGACTGACCTCGTGGCTGGATGGTCCACAGAGCGTGGCTCCTTTCTCACTACCTGCCCCTTCCCCCCAAAAGGCTGCCCCCCTCGGGCTCCCCCCAAAGTCTCCTCCTGACAGCCTAGCCCACTCTGTAGCTGGCCTCGGTGTATCTCCTGCCACACTGGTGCCTGGCATTAAAATAAGAACCCAGACCAACCCAAACCAAGCAGAGGCCGCCAAACACACACACAAAGGGGCTGCCCAGACAGGCCCACCACTGTTCAAGGGCAAGGTCTCCGATAAAACACAAGGCGTGGTCAGTCCTGGGATACCCCCAAAGCAATGACCACCTCAGACTCTGCAGTTCCAGGTGGCCCCTTCCTCAGACCTCCCCTGTACATCACCCACAGGTGGACCGCCCCCCAGCTGGGTTCGGGACCCCCGGCTGCCCCCATGCACGCTGCGCCAGGCTCTCACCTTCTTCCTGGACATCACTTCCCCGCCCAGCCCTCAACTCCTTCGACTGCTCAGCACCCTGGCCGAAGAGTCCAGCGAACAGCAGGAGCTCGAGAGCCTCAGCCAGGTGCGGGTGGCCCCAGTGGGCAGCAGGGGCTCGAGAAGCAGGAAGAGCCAGGCGAGAAAGGGGGTCCACCTGGCTAGCACACCCTGGGGTTTAAGACCCAGCTCTGGAGTCACTAATTCAGCTCTGAATTCTCGGTGCTCAAGAAATGTTTGTTGGCCTGAACTGAAAAGGGAGAAACCCCAGGAGGCTCGGCTCAGGAGGAGTCAAGAAGGGAGGTCAGCAGGCAGGGTTGGGAGGTTCCGAGCCCATTGCGCCCTGCTCCCACCAGGACCCGCGGCGCTACGAGGAGTGGAAGTGGTTCCGCTGCCCCACGCTGCTGGAGGTGCTGGAGCAGTTCCCATCGGTGGCACTGCCCGCCCCCCTGCTCCTCACCCAGCTGCCCCTGCTCCAGCCCCGGTACTACTCGGTCAGCTCAGCACCCAGCGCCCACCCAGGAGAGATCCACCTCACAGTAGCCGTGCTGGCATACAGGACGCAGGGTGAGGTGCTGGAGGGTCAGGGGCAGAGCCACACAGTGACCCTGGGATGGGCCCCTCATGGGCACCCTCTCCTCCCCAACCCCCAGATGGACTGGGCCCCCTCCATTATGGAGTCTGCTCCACATGGCTGAGCCAACTGAAGGCCGGAGATCCCGTACCCTGCTTCATCAGGGGGTAAGTGAGTACTTCAGGGGATGGGGGTGGAAGGGGCATCGAGAAGAGAGCGTCTGTCCAAGCAGGGGTGGACAAAGTGCCACATGGATGGCCAGGGACAGATGGAGGAATCAGCAGGTGGCTGCACAGGGTGAGGGTGGGAGCTTTGGTGAGGGGTGTGATGGGGAGCAGGGAGGACCCACTTAACACATCTCGAGAATGGGGTATCTGGTTAAGCTACTTCAGAACTTTGACTAAGCTTTGGGTGTTTCGCTAATTTGGACTTAGGGTCCTGTCCCAAAGCTTCCCTTCCCAGAGACAGGGCTGGGATTCAATCTGCAGGCCCTGCTGCTTTTAGGTAAACTACGTCCCTCGCTACATCCTTGGGGTCAGTCTGATATTGGGAGGCATGGCACTTGGGAACTGGTGCCCTGTTCAAGGCCAAGTCCCCACTTAGTCCAGGGAGAACTAGTTAGGTTACCACAGTATCACTGAGAACTCAAAGAAAGTAAAAGATTGCAGGATACCCTTCCCTGGTGCTGGGTTCAGAAGCCTTGCCCCATCCAGCAGCCAGGACCCAAAGCCTCAGGGGGCGGGGGGGGGGGGGGGCGCAGAGAGACTTAAAAGAGTTCCCGGGATGGGCACCAGTTAGGTCCAGTAACCCAAACACATCCAGGAGGCTAAATCACAAACTGTACCAATCTACTAAATACAAACCAAATACCAACATTAAGACTAGGATTTAAAATAAACAGTGAATTCGTTATGAACCAAAAGCTGTCCTTCCCTTCCCAAATGTTGTAAATCTCCTAACTGAGCTATCAGAACATTCTTCAATTCAAATTAAATCATATTCCCTTTGACCCAACCTCCAGAAACACAGGTCCAGGGAGTTTCTGCCTGCAAGTAGAGTTCTTTTCATAACACACCATGCCCACTCTGAGCTAGACTATGTCGTAAGCACTCGACAACCCATTTACCAGTGGAAGTTGAGTTGTCCACTGGAGTCGAAGTTGGTAAGAATGTGGGAGCTGGGAAAGCACAGGGCCCTGACAGAGTGTTCCTCCACTAGGGCTCCCTCCTTCCGACTGCCGCCTGATCCCAGCTTGCCCTGCATCCTAGTGGGCCCTGGCACAGGTATTGCCCCCTTCCGGGGATTTTGGCAGGAGCGGCTGCACGACATTGACAGCAAAGGTGAGACTGGGGACCAAGGGAATGACCGGAAGACAGGAGGGAGTCACACAATCTAGGGGGAAAGGGACGGGGGCTGGAAGACAGAAGCCAGGTAGGAAAGAGGGCAAGGAATGGGCCACAGAGGTGAAAAGAAGCTTATTAGACCAAGGGGAGGGCAGTGCCCTGTTGGTCCAGCTTCCTGGGGCCAGACACAAAGTAGGTGTGGGACTGGGTTAAGGACAAGGGGACAAGGGGAACTGGAAGTCTGGAGAGGATGGGACTAGGACTCAGAAGGCAGAAATGCCCAGTGTACTTGGGACTGTGCCGGAGCTCACCTAAGTGTGTCCAAGACTCAAGGAAGCTACAGGATGTTCAGGCTGGACACGGGGTGTGCAAGGCAGCTGGTAAATCAAAAGAAGGGGGCTGTGACTGATAGGAAGGCAGACAATGTGGAAGCTGAGGATGTGCAAGAATATGGGGTTGGAGCAGGGACAGGGCTAGATGGAATCCCGGAACTTCCGTGTTAGATGGTGCCAAGGGCTTGGAATTCTAAGTCAGAAGCCCCACGTTCTAGTGCAGTGCCACCACTGGTCATTCCACCCAATGAGCCACCACCTATCGTAATCTGCTTTTCTGTGAGCGTCTTCTCTGTAAATCAGGGTCAGGCAAGGTCTCTGTGAGAGCATCCTGCACTCTCCTGGAGGCTAGACAGCCGAGAGTGGTTGTCTCTATTCCAAAGGCGTGGGCCGTCCGCCTGGGCGAGGTTAGCCAGTGGGAGATGTCGCTGGGGCTGCGCCCCGGGGAGAGGGCTCTCCCAAGCCCCAGTGCTGCTTGCAGGGCTGCAGCCCGCCCCCATGACTTTGGTGTTCGGCTGCCGATGCTCCCAGCTCGACCACCTTTACCGCGACGAGGTGCGGGATGCCCAGCAGCGCGGAGTTTTTGGGCGCGTCCTCACCGCCTTCTCCCGGGAGCCCGACAGCCCTAAGGTGCGACACCCTGAGGGCGCGGGGGTAACCTGAGACTGGGCACCGGGGAAGGGCGGAGAGGGGCGCGCAGACCCAGGCCCGGCCCCGCCCCCTCGAGTGCGCACCCTCCACCCCGCCCCTCAGCACCGCCCCTCCCGGCGTCACTCAGGCACCCGCCCCCACTCGGCCCCTCCCGCGTGCCTTTTGGTCTCCCTCACCTGCACCCTAGCCCCGCCCCCTGCTTGGCTCCACCTCTCTAGAGCCCAACGCCACGCACATAGGCGCCGCCGGGGCCGCGCAGAAACTGTTCGCCCCCAGGGCCGGACCCTCCCTCCAAGAACCCCTCCCCCCGGGTGCGCCCCTAACCCCGTCTCCCCTCAGACCTACGTGCAGGACATCCTGCGGACCGAGCTGGCTGCTGAGGTGCACCGCGTGCTGTGCCTCGAGCGGGGCCACATGTTTGTGTGCGGCGACGTCACCATGGCAACCAGCGTCCTGCAGACGGTGCAGCGAATCCTAGCGACGGAGGGCGACATGGAGCTGGACGAGGCCGGCGACGTCATCGGCGTGCTGCGGGTGCGGAGGGCGGCGCCACGCCGGGGCGGGGTCATGCCCGGGGCGGGGCCCACTCCTACTTGGATCCCACCCCCGTTCTGGCCTTCTTTCCCCGCAGGATCAGCAACGCTATCACGAGGACATTTTCGGGCTCACACTGCGCACTCAGGAGGTGACAAGCCGCATACGCACCCAGAGCTTTTCCTTGCAGGAGCGACATCTGCGGGGCGCAGTGCCCTGGGCGTTCGACCCGCCTGGCCCAGACACCCCCAGCCCCTGAGAGTCCTCTTGTTTTCCATCCCAGTTACAGGAGAGGGGCCGTCAGTCCACCAGACCGGCCACCTCTCCCCTCCCGAGGTGCTTCCCATCTTTCTCCAGAGTCTGCCCTAAATCGCCTTATTCCGGGGAATGAGCGAAATGTCCCTCTCTAGGTCTGTTTACTTGCCCCAGGTCTGGAGGCCCCCTCCCAGGGCCTACTGTCACCCCTTTTGTGTTCCTTAGGTGAATTTTAGATTCCCTTTACCTCCCCCAGGAGTATCTTATCTTGAAACCTAATCTCTAAATCAAATATTTATTATTGAAGATTCACCATAAGAGACTGGACCAGGTGTTATGAGAGCTACTAAGATGCCTCACCCAGCCCCATCGATTAAAATTACAGGATGACAAGCTTTGTCTTTTAATTTGTGCAGTTGAAGGTCGTAGTAATTCTTTAAAAGGCAGTCCTATCCTACATACTCCACTCTGACCCAGCGCTCTAGAAATGTGGTTTCCAGCCAATCACAGACAGTTCTGTGTAGCTTCCTTGCTCTTGATTGAGAAGCAGGTATAGCCCTCAGCTGCCAGGAGTGGGAATGCCAGCCACTAAGGTCACAAAGATGTGCAACACAGCCATGAGCAACCTTTACTGCTGGTTTCAGACAGGATGAGGAGCCACACCCACTTTCTCCGACATCACACCAGTGCTGAACTCCAAAAACATCAGCCCTCCGTGGTCTTTCCACTCACAAGTCCCCATGGCCCTCCCTCCACAAGTCCCATGGGACCCTGAAGGCCAGGCCAGCTTGAAGGGCCCACTGGGGTTCAGGTCCCGTCCCTAACTGTTTCCCTAACATTTAGCTAGGCCTCTGCCTTGGCCCTGTCCTCCAGGTGGGGATCATCTCTGAGACTTGTTTCCAGATCTTTTGGCATCTCCTCTCCTACCCTTTCTCTGCTCTCTGGGTGAGCTCATCACTAACCTCCCCCAACTCCTGCCCAACTAAAGCGTCCTTAGGCCTACAGTCTGGGGGGGTGGGTCTCTAAAGAGGGCTCGGTGTCACGTCCTTCCACTCCACCTTGTCTGATCTCCTATAGCTGGAGAAGCCAGGGAACCTGGGGGAGGAGAAGGCTCTTGGCAAGCATTCCAGGGGTTTAGGTTCCAAAGATGACCATCCCTATCACCCTGAATTCCCACCACTGCCCCCATCCCTCCAAGTGTGGCTCCACCCAATTTTCTATTCATTCCCCAACTCCCCTGCACCCCTACCCTCCCGCTCCATTAGACAACACTGACCCTGAGGAGCCCTCTCAGTCAGTGCCAGGGGCCTGACTAGGCTCCTTCTGGGTGTCTGTGGTCTCCTGAAACCTTCCAGGGAGCAGATTCTGGGTCCTCTGGGTTCTCCACTGCTGTCTGGGGCTGGAGGCAGGACTGGAGCCTGGTGAGAAAAGCCATCAGCTGGCCAGTGTGGTGATGCCCGCTGTCCACCCAGGGTCTGTCCCTTGCACACCCTGACCACCTCACCATCACTTGACCAGGATGGCTTCTCCTCATCGGGGGAGAGTGTCTGGGAGGGGCTGGACCAGGGCCTGGACAGGGAAGAGGCTGAAGCCTCACCCCACAGTTCCTGCTGCTGCTGTTGATGGAGCTAAATGGAAGGAAGAGGAATGATGGGCTCTCTCGTGCCCCACAGTGGGAAACCCAGACCCTGGACGAGGTGCAGAGGCTTCTCAGACCTCCTCTTTGAGCTCCTACCAAGTATTTCCTTACACTCTATGCCCCCCACTGCATCTCCGTTTCATTCAGCTGCTTTCTCCCCACATTTCTCTTTCTGGTACCCCCCTGCTCACCTGGTGCAGGTAGATGGCATGAAGACTCATCTCAGCAGAAGCAAGCTCTGGAAGCTGGGCCAGCTTCTGGCCCCCAGTGCCTCCTGGAGACACACAGCTGAAACAGAGGGCACAGTACACCAAAGACATGCCCCTCCCCCCTGGACCCCACAGCGAGGGCCAGACTTGATCTCCCCTTCCCAGGGCCCCTACGTACTCCTCCTGAGGACCAGCACCCTCCTCACCAGCTGCTGCCCTGCCTCTCCATGCCCCACCCTCACCTCGGGTCCTGGGCAAGGCGGGAAATGGAGGCCAGGAGGCTGGCTGTGGCTGCAGCTGGGCAGGGGGCTGTGGGGCTCAGGTCCCGTGGGGGCAGGAGGGGCTGCACCAAGAGGTTCGCCAGGAAGGCCTCCGGCTGGGAGCAAGAGAAGAGGGCATCAGAAGAGAGGACAGAAGGGGAGGGAGGAAGCCTAGGAAAGGCCTTGGAGCAAGCTAGACCAGGGAGCACGTTAATACAAAAAGTGAGATGGAATGGAGGGACTGGGGATGGTGACGGCAGAAGGCCAGGCCAGGCTGCAACTCACCAGAGGTGAGGAAGAATCACTGAGCACCCCAGGCGTGGGGGGGCTGCGAACAGAGGTGGCGCCCCAGGCTGCTGCATCTTGTTGTACCCTGCCCCGAAGGTGCCCCAGGAACTTGGAGCTGTGCCCTGGGGGGCGCCATTGTGGATGCACCAGGGAGAACCTCATCAAGGAGAGCTCAGTCTTTCCATCCTCCGCACGCTGAGACAGTGAGGCCTCTGTCTGTCCTGCCGAGAGCCACTGAGAACAAGAACAGTCAGTC
This sequence comes from Phoca vitulina, assembly GCF_004348235.1. Lineage (NCBI taxonomy): Eukaryota > Metazoa > Chordata > Mammalia > Carnivora > Phocidae > Phoca > Phoca vitulina. The sequence continues at coordinate 6,139,489 of NW_022589783.1, read as the reverse complement.
ATTCAGATGCTGTGGACACTGCTTTTATAGCTTTCAGTGGGAGCTTCGTGGGGTAAGCGGGACAGGAAACACTGGCCCGTTTTCCAGGTCAAAGAACAGAGGCCACGATGGGAACTTGCTCAAGATCACCCAAGAATACAGCAGTAAAGCAGGACCTGGGTCTAGAGCCTGCACTAGCAGAGGGCGTGGGCTTAATGTTTTGCCAGCCTATGCACACTGGACCCCAGGGCTGGCCTGGGCGCCTTCTTCCAGCCCCACCTGCTCACCAGCTCACATCTCCGCCTCTCTGGCAGTCTTTCCTCCCACTTACTGGAGTTACAATGTGCTGAGAACTCTGTCAGGGTTCTATACACATCATCTGCTGTAATCCTCCCAGCCCGTGCATTAGCTACAGTCAACGTCCTCATTTGACAGATCAGGACTCGAAGGTGTGAGGAAGTGAAGTGACTAGCTCAAGGTCACTGGTGGCCAACGATAAGATTGGAGTGGAACCCAGCTCTGCTCCGAGTGAGGCAAGCAAAGCCCTGCCCAACCACAACCCCACACAGCCAGGGATGGGCTCTAACCTGAGGGTGGCCGTGGCGCTTCACATCCATAAGGGCGAAGGAACAGATGTCCCCAACTCCAGCCACATCCACAGTGAAGTGATGAAAAAAGTCAATGATCTCCAGGGAACGAGGGGAGAACCAGAAGAGCAAAAACAGCGGAGTGAGGAGAGGGGACAGGAGCTCCTCCAGGAGGGAGACCTGGGGAAGCAAGGTGAGGCTGAGAAGGGTTTGTTGAGGGGGCTCACGCTCGCAATCAGGACCAAGAGACCCCCGGGGCCGCTCGCCGGGGCCGGAAACCTCTAAGCCAGTCACCTCCCGGCTCCCGGGATGGCCAGCCCCGAGCCGAGCCCGTTTGTCCCGAGCCCTCTCCCGGGCACCCGCGGGCTCGGCAGCCCCCCTTCAGGCCGGACCCTCACCGCCCGGTACTGCAACAGCCGCGCCATCTGCCGGTAAGCGCTGGCCCTGCCCGCAGGGCCGGGCTCCTCTGGGAGGTAGTGCATGTGCGCCAAAGCCGCCTGCAGCAGGAACTGCGGGGAACGACTCCGGCCCTGCTCTTCCGGAATGAAAGACCTGGAGGGCGGGAGGGGGGTGGAGAAGGGGCCTGCGGTTAGGAACTGCGGCTGGGCGGCAGGGCTGGGGGGGCGCTGACGGCGGGAGGGTACGGATTCGCGGGAGGCTCGGCCCCGGGGCAGAGGAATGCCCCCCCTCCTCTCCGGACGAGCTCCCCAGCACCTGGCCACGGTGGCCGTGACCCCGAGCGCGGTCATGGCGGTGAGCACGTGCTCCACGGCCAGCACGTCCTCGTCGTAGACGGTGAGCACGAGCAGCGCGGCGAAGAGCGCGCCGGCGAAGAAGACGAGCTGGCGGGCCAGCAGCGCGAGCAGGGGCGCGGGGGGCGCGGCGGCGCGCAGGAAGGCGGCGGCGGGGCGGTAGGCGCGGGCCAGGCGCGCACGCAGCTCGTGCGGCAGCTCGTTGAAGTGGCGCAGCTGCAGGTGGGCCAGGCGGGACCAGCGGCGCGTCCCCAGCGCCCCGGGCTCGCGCCGCAGCAGCTCCGCGTGGCTGTAGAAGGCGTGCAGCACCTGCCAGGCCAGCACCAGCGGGCTCAGCGCCAGGTTCACGGCGGCCAGCAGCAGCACCGTGCGCCGCCAGCGCGCGGCCAGGGCGCCCCGCTGGTCGCTGTGCTTGTAGGCGTCGGGCAGCTCCCAGCCCCCGCGGAAGAGCGAGAAGGGCCCGCGGAAGAGAAGCAGGTCGACGTTGAGCGCCAGGCCGCGGCTGAGGAAGGCCGCACTGCCTCCCCAGGGCAGCGCGCAGCGGGCCGGCAGTAGGCCCTTGTTGGCCAGCGCCACCTTGTAGTTGGTGTAGCGCAGGATGCGGTGGTGCACGTCGAGCTCGGTCAGCGGCCGCGGCTGCACGCACAGCCCGCCGCTCTTCTGCAGCTCCAGCAGGCGGGACTGCACCTCGGCCCAGGGCACCGAGCTGAGCTCCTCCTGAGGAGAGGGCACTGCTGAGCGCCAGCAAGCTGGAGTCCCCGGCACGGTGATGCCCAAACGCACCTTGAGCAGAGCTACATCCCTCCTTTGCCCTCTCCCCACCTTGGTCTCCCACTGGCCTTCAAGGCATGAAACCTGCCACCTTTCCCTTTCTGCCCTCTCTTGCCCTCCCCTGACCTCCCCTGACCTTGTCACAAACAATTAGGACACTTCTTCCTTTCATCCTCTTCTGACTTGTGTTCCTCCTGCCCCTGCCTCTCCTGAGGCCATGAGTCATGTGCTTCCCGGTGACACCTCATCATTTAACTTCTTCAGGTATCAGATTTCAGCTCCCTAAGAGCAGATATTCTGGACCCTCCCCCATGCGCCCGGAAGTTCTTCCCCTACAGCACAGAACTGCTGCGGGGAATGCAAACTCTCCTTCCCATTCCTAGGGTTCTGGCCGACACAGGGCCGGAAGCCTCCTCGTCTCAGCATGCTTTGAGACCCCCGAGCCCATCCCACTCCACCACCAGATTAACCTGCCTAAGACACTGGCTGTGTCCGTGTCTGTTGGGATGCTGTCAGATCTCCCTTGGGTCTCATCTGCAAACCTCACGTTAGCCCAGTTTCACCCAGCTGCCCCAGTCCGGCTTAGTCAAGTCCCTCCAGGCCGGCCTCTCCAGTCCATCCCTGGCTCGCCCCTTCCCCTGGAAGGAATAGGGGAGGAGGAGAAAGAAGGGAGGACGAGGAAGAGAAGGGTCAGCAGCCTCCTGGAGGAGCAGTGGTCTAACTCCTGCCCTCCCTGACCTGTGCTCCCCTGGCCCTCTCAATCCTCCCTGCGTTCTGCCTGGGGGGCTTTCTGAAACCTCTCCCCTTGGCTGGGCAGGAGAGCTGTGTGGAAGGTTCTGCACTTCTGAGGGGAGCAAGGGAAGCCGGCTGCAGAAGGTAGCCTTTGAGCTGGGCCTTAAAGAAAGAACTTAGGAACAGAGCAAGGAGCATGGACCAGATGAGGACAGTGAAGGAAAGAAAGGGCAAAGCATGAACAGGGACAGGGAAGGGGCCCATCACAGTGGCTCACTGTAATAGAAAGTGAGGCCAGACACAGGGGTGGGATCACCCGATGGGGCCTGACCACTCAGTTGCAGGCCGGGAGGTCCATCTCAGTGCTGCCCCACTTCCTGCATTGGGGCTTGGAATGCCTTCCCATTTCCTATCCTTCCAAGCCCCACCCAAATTCCTTCTGCCCTGTAAAGCCTGATGCCCACCCTTCCTCTAAATACCTACTGTTTTGACCACAAGCATGTGACCATAAATCATCTTCTATAATCTAACTAAATCAACAAAACTCCACTAGGGTCCAGACCATGTTTTCTAAGTGGTGGTACCCCAACTCCTAACATTACTCAGGGCCTGGGCAGGTGCCTGCCTTCCACTGGGTCCTCCCTTCTGCACAGCCCCCACTCCTCCCCTATTCTCTGCCCCCCCTGACAGGGCCCCTGTCCGCAGCCTCGCCCACCCAGCTCACCGGGGGGATGTGCAGGGCCTCCCTGTAAAACACTTGGATGTCCCAGTAGCTGAAGAGGTTGCAGACTGAGCGAAGCAGCTGTAACAGCCAGAAGGCTGCAGCCAGGATCAGCAGGAAGACCAGCAGGGGGCTGGAGCGGATCCTGTGTGGGGCGGGACAGATAGCAGCGAGAAAGTGGGGGCCCAATAGAAAGGGAGACCAGACTTGGGGAGAGAATGGAAAAGTCACAGAGAGGGGGACCCAGCTAAACCAGTGGTTCTCAAAGTGTACGCCCTGGGAGTCCCTGAGGCCCTTACAAGTGTCTGCAAGGTCCAAATTTTTTTCAGGGAACACTCAGGTTTTCTGCCGTTTTCACGCTCATTCTCTCATGAGGGTACAATGGACTTTTCCAGAGGCTATGTGTGTGACATCATGTCAGCAGCTGATGGAATGTGTGCTTCTGCATTCTTAGATTTTAAAGTTATTCTCAGCTTTAATCTCTAATAAGGTAAATACAGATAGATATGATTCTCATAAACAAAAGCTCTTGGGTGTTCCTGATCAAGTTTAAGTGTATTAAAGGTGTCCCGAGACCAAAAACCTGGAGAACCGCTGATTCAGACCAAGGGACAAAAGGATGGGTGGTTCTCGCCTGCTCATCTCCCCCAGTCATTCCCCCAACCAGCTGTCACTCACCGCTGGGCACACTGGGAGGAGGATAAGATGGCATCCGCCAAGGTTACTTTGTTGTGGAGCAACGCAGGTCTCGTCCGGTTGTTTGGTTGGTTGGCGAAGAGGATGTTATAATCCACACACCGAAGGAGGAAGGTAGTGAAGGTGACAATGAAGACAAATTGTCTGGGAGACAGGGAGTGCAGTGATCAGCCTCCAGGCCAGCCCTGGGGGGTCCTCCCCACCCTGCTGAACCCCTGGGCTGCTGGGAGTGAGGGGGGCTGTGGCCATGCTGGGTGGACTAGAAGCAGCAGGCACTACTGAGGAAGCAAGATGACAGAGTTTGGGGGTTGGGACAAGCATCTCACCCCAATTGGAAGACATCCTCCAGCAGGATGCAGGCAAAGCCATTCCTCTGGTGGTAGCTATAGATGTGATAGTGTGTTAAGAAATAAGCCTGAGGCAGGATGGGCCTTTCTTGAGGACCCCTCTCCCTCACTCCCCCAAACCACTGCACCCTCAGAGCCTCCCTGCCAAGAATGCCACCAGCCCCGAGCCCCCCACCCCCCAGCCCAATGCCACTGCTGCCGGGCCCAGCACAAAGGATATCTTGGTGAAGAAGCTGTCCAGGTTCTGGATGTGGTGCCAGGAGCCTGGGCACAGAGGAGAGACTGTTGGGACTTGGCTCTCACCTGAGCGACCAGTTCACACCCTCAGGAGCCCCCAGGCCCTCCCCAATGCACTCCCCTCACAGCACCACACCCACACTTACCTCGGAGCCCTTCAGGCACATGGAGCAGGGGCTGCTGATCCTCCCCATGGAGGGGTGAGTCTTGGGACCCCTCAGGGTCACAGTCTTCCAGCCGCTCGTAATCCTGCTCGGGGATCAGAGGGCCTATCCGCAGCCCAGGAGGGTCCTGGGGGCATCGGTGTGAGGCAGGGGGAGTCACTGAGGCTGGGGGTGGGGTGGAGTGGCAGCCCCAAGAGGGGGGAGCAGAGGTGGGGGTCATCGCAGGCTGTGCCTGCGTTGTGGGGGTGGGGAGGGCACTGTGGCGAGGCTGAGAGGCCCCTGGGGCCTGCACCGCTGGGCAGGGGGGTCCCAGGGCCAGAGGGGGAGCCGAGGAAGGGGAGCTTCTTGTGTGAGGGGCAGGGGACAGAGAGAAGATGGAAATCCTCCCTCCGCCAGGCCCCCGACATGGAGGAGGAGGAAGAGGAGGCAGGGGCATGGGGAGGAGAGGCACTGATCCAGGCCCCAGGTCTCCCCACGGCCCCAGCGGCCCTCTGCTCCCCGCCCAGCCCACTCGCCTCACCATTCAGGCCACTAGCTTCTCTGGAAAGCTTGGAAGAATAGGAGCTGCTGCTGCCTCCACAGAGGTCTGGGGTGCTGAGCCAGGACTTCAACAAGGGTGGTGACAACAACAGCGCGGTGACTCAGTCACGGCAGGCCTCAGGCGTCCCAGCTCTCAGTCACCTGTCTGACCACTCACGTCCCTTCCAGGGCAATCTGTGGCCAAACCTCTCAGGGCCAAGCCTCTGTGCCTGGGAGGGGTGCAAGCTGGAGAGGCGGGGACTAAAGAGCATGCAGACCAGAGACACCTATTGTCTCCTCCTCAGACCTCGAGTGGGTTTAAAGGGGAGGCCAGAGAGTAGCAGCCAAAATAACACAGCAAAAAGAAACTCCTATAAAAGGATTATAAGACTATGAAGCCGAGATGTTAAATCTTTGGTTCCTTAAAATCTTGCCTCCCTTCTCCCTACACACAGACACACACACCAAAGATCAACAGAGAAATGCTTTAAGACCAAAAGCAAGAAGAAAAAGACAAGAAAGGGCTGGTGTTCAGTTTGCCTGATGGTACTAAGGGAAGAGGGGAGACTGCGTGCCTCTGCGGCCCGGTTGGAGGAAACTTGAGGAGGGGAAAGCCGTGAAGAAAGGAGAGGCAGCTATCCTGGATGTGGGAAGCGGTTTGGGGAACTTACAGTAGAAAAGGGCCCCTTGGAAGTTCTATTATGTTTTTTTTCTTTATTCCCATAGATGCCAAAAACCCTCTTCCCTAGTCCTGATCCAGTTTTGGGGGGCCCCCTGAGAAGCATCAGAGCTGAGCCAGCAGAGGGCAGCTGGGGGGCCGGGATTTGGAAGGGTAATTTGAATACCCAGAGATGAGCTGGCTGAGTTGAGTTCCTTGCTGCCACTTCAACGAGGAGGAGGAGGAAGAGGAGGAGGCAGCTGGTTTGTTGGCATGTCCGACGCCATTCCTGAGGTCCTGAATCACCAGGTTTCCTACTGAACCCCATTCCTGAGGTGCTGACTCAGCCAACCAGGTGTCAGGGCCTCCGGGGCTTAGGCCTGAGGGCTGTTGTAGGGGACAGTATCCATGAAATAGAGAGAGGAACAAAGTGGGTCCAGAGTGTTCATTGGAGGAATGTGGAGGCAATCATAGAACTGCCCACAAAATGGGAGTCCAGATATGCCTGTTTTTCTCCTTCTGTGCTGCCTTCCAGGACAAGGATTATTACATCATTTTATCCCTGAGCAGCAGGAGGTGGAGCTACGAAACAAGATTCACTACTTCTAGAGGTGACATTCTAGTGCCCAAGATGGAATCCCACACTGCAGAGGGGCTAGGAAGTTCCCATCTTTCTGAGACATCTGCCAAGGTGGGTTATGTAGGGTTTGCCTGATCGCTCCTCAACCTCACTCACCCCAATATTCCACCATACTCACATTAGGACCCCTCCCATACTCCCAGCCCAACTTCAAGCTAATCTGGCACATTTTCCTACCCAGTTCCACATCAGATTCATCAATTGACAGCCTCCCTACCACCACTCCCAATTCAAGCGAATTTATTATAAAAAAGGGCACTTTTCTCTGCCAGGCACTTGGAGGGGAAAGGGGTATGGATGGATGAGACAGAGCCACTACCCAGAAAGAAGTCACAGCCCATGGGGGAGGTAGCTATGCAAATAATTACACGGAAGAAATAAATAACACAGGTGCAAGAGCTGTGCAGTGGGAGCCTTAGGCAAGTCACCTTGACTGCGGTGAGGAAGGCACCTATGGGGAAGAAGGGTCTGGGGTCGCGCCTCGATAAGCTATACAGGACCTCCACGCTAGTGGTTCTCAATCGTTAAGTAGGGGGAGTGCATCAGAATCACCAGGGTAGTAAGTCCCCAAATACACGTGCCTGCCGTCCCTGGAACTCTGACCTGTCTGGGAGAAAGGGGCGGGTGACAAGGAACGTGCAGACGTTTTGAAAAAATTCCCCAGGTCATTTTTGTCCCTTCCTCCCCGAGGACCAGCACTCTACACTCCTTGGAGACCCCGGGACATCTGGAGTCGGCCGGCAGCACCCATAGGAGAACAGCCCCGAGGTCAGCAGCTGGCACGTTACTATGGATACCCCGCGGTGGAGGGACGCACTGGGCATACCCTCGTAACGTCACCCCAGAGATGACCCCGGCAGTGGGCGGAAGGCAATGCCCCACCTGCTCGGCCCCGCCCAGGCCTGGGGGGGCGGGCGGGCAGGCGGCTGTCTCCAATCACAGTTCCGGAAGGAGGAGAACCGAAAAGGCTTTCTCCAATCACAGCCTTCGACGAGATTGATGCGTCTTTCCGCCAATCGTCGCCGAGGCGCGAGGGGCTTGTCGGGATGGGGGCCGGAGCCAACATGGAGATCTCAATGGGATGAAGGTGAAGCTGCCGTTGCAGGCTGCTCCTGTAGTCCCGTTCCATCATGTTGGTGCACTTATTTCGGGTCGGGATTCGGGGTGGCCCTGTCCCAGGCAGGCTGCTACCACTCCTCTGCTTCCAGACATTCTCGGCCGTCAGGTAAAAAGTGACAAACCTACTGGGAGCGCGGGCCGTTGACCGGCTGGCCGTGCGTGGGGCCCGCCGGGAGATGGAGTCTCGGGCTCGCGCGAGGCCTGCTGGAAGTTGTAGGCCGGCCCAGGGGGTGGAATGTCACTCCCCGGGGCTTGGCCTGTTATTTGTAGCGACGACCCACGTGCCAGCAGGAGACTCGGTCGGTCTGTATCTGTGTGTGGGCTGGACGGAGGGCGCGCTCTGGGTCGGGGACCACACCGGGTCCGTACTTCCCACCAGAGGGCGCCATGCCGCACAGGTGTTGAGCCTTGCCGTCGCCGCCGTTCCTGTCCCCTCTTCCTGTCCTCGTTCTTGGAATTGGTCTGGCAATCTGGACAAAAACTTTTAGTGTCCAGAGACATTTAGTATTGGTGTTGCTCCTGAGATTCAATATGAGCTGAACATAAATGGTTCCTAGATAAGGATACTTTCATCAGAGATAAAGAAAGTCAATCTAGAAACGCGTACATGTGTGTTTTTGTGTGTTCACTCTACACATGGTTCAGAGAGAGAGAGACGCAGGTAGGAAACGAACGTGGACCCTGAAACTGCGACTCCAGTGTAAATGCTTTATGAGAAAGGACTGATTCCTTTCTCATCCTGGAGTGAATAACCTGCAGGCCAGCCAGGCAGCAGACTGGCAGTGGTGGGTCGATGTGAACTTGTGTCATTTGGATAGCCCATCTGATTGAAAGAGGGCAAGAGCTGGGCCAAGCTGCAGCTAGAAGGTCCGTTGCTGGGAAGTAATCCCCCAGTGCTTGGCAGTGACCAAGCCCTGCTTAGAGCCTTGGTTTGGAGAAGATGAGAGAAGCTGGAAAGTAGCCATGGTGAATTATTAAAAAGTTTGAAAACAGTCCTTAGGAAAAGAGTAAGGGTGTTGATATCATTTAAACCAGAGAGAAACCCAGGGAAAGACATCAAATAATATCCAAGTATTTCTGTGTTCACAAGTGCTGTGTCTTTCAAACGTGCAAGTCACAACAAGAGATCTTAAAATGAATTTGGTGGGTCAGGATCATTTAGAAGCGCATATAAGGGGCGCCTGGGTGGCTCAGTCGGTTAAGCGTCTGCCTTCGGCTCAGGTCATGATCCTGGAGTCCCCGGATCGAGTCCCCCATGGGGCTTCCTGCTCAGCGGGGAGCCTGCTTCTCCCTCTGACCCTCCCCCCCTCGGGCTTTCTCTCTCTCACACTTTCTTTCTCAAATAAATGAATAAAATCATTAATAAAAAAAAATAGAAGTGAATATAATAGGGGGCGCCTATAGAGCACGTGACACTTGATCTCAGGGTCACGAGTTCAAGTTCCAAAAAAAAAGTGAATATAATAGAATACATGTGTAACAAATTAGGGAAAGTATTGTTTTGTGAAACATTTCAATTTGGTGTGACATGTTTATCGTACTGGGTGGCAGTGCACAACGTATCTCTTATTGTTGGCCTCAGTAAGTCTAAAACTTTGCAAACGGTGCAGTAGCAGGTCAGGTCACATTTTTCTCCTCTGCATCTCTAATGAGGGCATGCACTCAACAAACATAAGCATTTGCTGAACATCTGTTATGTACAAGAGTTTTGCTAAGTGCTGGGGATGCAATGTGAATAGGATAGAGCTTCCTGCCTCAAGGAATATAAAGTCTAATAGGGAAATTGGAAGCAGGGTGAGCTTCTCTGTCTAAAATTTAAGACAGACCTAAAGTACACAGTGGAAAACAAGACATAAAAACCAGGCAGGTGGAACGGGATGGAAGAAGGCATAACATAGAGGTGGCAAGAAGCCACCCAGGCCTCCCTGAAATTGGGGAAGGATGAGGTGGAGATGCAGTTAGGAGCATCTGAAAATACTAAAGACTATCAGAGTAAAGGGAAAACCTCATTCTATTCGTTTTTTAAAAGTCCCTCCCCATCAATAACGTTATTTGAATCTTTTTTTTTCAAAGGGAGTATTTTTTTTTTAAGATTTATTTATTTGAAAGAGCACACGCGCGAGTGGGGAGAGGGGCAGAGGGAGAAGGAGAGAGAATCCTCAAGCAGACTCCCCACCAAGCGTGGAGCCCAACTTGCGGGGCCCAACGCACAGGGCCCAACGCACGGGGCTTGATCCCAGGACCTTGAGATCATGACCTGAGTCGAAACCAAGAGTCAGCCGCTTAACTGACTGTGCCACCCGGGCACCCAACCTCATTTGAATCTTTGAGCATCCCACCACATACTCCTGGCCAGGTAACTTCTACTTCTAACAGGCTCCCTGTAGCCAATCTTGTCCCTTTCCAGCCTTCTCCTCTCTGCTCTGATTTTTTTTTTTTTTTAATTTTATTAATTTATTTGACAGAGAGAGCAGCAGAGAGAGAGGGAGAAGCAGGCTTTTCTCTGAGCAGGGAGTCCGATGTGGACTTGATCCCAGGACTCTAGGATCATGACCTGAGCAGAAGGCAGATGCTTAACCACTTAACCGTCTGAGCCACCCAGGCGTCCCTGCTATGATCTTTAAGATGTAAATTCACGCACACACACACACACACCCTTCACTTGGTCAGCTCCTTCCCATTCACCCTCAGTCTCATCAGGAAGGCCCTTCCTGACTCCCTCAGACAGGAGGAGGAGCGCCTGCTCTGTGCTCCCTGGGGGCCCTGCCGTGCCCTTTCCACACTCAGCAAGCTTTGTCATTAGCTGCTTTCTTCCGCACTAAAACCTGACCTCCATGAGGGTACTTACTGGGTCTGTCCCGTTTGCCTGTGTGCCCAGTGTCTCTCGGCAGAGCACTGGCAGCCGGTAAGCACTCAACCCGACCATGGATCCATATGGAAACCACAGAACACAGAAGGTGATTTTGGCCTATCTGAGGTGACAAGCTCTATTACTTGGATTTTTATTTCTTTTTTTCTCCTTCAGCTGATAGGGAGTATGTTGTCACATAAGCCCTCAAGGCCTGGGAGGAGCCAGGGTGAGGGGTGCAAGGAGCACTGACCGGCGGGCAGAAGACTTGGGGCCTGTCCAGGCCCTGCCGCACACGGCCTTGGGCACCGCACACATGGCAGAGTAGAACAAGCCTGGATTCTGGAATCGGGGGTCTCCTCTTGTCCCCATTCTGCTGCTGGGGGACAAAGTATTCCAGCTCTCTCAGCCCCCATGACATTTTCTTTTATCAAGTGAGAGTAAGGGCATCTCCCTCCCAGGGAATGGAGGATCAAATGCAGCAGGCCATGGATTGGGGAGGTGGGGGCCGCGCCTGCCAGGCCGGCCACTGCAAGCAAGCACGGAGCCAGGCTCAGGGCGGGTGCTCGCCCTCTCTTGCCTCTCCGAGCCAGATTCCCTCGGGACTTCTGCGTCCTCATCTGGAAAAGGAGCGCCTATAGACGAGCTGCCATCCAAAGTGATGTCCTGCGATAAGAAGGAGCATGGGTTGGAGATGGTCACTGACCAGAGGGGCCTGTGGAGGCTGAGAAGGCCCCGCTGTGTGACTTCACAGGGAGAACACGTCTCCGGCCTGATTACTGGCTGCTGTCTCATTCCGCCACTCCTTGGCCTGTTTGCGTTCCTCTCAGAAACTGAGGTTGCCAAAGAACAGCCCTGGGAAAGGCAGCACAGGACCCTGTGGAAGAGGTGCTGTCCGGAGGCTCAGCCCAGAGCTGGGCAGCTGTATTGTTCCTTTGAGGGACAGTCGGGGCCTCGAGCCATCGATGCTGTTCTCTCCCCGCAGGTCCTCTCACAGCCGCCATGGCTCCTCCCTCCTCAGGGCTGTGGCCCAGCTGAGGTCCCAGCTCCGGGCCCACCTCCTTCGAGCGCCTCCAGCTCCCAGCCAAAGACCCTCTGCCTGGCGCTGGGTTGGGGGCATCCTTCTGGGCCCTGTGGTGTGGAGTAAGTGCCCCCGCCTCGGCCTTGTGGCACTGTGTGAGGCGGAAGAGGCCCCTCCTGCCTGCTCCAGACCTCATGTTGGGGAGTCCCGCTTTAACTGGAAGCTCTTCTGGCAGTTTCTGCGCCCCCACCTGCTGGTGCTGGGGGCAGCCATCGTGGTGAGATGCCCCTCTCCTTTCCCCCACCTCAGGGACAGGAGAGGAGCCAGTCGGGTTTGCAGGCTGCATGGGGACGGCTTGTCTGCCTCACCAAGTCTCAGAATAGGCCTCAGGAAGCGCAAGGGCTGGCTGGCTTGGGGGGACTGGAAGCCAGGGGATACCAGGAGATCCTGCACAGAGCAGCTGGGTGTGCAGGGTACAGGGGTCCCCTGGGGCTGGCAGCGTGGGCTTTAACTCAACTGTCTCAAAGAAACACAGAAGTAGCCAAAGCAGGAACCGCTGCAGGGGAGGGAGGGCCAAGGTCAGGGCCAGGGATGGGGAAGAAGATGGCCCCTTCTAAAGGTCTGCCTGCCCCCCAAGCTGGCACTGGGTGCGGCCCTGGTGAATGTGCAGATCCCCCTGCTTCTGGGCCAGCTGGTGGAGATCGTGGCCAAGTACACGAGGGATCACGTGGGGAGCTTCCTGACTGAGTCCCGGCATCTCAGCACCTCCCTGCTCATCCTCTATGGCGTTCAGGTACGGCAGGAGGGAGGGCCTGGGGGCACCCAGAGGAGCCTCCCAGGCGCCCCTGAGTGCCCCGGCCTCTCTCCCAGGGGCTGTTGACCTTCGGGTACCTGCTGCTGCTGTCCCGCCTCGGTGAGCGCATGGCCGTGGACATGAGGAGGGCCCTCTTCAGCAACCTGCTCCGGTACTGCTGGCTACAGGGTGGGGGTGCGGCTGACTGATGGCCCGGAGGTGGGGCAGCTCATCCTGAACTCACGTCTCCCTCTTTTCCCTGACCTCCTGTGCCCTTGACCTACCATCAGACAAGATATTGCTTTCTTTGATGCTAAAAAGACAGGGCAGCTGGTGAGCCGGTTGACGACTGATGTGCAGGAGTTTAAATCGTCTTTCAAACTCGTCATCTCCCAGGTCAGTTCCCCAGGTCCCCCTGTATGTACACACACACACACATGCACACCATCTAGTGTAGACACACCAGGCCAGCCCCATCCCGCCTTGCTGCTGGGCCCTGAGCCTAGGCTCACACCAAGTGAAAAGCCTGCCGTCTGGTGAGGGTGTGGGTGAGGGAATGGGGAAGTTCACGGAAGGGAGGTGCCGTGGCATCGTCCAAGGTCAGGACAGGCTGTTTCTCTCCTGTTCTGAAATTCTACCTCCCCGGAAAACCTTCCCAAGGACTCGGACAAGAGCCTTTCCTGGACCAGCTTGCCAAGAGCAAAATCACCCTGGCCTCCCGTACCCCCAGAATGCCTGGCATGCTGACAAGTGTTACGGAGAATGAGTGAAGGCTTTTTACTGTATTACTGATATCCCATCCTCATCCACCCACACTGTCCCCGTGCCTGCTGGGTCATGCCGGGACACTGGCCCATAGCAGTCCCTGGATGACATCCCTATTCAATTCTTTTTGTTCAGTTCCTTGAGCAAAAAACAAAGCCAACTGGGATTTATCTAGGGGAAGGATGCCGTGGTCCTTAGACATTCTCACCCAACCCTTTCATGCCTGCTAGTAGAGAAAGCGTTCCATTTTATGACTGGGTGGACTGCCATTTGGCCTCCCAGGGCTCAGACCTATGGCCTTGGCCTTGTGAGGGTAATGCAGTAGCCCGCAGACCCTTGGTAAAGTCCCCCCCGACAGGGTGCTATTGCCAAACTACCTTCCTGCCTTCCTCCTCTCCCCAGGGGCTGCGAAGCTGCACCCAGGTGGCTGGCTGCCTGGTGTCCCTGTCCATGCTGTCCCCCCGCCTCACGCTGCTGCTGATGGTGGCCACACCCACCCTCATGGGAGTTGGCACCCTGATGGGCTCAGCTCTCCGGAAATTGTCTCGCCAGTGTCAGGAGCAGGTACCTGCTTTCCTGCCCGTCCTCCTCACCTGCCCCATTTCCCTCTGCTCTGCCATCCCTCCCCAGCTTCGACCTCGCTCTCTACTTCCTGGACTCCCTGCAGGTCGCCAGGGCAACGGGCGTAGCGGATGAGGCCCTGGGCAATGTTCGGACTGTGCGGGCCTTCGCCATGGAGCACCGAGAAGAGGAGTGAGTCCCAGACGGGGAAGGACTTGAAGCAGGGAGGACTCCCCGAACGCACCCCACCAGCCCTGCACCCCGCCCTGGCTGCTTCCTGACGGCCGGGCTTGGCCTCTCTCCCCAGACGCTACGGAGCGGAGCTGGAGGAGTCCCGCTGTAAGGCGGAGGAGCTGGGCCAAGGCATCGCCTTGTTCCAAGGGCTCTCCAACATCGCCTTCAACTGTGAGTGAGCAAGTCCCCCCCCCCCTCCCCGGGGCGTGGGAGCACCCAGTCATGGCTGGGGATGAGCGTGGAGCAGCGAAGGACGGTCCCAGCGAGGCAGGCAAGGAACAGCTCCCCGTGTGCTTGATGTCCTTCAGACATCTGCCCGGTGCCATCTGCCCAAGTGCCCCGCCCCCCCCACCCCCACCCCCCACCCCATGCTTCATTTCCAAATGAAGAAACAAAGGCAGACACCACTGAAGTGACTTGGTGACATTTCAGTCAGTCAGAGGCACAGCAGGGACTGGAACTGGGGTCTAACACCTGGGCTGGGCTCTGTCCTCGGCTCCTAGTCACTTCTTGCTAACCACCTGGCCCTTTCCCCTGTGCAGGCATGGTCTTGGGCACCCTGTTTATTGGGGGCTCCCTCGTGGCTGGACAGCAGCTAACAGGGGGAGACCTCATGTCCTTCCTGGTGGCCTCCCAGACGGTGCAGAGGTGAGTGTGAGGCTGTTCCCGTCCTGGAGGAGCCCTGCTGGGTCACGGGACAGGGGGTGGCAGCCTGCTCTGGGGACTGCTGCCCAGCCCCTGGCTGCCCAGTTTCCTCAGGGAAGCAGGCACCGAGAGGAGGGCCCCCTGCAGCGTCCTGCACCGACCGGAAGCTCGGGAATGCGGCTGTCCTCTCCGGCTGCCTAAACAGCTCAGAAGTGCCCGTGACAGCTTTTTAAAAAAATGGGTAATTGTGGTAAAATACACGTAATGTAAAATGTACCATCTTGACCAGTTTTTAGCGCAGACGTTAGTCGCGTTCTGCGCACGTCACGCCGCCATCGGTCGCCAGCACTCCTTCATCCTGCAGACCTGAAGCACTGGGCCCGTTAACCACTAGGGCCCCTGACACCCTCTGGCTCTGTGCCCTGCCCGCTTTGGGTCCCTCCCGTAAGTGCGACCACACAGCGCCTGTCCTTCTGTGACGGGCCTAGTTCACTCAGCGTAATGCCTCCCAGGTGCATCCGTGGCCCAGCCCGCAGCAGGATTGCCTGCCTTGTTAAGGCTGAGTAGGATTCCATGTGTGGATAGACCACCTTTGACTCGCTCTTTAAGAGCTCCCCTGCTGTCCTCTGCCTGACCTTCCCAGGGAGGAGAAGCTCGCCCCCTCTCCTCTCCTGCCCTGCCCACCCTGGAGCTCAGTGCGTTCATGGCTCTGAGGTCTGCCTGCTCCGCTGGGCCTGACTGCCCAGAGCTCTCGGTTCCCTTTGTTTAACACCCCCAAGGCCTCCCCGTCCCTTTCTCTTCTGAGCTAACCACGAGCAGTTCCTGCTGCCGTTTCTCATCCCTTTGTCTCCCCCACATGCTGTGTATAAAAGTACATAAAGCACAAATAGATGTTATGATAAATAATTGAAGAGCGAATATGCTATAATAAATCACTGAAGAGTAGAGCCCGGCATTACTGTCAACCATGTCAAGAAAGTACAGTATCGCCCCAGACACCCCTCCGTGCCCCTTCCCCATGGCGTCTGAGTCTCATGGCATGTGTGGCCGGGCTGTGCATCGTGTCTTACCCCCCGTTTCCTACAGCATCCCTCACCACCAGCCTCATCACTGTCCCAGGCAGAGTGGAGCCCATCCCAAGACTCCCACCCTCAGCCCCGTTTTTGTCCAGGGCTTCCTAATATGAGCCCATTCAGACTTTTCTCTGAAGTTCAGACCCTAGGCGGCCTCATCCGTCCTCCAGTCTGGGGACTAGGAAGGTCTTGACTGTTGTAGAGATGGGACTTGGCACCAACCCCAGACTGAGCCCTGGCCTCTTGCTCTGGTCCTGAAGACCCTGATGAATCCCACTGGTTCTATTCATACAGTCACCACATGGCCCTCCACGGTGTGGGCCCTCCACGGGCAGTGGTGGGAAAGTCTCCCTTTCCCTACACCTCCCAAGCCTGGCCCTCCTCCTTCAGGCCCGCCTTCCCCTGGGACCCCACGTCCCCCTGTGGCCCGAGTTCAGGCCCTTTCCTTTCCTCCCCACTGCACTGCCTTGCGAGTTAGCAGAGCTTTATTACAAACGGGAAAGCCTAGGGAGTCCTTCTGTACTACCTCCCTCGGGCTGCTAGAGGGAGCTGCACCCACAGCCACAGGCCTTAGGCCGGTCCTTCGGGAGCCGATCACCACATGGACATTCTTCACCACCCACTTTAGAGGAATTAGGTCTATTTTATTAAGGAGGCTGGTGTTATTTCCTCCTGGGGTCCCGCAGGGGAAGGGAGGGGAGAGAGGGAGCCTCAACCTGTAGACCCCATTCTAGGTGTTCTTTTTGTGGCACCGGGTCTCTGGCGGAGATGGGGAGGCATCCAGATGGACCCCAGTCAGGGTCAGGCCGCCTGGTCTTCCTCCAGGCCTGGGCCCTGCTGGGAGTGGGCCGCCCCCCGCCGGGCCTCTTAGGAGAGCCAAGGCCTGCCTTCTGAGCCATCTCTGAGAGTGAGGGCATCACACAGCACCAAGTCATGGGCATCTGGTTTTCGGCTGCTGCCGGGCACCGCTGCCAGGCCCTAATGGCTTCCAGGTCTCCGGTGGAGGATGTTCTCCCTTCTTATCCGCGGGGAGCTCACTGTCCTGGCCCTCCCTCGCTCGATGCCTCTGCACTCACATGGGCTGCTGCTGCTAGCTCGCTGCGCCCGCCAGAACCACTTCCTTGCAGGCTCCTCCCCCTCCTCACCCCTGGGGCTGGAAGAAGTGACTTTCCTCTTCAAGAGAGTCCGTCTTTCCTGTTCAGGAAGGACCTGCGGGCACACTCACAGACGCGCGCCCTGTCAGGGGCTGGTGACTGAGAAGCATGACTCACCTTCCAGCAGCCGACGGCCCCGCAGGGCAGAGGAGGCGACCTCTGTCTGGACAGAGCACGCGCGCCATGCCTTACGCGGGGCAGGCCCACACGGAGGTGTCCCTGGAGTTTTGTCTTGGGGTCCCCCCAGAGTTCCCGCTCCCCCACCCCCACCCCACACACGGTCCAGTGGCTTCGGTTTTCTTTCTGTGAAGGGGTTCACGTCCGTGTTTCCACCTTAATTAGCCCTTGCTCCCCCAGGAGTCCGTCGCGCCCCAGCTGACCTCGGCCTGTGGCGTGGGCACCCCCTCATGTTCCGGAGCCAGCCTTCACGCTGCGGCGGCACGGAGTCCAGCCCCACGGCCCTGGGCCTGCCTGCTGCAGCTGTCTCCCTGGAGCCCCGTCCTGAGGCCCCTGACAGTTGTCAGCCTCATCTGGCGGAGGAGAGAATCAGGAGATAACGTGGCTCCAAGGAGAAGTGACTTGCCAGCGAACTCTCTAGTGTTGCTGAATCCCAGGGCTGCCGCCGTCCCAGATGGCAGGAGCATTGTCGGGCCGCACCTTCAGGCTGCCTGTTTCCGAGCCTCAGCCAGCATGTCTCCCGCCGCCCCCTCCAGAGTGCAGCTGAGACCCATACCCTCCTCTCTGGCGCCGGTCTTCTCTTGGGCTCTTGTCCCCACTTTTTCAACCTTTCTCTCCTCCCCACAGGTCCATGGCCAACCTCTCTGTCCTGTTTGGCCAGGTGAGTGGCAGTCGGGGGGCGGGCCCCAGGGTGTGGACATGGGATCTGGGCTGGAGTCCCGTCAGCAACATCACCTGTGTGCTGGGGGAACAGGTGTCAGGTGGAGGGGACGCCCCGAGCCCCTCCCCTGCCTGCGTGTGGGAGTCCAGGAGATGGGGCGGCGCTGCCGGCCCTTCCCTCAGACCCCAGCCCTCCCTCACCGCAGACTTCAACCCCCTCCCCAGGTGGTGCGGGGGCTCAGCGCGGGGGGCCGGGTCTTTGAGTACATGACTCTGAGCCCATGCATCCCACTGTCTGGGGGCTGCTCCATCCCCCGAGAGCACCTGCGCGGGGCCATCACGTTCCACAACGTCTGCTTCAGGTTAGCATTGGCGGGTGGGGGCGGGGTCGTTCCCTTTGGGCTGAGGACCTGCGGGTCAATGTCTCCCTGTAACCGAGTCCCCCTCAGGGTCCAGTGAGACTTGAGGAGGGGCCGGGAACCTGGTCTGACTGAGGGTCTCTCTTGGCTCCTCCCAGTTACCCCAGCCGCCCCGGCTTCCAGGTGCTACGGGACTTCACCCTCACCCTGCCCCCTGGCAAGATTGTGGCCCTCGTGGGCCAGTCCGGCGGAGGTGAGAGGAACCCACCACCCTCCCACCCTATGACTTATGGGACCGCACCAGGGGTCCCCCTTTCCTGGCATGATGTCCCTAACCAACCCATCTCCCCGACCCCAATTCCCCAGGAAAGACCACCGTGGCTTCCCTGCTTGAGCGCTTCTACGACCCCACGGCGGGCATAGTGACGCTGGATGGACGGGACCTGCGTACCCTTGATCCCTCCTGGCTCCGGGGCCAGGTCATCGGCTTCATCAGCCAGGTGGGGAGAGGAGAGGCTTACCTCTCTGCACAGGCTCACCTGGGACATGTGTCTTTAACCTCCCAGACCTTGTCCTTTCCTTCCCACCCCCATCACCCCCTGTTCTCTTTGGCGCGGCGGGGGTGGGAGGGCTCTGGCCTTCTTCACTGGTCCCCCAGTGGTCAGGGGACCTGAGGCTTCCCCATGCCAGCCCACCGCAGCTGTGTCCTTGTCTACAGGGTAGGAACTCTGCTCCTCAGCTAAAGCCATCCAAGCAGGTGGGGTGGGAGGCTGTTTGAGGATCTCTGGGTTCTCTGACAAACCTGTGGTGTCCAGAAGGTCTAGAGACCCCCGCCCTCCACTAAGCAAGGCCCCACAGCCCCACCCTGAAGCCCTCAGCCCTGCCCCTTCTGTTTGAGGTGGTGCTGCCGAGTGAGTGTCTGCCTTCCCCCCTCTGAGTGGATAAAGAGGGCACCCTTACCTCCTACCGCTGCAGGAGAAAGCCAGAATACAGACCTCCTCTCTCCCCATCTCTCCAGAGAGGACGGGCTTTGCCAGGCCAGCTGGCCTTGCTCTCCCAGCCATCCTCCCATCCCACTCCTGAGGGACCCTGTGCCTTGCAGGGAGCTCGGCCTCTCCCCACTTTGTTAGATCTTTGTTCTTATTTGACTTGTAACTTTGAACTGCCCCTACTTGCCCTCCAAGAGGGCAGTTCTGGTGTGGCCAGAATCACCTTTCCCAATGTACCCCTCTGGGGTTTGGGTCAGTCAGAATGTTCCATGTGGAGCCCTCCTGCAGGAGCCGGTCCTGTTTGGAACAACAATCATGGAGAACATCCGCTTTGGGAAGCTGGGAGCCACAGATGAAGAGGTTTATGCTGCTGCCCGGGAAGCCAACGCCCACGAGTTCATCACCAGCTTCCCAGAGGGTTACAACACCATCGTCGGTGAGTCCCGGGGGTGGCATCCTGCTCGGGTCTGCAGGGCCCACGGTGTGAGAATCCAGGGGGCAGGAACAGAGACCTGGCATCAGGGAAGACTAGACCCGTGGCCTAGGCGGGTGGACATGGTTCTGTGGTCCAGTCACACACAGGCTGCAGAGACGGGGACGCCGCAGGGAGTACACGTACCAGACCCGGCCAGGGACACAAAGGATCCGTGGTGTTGGGACTCTTCTGAGCTTGCCAGGGGCCCCCGTGTCCTGAGACCCAACCAGAAGCACGGTATTATTGCCTCGAAATTCCTTGCACTTCTGGCTCCCGTGTCATTCCTGCCTTTTATTCCTTAATTTGAAAATGTTTCCGTCTAGTTACCCATGGGGCTTGATGTGGCTGAATGGGTCTCCCTTCTGACTTACCCAGAAAAGGGCTTCGGTGGTTCTGGAACATTGAAATATCACAGCCTCACACTAGAATATTCACGTCGCGGCTTACAGCTGTGTGCATTCATCTCAGGGGTCTTCTTTTCAACCTTCAGGGCCAGGTTTTTCATCCGGAGTCTTGGCTCTGTTACAGAATGTTCCAGCACGTGTCAAGGTGTAGGCATATCTAGGGTTTTCAACTCTTCTTGAAACTTAGGCCTCAGTCTAGCTGAGCTTCAGCCCTGCCAAGTGGCACCCCCCACCCTGTCTTTAGCCACTGTTCATGTTCTGTTGCTGATCCAGCCGATTCTGCTCACTGCTCAGACTCCACGCTACCCTGAGGAGAGGAGCCGTCCCCACACCTCTCTAGAGCAGCACCTTCCTTGTACCTGTGAGCCCGGCACACTCCCAGGCCCACCTGCGGCCCATCTGCCCCCACTGGTCTCTGACTGTTGTCGTCATGGTGCTCTCTTTAGCTCCCAGGCTGCCACCTCTGCTGTTTTTTGTGGACATCGTAGACCCCAAGGGTGGTCTTCCCCAAATGTGCCGTGGCAGGCCATCACCCCACTCCAGGGCCCACATCCGGGTCCTGGACATCCCCCCAGCAGCGGAGACCCAGCGGGCCAGCGTAGGGCAGGCCCCAGCCCGGCTCAGAAACCCTGCCCTGGTATGGGAGGGGCACGCGGTGACTCTGGGGTGCACTGAGTCCCACGCGTGCGCAGCTCCTGCTGTCTGGTGTGAGCACATTCGTGCATTTGCACAGGGTTATGGGATCAGGATGCTGAGGAATCAGAGGCAGGACAAATGTGCATGGTGCCAGTGCGGGGGGGGGGGGGGGGGGGGGGGGGGCGCCTGAGGGGCCGGATGGGAAGTTTCAGGCGGCCCTGGCCCCCCTTTGTGAAGGTCACTTTAGGCCCTGCCCTGTCCCCTTCCCCCCAGGTGAGCGGGGCGCAACCCTGTCTGGCGGCCAGAAGCAGCGCCTAGCCATCGCCCGCGCCCTCATCAAGCAGCCCGCGGTGCTGATCCTGGATGAGGCGACCAGCGCTCTAGACTCGGAATCCGAGCGGGTGGTGCAGGAGGCCCTGGACCGCGCCAGCGCCGGCCGCACGGTGCTCGTCATCGCCCACCGGCTCAGCACCGTGCGCGGGGCCCACCACATCGTCGTCATGGCCCACGGCCGAGTCTGCGAGGTCAGCTGGGGGCCGGGCAGCGGCTCGCTGGGTTGGGACAGCTTCAGCCGTGGACAGAGTGGAAAGCATGGCTCAGCTGAGCCGTGGGAGGTTCTGGCCTGGCCCTAGGGGCCTGGGGCCATATTCTGGAAGCAGCACCCTGTGTGGATTCAGGAGCTCCTGGCCTGGTCTTTCAGGGCCCGTTTCTTCCTCTGCCCCATGGGGATAGTCGAGCTCCGTCATGGCTCCCAGGACCAAAGGGAAAGGACTCAGGGAAGTGTAGAGTGCCGAACAGAAGGGCCTAGGGGCCAAGGTGCAGAGGAGGCAGCATGAGGGACGCTGGTCAGGGGCCGGCCAGGAGCAGCTCTCCAGACGCTGGGTGTGCAGCAAGGCCGGGAGGCCCCATTCGAGTAAAAGCTGGAGTCTTCGGACTCCGTAAGGGAGATGGAAGGATCCAGACGCTCTTCCAGAACCCGGCTAAGCAGACAGGTGGCGCTAACGAATACAGACGTGCCAGTGGTTATCTGAAACCAGCTGTGTTTGGGTTCATAGCGTCCCCAGAAGGGACACTAGCTTAGGAGACAGCCCAACGGCTGGTAAGAAGCCAGCCCACCTAGGGCTCTGAACTGGGTTGGGGTGATCACCTGCACCTCCTTCCTCTCTCCAGGTGGGGACCCATGAAGAGCTCCTGAAGAAGGGCGGGCTGTATGCAGAGCTCATCCGGAGACAGGCCCTGGATGCCCCAGCTCCTGAGGTGCCCAGAGGCCCCAGGAACCGCCACCCCAGGTCCTGAGAGCCGCTGTCTGAGGTCTGGTCGCTGCTGAGCTTTGGTGCCCAGGACCGAGGCTCAGCTCCGGGAACACCGGGGACCAAGCACCCAGGACGGCCAGTGTGCCGCTGTGCAGGCTGCTGCCCCGCCCCTGCTCACGATGAGCCCCGGGCCTAGCGCTGCAGTGGGGGAGGTTGGGACTGCTCCCATCCACGCCCCCCTCCTTCCGCCAGGCTGCCTCCCTCCTGCAAGAGCCAGGAATCACTGGGCTGCACGGAGGAGGAGGCAGAGTCCCCAGGCCCCTGCTCTGTTCCCTCCCTCTGCCCAGGCCCTCCCGACCCCTCTCAGGAACCCTGCCAAGTCTCCCCTCTACCTGATAGCCTAAAGCTGTCCAGGCCCAGCTCCAGTCAGGCTCAGGGAAGGGGAATGGGAGTTCACACTAGAGTGGTCCACACCCATGCCAGACCTCACCTTCCTGGACCCTGACTCCCCACTCTCCTCTGTCCCCACTGCCTCTCTGAGCCGTGGGAGAAGGAGACCAGCCCCTCGAACCTACAGTCCCCATCCTGAGAACAGCTTCCCTTCCTTCTCCCTACTCCATTAAGACGGTCCTTTTTCTAGATTTCATCCCCACCCCCCACACCCCCATCCAACAGAACAGGTGGCTTGGGACACCTGCCCCCAGCCTTTGGGAAAGGGGTAGGAGGGGCGGGGCATGCCATGGTCTATTCCACAAGGAGCTTCCAGCTTACCAGGCTGTCTTACCACTGCCCCGGTCCCATGCACCTGGACTCTGTCGCCCATGAGATTGTGGACAGCCGCCCCGCTCTGAAGGAGACGAAGGAGAAGCTGACACGTACCCCAGACTCCAGCCGCGTGGGTCATACTGTGCTAACAGTCACCAAACTGCAAGGGAGAAGTTAAAACTTAGCCCCCAGGCTGACAAAATAAAAAATCAGGTGGCTTTGTCCTGTGGATTTATCCGAGGGCAAGGCCATGTTTCCGGGGCGGCCGCGATGTGTAGGACGACAGTCGGCAGTGGCTCAGGTGTGCGGAGCCGGGGCCGCGTCCCTGCAGCCTCTTCCGGGTGTGGTTTAGGACCAGATGCTACTTTGGGGACAAAGCACCTGAACTGTCCCAGGGCCGCAGCCCCCCTGGTGTGATATCCTGCTTCCTTACTGAGCAGAGGTTGCGTGCCAGGGCAGCCACAGGCCAGGAAGCGGGGCGCGGGCTCTGGGGGGCTTTGCCACCAAACGCCTCCCCAGTAATGCAGCCCGGCGCCAGCCTCAGCTCCCTAGCCAAGTCCGCACCGGCCTGCCTTACCCCTCCTTCGAGGGAGAGGCAGCGGAGGCGAGCTCCTGCTCCACCAGCTCCAGCCCCAGCCGCCCAGAGAAAATTCCGGGTCTCTGCTGACCTCTTCAGGGGGCCTCTCCCAATCCTGCCGCCCCCCCCCCCCCCCCAGCTAGGGAAGTAGTGCGATCTGTGGGAGCCTGGAGCTGGAAGGCTCTGCGGCCAGCCTCACACTCGCCCTGCAGCCTCAGCCTCGACCTTGCCTCCTGCCGCTGTTCCCCGCGGGTCACAAGCCCGCAGTACTTCATCCTGAGAGCGGGGCGCCTGGTGGCGCAGTCGATTGAGTGTCTGACTCGGTTTCGGCTCAGGTCCTGATCTCGGGGTCCTGGGATCAAGCCCCATGTCGGGCTCCACACTCAGTGCAGAGTCTGCTTGAGATTCTCTCCCTCTCCTGCGCCTCCCACTCAACGTGTGCGCACGCGCATGACCTCTCTTTCCCTAATAAATCTTTTAAAAAATGAGAAATGGAGTAATCTGTGGTAAAGTACTTCAAACTCAATGCTACGGCCTCAGAAGCCGGCCATATCAGTACGATAGACGTATTTACTTCCTCCTCCCAAGATAACGTGTTCGTTAAGCACCCGCTGTGTGCTACCACGCCTGGCCTGCGACAGGGAGGAGGGTGTCCCTGCCCCCGTGGAGCTGCAGTCGGGAGGCCGGGCAGGTGGACGGGTGATTGCAGCACGGCGTGATCGTGGTCAGCTGGCGAACCGTGTTTCTTCCGCTCACGGCCAAGAGCCCGCCAACGTGAACCTGGCGACCTCACGGGCTTTGTGGAAAGAGATGGAGTAGAAATAAGCTTCAATAAATAA
Source organism: Phoca vitulina (assembly GCF_004348235.1). Taxonomy (NCBI): domain Eukaryota; kingdom Metazoa; phylum Chordata; class Mammalia; order Carnivora; family Phocidae; genus Phoca; species Phoca vitulina. The sequence continues at coordinate 6,115,339 of NW_022589783.1, read as the reverse complement.
ATTAACGGAGATAAACCCGCGTTCTCTCAGGCCGACAGTGCAGCATCTCCCCACTCCCAGATACACGGAGGCAGGTGAGCATTCGACCGAATGCAGGGCTGGACAACGCCGAGGCCCAGGCCCCAGCCATCCTCCACGTGGGGTGTCTGGCTGACCGCCCGCAGCCCTCAGCCCTCCGTCCCCGGGCCTTGGATCAGCAGGACCCCCCCCTCGGGCTGCTGCAGGCCAGTTGGTGCGGACCTTGCAGACTGCCACTCTACTTTCGGGAGGCGTCTGCTCCAGCTGCCGGGAGTCCTCCCCTCACCCGGCCCATCATCCCCTCTGGATCATCTGCAGTGTCTTCAATCAGATGCCCCCCTCCGCCCTCTTGAGGCCAGCATTGCCACGCTAGGCCCAGGGCACCCCGGCTGGGTCAGGGACACTGTATCTCTTCCCTTAGGAAAGCCCCCCCACCCCCGGCAGGGGCACCTGGCTGGCTCAGCAGGTAGAGCATGTAACTCTTGATCTCAGGGTTGTGAGTTCAAGCCCCACATTGGTCGTGGAGCCTACTTAAAAAAAAAGGAAAGAAAGAGAAAGAAAGAAAAGCACCTGCTGCAGAACAGGTACACTGCCTGCCGTGTTACTGATAGGAGGGCAAAGCTCCCACAGAGGGGAATTTTGTGGTATCTACCAGATTATGCATACAGTTGCCTCTTGACCCAGTGGCTCTACTTCTGGGAATTTACATCTGTGCAATGGTATTGAGAGCACCATTGTTTGCACTGGAAGACTGGAAACCCCCCGTGTTCATCACAGCGATGTGATTGGATGAACGTTGGTACATCCACACAATGGAATTGAATACAGCCATTGAAAAAATGGGGAAGTTTTCCAGGTCCTAGGTATTGCCTGGTATGCAGAATATGTTTGTAAGTGAAAAAAGATGTGAAGTTATAGGGCACCTGTGTTCCCTGGGAGGGGGGCAGGTGAGCCCACAACCACCTTGGCAGAGGCCAGCCTCTCAGACAGGAGGGCCTCACTCAGCATGGGGAGGTGGGAAGAGGGTCACCGGAGACAGACCACCCCTGGGCAGGGGACGTGCAGAGCCCTGGCCATCCAGCGTGCCCTGCTGGATGGCCAGGAGTCTGCCGATGCCAAACTTCCCACTGCTTTCCAGCTTGGTCAACAGCCAACTCCTCTCTTTGTAAAGGAACAGATTATCCCGAGTGAGGTTAGTGGGAAGGGAAGAGAGACAAAAGGAGGGAGAGACTGGGCCGAGGGTCAGCAACCGACCCTCAACCCAACCGCAAGGGCTGCAGCTGGGAGCCCAAAGGGCCATTAAGGCGCCCCCAGCCCCAACTTCTCTCCAGGCTCCCTTCAAGCCTTACCCAGGATTGCTGTGGTTTCCTGCTGGCGCCTCTGGTCTCCCCAGCCGCGGCCCCCCCCCAACACACCGCACTAATGGCTCAGCCTGGGGCCCCAGGGACCTTCCCTGCCCCCCAGACTGCTCTGCGGGCCCCTGGCCCCCTCACTGCTGTAACCCAATCCTCTGCGGCAGCTCCGGCTCAGCAGAGCAGCCTCCAGCATAGCGGCCCCCGCTTCCCACCTCGGCTGCGCCCGACCTGGTCTCTCCGGCCGCGCCCCCAGTCCGGCGCTGAGCTAGCGGAGCCCCAGCTTGTTCCTGGAGACCGTCGAGCCAAACCTGCTGCCCCAGTGCCACCCCACCTCTCGGGCTGGGCTCCTCTCCCCCATCCTCTCCTCCCCCCGCCTCACCCACAGTGACCCCCACCTGGCCACCCGAATCCTCTCAGCCCTTCCCGGTCCTCAGACTGACCCTCTTTCCTCCTTCCAAGCCCCTGCAGCCTGGTCACCGCTCCCCGGCCCTCTCAGTGGCCCCCACCCTGGGCCTCAGCCATGGAGGCCCGGCGGCCAGCCTCGGACATCCGCGTCTTCGCCAGCAGCTGCACCCTGCATGGGCTGGGCCACGTCTTTGGCCCCGGGAGCCTGACGCCTCGCCGAGGGCTGTGGGCCACCGCCGTGCTCCTGTCGCTGGCCGCCTTCCTCTACCAAGTGGCTGAGAGGGTGCGCTACTACGGGGAGTTCCACCACGAGACGGCCCTGGACGAGCGCGAAAGCCACCGGCTCACCTTCCCCGCCGTCACCCTGTGCAACATCAACCCGCTGCGCCGCTCCCGCCTCACACCCAACGACCTGCACTGGGCCGGGCCCGCGCTGCTGGGCATGGAGCCCGCCGAGCATGCCGCCTTCCTGCGCACCCTGGGCCAGCCCCCCGCGCCGCCCGGCTTCATGCCCAGTCCCACCTTCGACATGGCTCGACTGTATGCCAGGGCCGGGCACAGCCTGGAGGACATGCTGCTGGACTGCCGCTACCGAGGCTGGCCGTGCGGGCCTGAGAACTTCACCGTGGTGAGCTGGTCACCGGCCCGGGGCCGCCAGGCACCCGGCTCGTCCCTGTCCGGGACCCGCCATCCCCCAGTCATGCCAGCCCAGGCTCCTCCAAAGCCAGGGGACCTTAACACCCGTGCCAGGGACCCTTCCCTTCCCAGCCAGGCCACGGGCTCCCCACCCCACCAGGGCCTTTCTGTTCAGCCCAGGAGACTGTGCTCCTTGGGGTCCCCTCCCGGTCACTCAGCTGGACCGCAGTGTGCAAGGTCATGATTCCCAGCACAGGGCATTCACCCAGGCTGGCTCTGGGCTCAAGTTCTGGTCTGTGGAGACCCTGCTTCTGGGGGTTCGGGGGAATCCAGTGTCCTGCTCTAGGGCAGAAGAGCCCTCTGCCTGGGGGAGTCGGCTTGCTTTCCCTCTACCTCTTCAACGTTCTGCTAGTCCTGGAGGAGGGCAACCGAGACCCCCTTCCTTTCTTGCCATTCTCCAAAGAAACACTTGTCCCATAGGCTGTGCCCTGGGCTGGGGGCTGGGGGGTCTGGCAAGGGGAGGAGGGGCTGGAGCGATGGGAGCCCATGAGGGTCTGACTCTATGTGCCGGTATGAGGGACGGACTGAGGGCACTGAGATGTGGGTTCAGTGGTCAAAGAGACCAAAGGGAGGGCAGGGAGAGGAGAGGTCTCGTCATTCTCATGTTTGCCTGGGTAAAAAGGCTGGCTGGGCTCCTTTACCCTGGTGAGGTCTGTCCCCTGTCTGCTCACCCGTAGGTCTTCACCCGGATGGGTCAGTGCTACACCTTTAACTCGGGCGCCGAGGGGGCAGAGCTTCTCACCACTCCCAAGGGCGGCATGGGCAACGGGCTGGAGATCATGCTGGACGTGCAGCAGGATGAGTATCTGCCCGTGTGGAGGGACATGGGTATGGGGGCACACGGGTCAGGCTGGAAGGGTGGCACAGGAAGGAGGGGAGGCACTAGGAAGGACCCCAAAGCATATCCTTTCCTGTGAGAAGGGGGTAGCGTTGGTTGGTCGCAGTCCTGGGGAGAGAGGGCTGAAGCAGGGGGTGTCCTGAGACACAGGCCTCAGGGTCCCCCTTTCCCCTGCAGAGGAGACCCTGTTTGAGGTGGGGATCCGAGTGCAGATCCACAGCCAGGAGGAGCCGCCCACCATCGACCAGTTGGGCTTCGGGGCAGCGCCTGGCTACCAGACCTTTGTGTCCTGCCAGCAGCAGCAAGTATCCCCACCCCCACCCCACCAAGGCCCCCAACCCCCCCTTCAGCCCACAACACCTCAGACCGTCCTGGGGGCCCCCATCCCTCCGCATGCCCACACAATTACAGCTCACATTGTACCTGGGTGCCTCCTTAACCCAACCAACTACAGCTGAGCTTCCTGCCACCACCCTGGGGCGACTGCAGCTCCGCATCTGTGGACCCTGACTTTGAGCCGGAACCTTCGGGTCCCCTGGGTCCCCCCAGCCCCAGCCCAGGCCCCCACCCTCCCTATAGTCTAATGGGGTGTCGCCTAGCCTGTGAGACGCGCTATGTGGCTCGGAAGTGCGGCTGCCGAATGATGCATATGCCTGGTAAGGGGCTGGTGGGGGCGGAGGAGGGGGTCCGGGTGGGGGCAAAGGGGCCTAGGGGGCCCTTCCTGAAGCTGTCTCCTCCCCCACCACCCCAGGCGGCGCGCCAGTGTGCAGCCCTCAGCAGTACAAAGACTGCGCCAATCCGGCGCTCGGTAAGGCGCAAACCTGTCCCGCATCCCCGCCCCTGCTGGGCTCCGCCCGCGACCCGGAGTGGCCCTGACCCAGGCGACTGTGGCCCCTAGACGCCATGCTGCGGAAGGACGCGTGCACCTGCCCCAACCCGTGCGCCAGCACGCGCTACGCCAAGGAGCTCTCCATGGTGCGGATCCCGAGCCGCGCCTCCGCCCGCTACCTGGCCCGGAAACACAACCGCAGCGAGGCCTACATCGCGTGAGCCGGGCCGGCGGGGGCGGGGCGGGGCGGGCACCCTCCTGCGGGCGAGCCTTCGCGCGCACACCGGGCTGGGACACCAGTCTGCACATCACCGCAGGGCTCCTGGGCCTCTGGGCAAGCGCGCGAACCTTCTGACACCATCGCTCCTGCAAACGGGGGCCATGACGCCCGCCCCAGGGCTCTCAGGAGTCACAGACGGGAGATGGATCGCGCACCTGTTTCCTGCCTGCAGCTGGAGCCAGCGGGGGTCCAGCGAGCTTTCCTGTCCTCTTTTCCTCCAGAGACAATGTGCTGGTGCTGGACATCTTCTTTGAGGCCCTCAACTATGAGACGGTGGAGCAGAAGAAGGCCTATGAAGTGTCAGAACTGCTTGGTGTGTGTGTGTGTGTGTGTGTGTGTGTGTGCAGAAGGCCTACGAAGTGTCAGAACTGCTTGGTGTGTGTGTGTGTGTGTGTGTGTGTGTGTGTGTGTGTGCAGAAGGCCTATGAAGTGTCAGAACTGCTTGGTGTGTGTGTGTGCGCGCGCGCCCACACAGGACACCCAGGAGTCTGGGGAGGTGTGGGCAGGGCATGTGGCTGTCAGCTGATGGGTAACTTGGGCTCTGCAGGTGACATTGGAGGCCAGATGGGGCTGTTCATCGGAGCCAGCCTGCTCACCATCCTTGAGATCCTGGACTACCTCTGTGAGGTGGGCCTGAGCCCCAGCTGGGGGAGGGGAAAGGAATCAGGCCATAGGAGGAGGATGTGCACTGGCCACTTCCCCCCACTGCCTGCCCCCAGGTGTTCCGAGACAGGGTCCTGGGATACTTCTGGAACCGAAAGCACTCCCAAAGGCATTCTAGCACCATTCGGGTAACAACCCCTTCTTCCTTCTTTGCCATCTCCAACATGGATGCTCAGCCCTCCCGCTGAAGCCTAGAACACCAGCCCTACCCAGCTGAGGAAAGAATGGTGGGGGAGGAGCATGCAGTGACCTTGGCTGGTCCTGGGAGGGAGGACTCCTCCCCACCTCTGACCCTTTCCCTCCCACAGCTTCAGGAAGGGCTGGGCAGCCACCGAACCCCAGGTCCCCACCTCAGCCTGGGCCCCAGGTAACAAGAAATGGCCCCCTATTTCAAGGGAGGAGGGGCAGGTCCCATCTAGAGGGTGACATTCAGGTTCAGGGTGGCAGGGCAGTGGGTACGAGGCCTCCTGTCCCAGCGCTGTGGTCTGGGTCCCCCAGGCCTCCCACCCCTCCCTGTGCCGTCACCAAGACTTTGTCAGCCTCCCACCGCACCTGCTACCTTGTCACACGGCTCTAGACCCGGCGTCTGTCTTCAGGGTTGCACCCTGACATCCTGGACATGCCCCGCCTGCTCGTGTCTCTGCCATCTTCACCCCAAATAAAGTTCTAGTGCATCAGCCTCAGCTAGTTCTCTTACAGGCAGACGGGTCAGGCCAAGGTCAGCCCTACTCAGGCCGAAGAAAACCTCTGCCAGCCAGCATCCAGTGGGCAGTGTCTGAAATGTAGGTGGGTCCCAGTCACCCACCACAAATCTCTCTGGGAAAAAAGAGTAGTAAGAGGGTATCCGTCATCTGCAGCTCAGTGTGAATGAGCTGATCAGAATTGCATCTCAGAGAGAATGGAGCCCAAAGCCAGGTGTCAGGGCAGAGAGGAGTCAGCAGGAGGACAGTTATGGTTGGGGTACCACAAGGGAACAGCTGGAAGAAGGCTCTGCCCCAGAGCCTGGCAAGAAGTAGGGGAGCAGGCAGGGAGAGGACAGGAGGAACTACCCACTTCCAAGAACGCAAGCTGCTGTCCTGCCTGGGAAGACTTTCAGGACTCTTTTCTCGTATTTGAGACCAAGTGGCAGCACACCACCTGTCTCCATGGGAACGGCTGTTTCCCCAACCTCCCCAGAGAGCAGAAGGGCCCAGCTCGAGACGGTGGCGGGGGGCCCTCCCTTCCCACTCCTGCCAGTAAGAATACATCCAGGCCCCAACTACTGCCCACTGTCCCTGCTCTTTCTCTGTATCCCAAATATTGGGAAACTAGGGGCAGGGGAAAGGGGGTTCCTAATCTCATACCTCTCTGGATCTCTCCTGGCCCCAGCCTGCAGGCCTGGGGATGGGGGGGCCGATGAAAAAGGAAGGGCTGGGGATGATGTACATGTGAGATAGGGAGAACCATGCGAAGGCCTGGTCCTCTTTTCCCCATTCTGGTGGGAGCCCATCCTTACTCTGACACTGGCTGCCGAACCCCTCAGGACTGGTGCTCCTGGGCAGAGGGAGGAAGGGGGGTAGGTGCCAGCATAGCCACGGGGTGGGGGTGGTGCTGCCCCCGAGCCCAGCCATCGGGGTGAGGGTCAGAGCCTCCAGCACCCACTCTCAGGCCACTTCGGGTAGTGGAGCAAGGACTGGAGAGCTGGGCTGGGTCTGAGCTGGAAGCAAGGCCATAGAGGGCGGTAAGGCAGTGCAGAGACCCCGGCCCCAGCCCGCCCCCTCTCAGAACCACTCTACCACCACATCAGCCAGACTGTGGGAAAGGAGCCAATTTATGAAATTAAATAAAGTCCATGGAGGGAGTGAAGAACATGGGCCAGGGCACCTCCACCCCGGCCAGGCCCAGCACAGCCGGGGCTCAGCACACTGTGCATCCCCTGCTTTTCCTCCCCTCCCAGGAGGGGGCTTAAATCAGCCAGGCCCCAGCCTGGCCAAGGTGCTGGCACCTATGGGGGACAGAAGTCGGAGAAGTAGGGGTGCTGCAGGGCCTCTTCTGCTGAGATGCGCTGGACGGGGTTACACTTCAGGAGGTTCTGAAGGCACGGAAGAAAGGCATGGCGGGTTCAGGCTGGGTCGACCACCTGGAGCCCCATGCTCCCTCAGCCCCCCTGACAAGTGTCTGGACCCCACCCTCTATCCCTGCCCTCGGTTACCTGTAGCAGGTCCCTCCCCGTGGCATTGAGCTTGGGTACGACATTCACCAGGGACGTTGTGGCCGGGTACATCGGGTAGGGCTGTGGGAGGGCAGGGAGAGTCAGACCAGAGGTATGGGGGCTTGGAGCTGCTAGAGCTGTGAAGTAAAAAGGACCCCCCCTACCCCCGCATTCCCCATCACACCTTATAGTCTGGCAGCTTGGTCATGGCAGGCCACTGCTCCTCGGTTGGTGTCCCCAGAAGCGTGTCCATGGGGTCAAGGATCACTCAGGTGGAAAGGGGCAGGTAAGGGGCTCTTCCCCTCCTGGGGGTGGGGGTTCCTCATGCCCATCCCCAGACCCCTCACTTGATCCCACAGCTCATGACAGAGGCCGGGCCCAGCACACACATGGTGTCCCTGTGCGCCAGGCACTTTACACATGTCCGCTACTCTGACTTCAACCCTGATGTCTGCTCCTGATGACCCAGTCAGCCCTCTCCTATGCCCACAAATAATCCTGCTGCTGATTTTGGCTCCTTTGTCCCAACGATTCACTTCTCAGCTGGAGGAGTATGCTCCTGGCTTCTTCCCCCAGGGAACCCTCCTTGTCCACAGGTCATACGCTCTCCAAGTGGCAGCCTCCATCAGGCCTGAGAACACCAGGGTGTCCGCCACCCTCTGCCCTCCATCCCCTCGCCCAAAGCCATGCCCTATCCTGGCCCAGCCCATCATCACCCTCACTTCTTGCACTCTGGAGCTCCACGGGCTTTTTTTTTTTTTTAAAGTAAACTCTAGACCCAACGTGGGGCTCAAACTCACGACCCTCGAGATCAAGAGTCACATGCTCTACCGACAGAGCCAGCCAGGTGCCCCCACCCCCCATACTCCCCTTCAGAGAGCTCGAGGGGAAGGGAAATGTCGAAGGATATCGGAAGATCCTCTTCAACTGGTCATCGACATCATTGCCAGGGAAAAGAGGCCGCCCGGCATTGGCCAGCTCTGGGAGAGGAGCAGGGTGTGAGAGGAGGGGGCACGTGAAGAACCCCCCGTTCCCATCGCACCCTCTGTGCTTTCCATCCCCATCCCCAAGGGCCTTCCCCAGAGGAGACACTCCAGTCTCTATGTGTCCACTTGAATGGGAGAGAAGGTGTCTCTGCAGACCCCCAGCTCGTCACCTGCGAATATGCAGCCAGCTGACCACATGTCGATGGATGTGGAGTACAACTTGGCCCCGAAGAGGACATCCGGTGGGCGGTACCACAGCGTAACCACCTGGAGAAGACCCCACCCACAGCAACCCCCCAGTTAGAGGACTGGGGAGGAGGGGCTCAGTCAGGAGGGGAAATAATGTTTTGGGTCCTGGAGTAGGAGAGGAAAGATGCTGGGAGGGGACCCTCTCCTTCCACCCCATACCCCACACCCCACCACACCCCCAGCTCACCTCGGCTGAGTAACAGCGAACAGGGATCCCAAAGGCTCGAGCCAAGCCAAAATCAGCCAATTTCAGCTCCCCATTCTGAGGGGGGATGGGAAGGGACACAGAGAGGGGTTTTCAACAGTCTCAGGGCAGGCCCCCTGCCTCCACCTCCCAGCTCAGCTCCCCTCATCACTTGTGCCAGCCAGCCTGTGACTTGAGCCTCCCCCGTCTCCCACCTTCTCCCCAGGAGGTACCCTGTTTATTAGGAGGTTCTGGGGCTTCAGGTCCCTGTGCAGCACGTTGCGACTGTGACAGAATCCCAGGCCTTTCAGTAGCTGGAAGAGGAATGACTGTGGGGGGAGGGAGGAGTAGGGGAGGGCATCAGACCTTCTGGATGGGAAGCTGCCCCCTGCGGTGGGCCACACTCCCCTCTTCACCCTCTGCTTTGCCTCAAAACCCCACCCATCTTTCAACAACATCATTCATTCGCTATGGAGGACCTGCTTTGTACTGTGCTAGGTATAAATAAGTGAACAATGCACGGGGGTCCCGGTCAGAATCTTTCTGGAACTTACAGCCTAGTGGGCCTTCCTACCTTCCCACTGATCTCTCCCCTACCTGGCCTCATGTAAGCACACACCTCGGAGCCATCAATATATATACTGTGCTATATCATTAATCAGCACTGCTTCCCCTGGAACCTGGCACAAGGCACTTGGTCTTGGGCCTAGAACAGTGCCTGGCACACAGCAAAGCATCCAATAGGTATTTGTTGGATGAATGAATGAATGAATGAATGAACGTATCTCTTTGAATCTCATTTTTCATATCTCAAGTGCAAATCACATCACTGATATCAGAGTGTCACTGTCAGATCAAAGAGACCATGGGAAGATGCTCGCGAAGAGGGAGGCTCCTGGAGGGCAGAAACAGGGTTTTCTCATTCCCTGACATTCCAGCGCGTCCCCACTCAGGGCCTGAACTTGGTGCTCAGAGAGTGCGGAGACTGAAGACTGACTCCCACCCCGCCTCACTGAGTCTCCGGGATACCAGCCCCTCACCTTCACAATTTCAGGATCCAGGTCACCATTACAGCTGTCGAAATACTTCTTAAGGTCCTAAAAAGGGATGGGGGTGGGAAACGGGACAGAGTTTAACCTCAGTGTGGGCCCCTATACCCTCCCAAGGCTACTGTCCCCCAAGTCCCCCTTTCACCTGGTCACAGAACTCAAAAACCAAAGTCAGCTTCTTGTCGCTATGCAGGACATCATGAAGCCTAGGGAGGAGGAAGGACTCAGCCAGGCAGGGCTGCAAATTTCGGCCTCATGTCCCTAATCCCAGTATCAGCCCAGCCCATCTCTGAAGCCCCCCTCCTCCAACTGACCGCACAGGCAAGGAGGACCCTGCCCATCTACACACCTGACGATGTTCTTGTGCTTCAGCTCTTTGAGTAGGCAGATTTCCCGAAGGGCTGAACTCGGCACTCCCTACACATGGGAGGGGGCCGGGCGGGCAACAGTCACATCCCACCCAACCTGGGCCCTCAACCCCCTCCCTGGCCCCGATGTCCCAGTCCTACCTCATCATCGTCATCCAGCCTCACCCGTTTCAGAGCCACGATCTCATGGGTCTCCCGGTTTTTGGCCTTGAATACTGTTCCGTAGGTGCCTAGAGGAAGAAGGGTCAGGGGTGAGGGTAAAAGATGGGACACCCTTCCCACCCCAGGAAGTCCCTGTCCGGCGAGCAGGCAGCGTGGGAGTGTGTTATTTGTGAAGCCTGGAGGAGTAAGGGGAGAGATTCAGGGTGAAGGCTCAGCATGGAGGAGCTCTGAGGGAGGATGGGGCAGAGAAGGTGCCTGCAGATGGCTCAAGGGTGTCTGCAGCAGGGAGAGGCTGCAGCTGCCGGGGTAAGGAGATCTGTAAGGAGGGCGGTGCTTCCGGAGGGTCTGGAAATAGGGAGCAGGCCTGGGAGAAGAGTGAGGGCCGGCAGAAATGAGGTCGGAGGTCTGCATCGACAACTGAGGCTGTGGGGTGGGTGAGGCTCTGCAAGTGGTGCTGAGGCTAGGGGCAGGAGATGCAGGAAGTGCTAAGGTCGGCAAGTAGGTCTCCAGGAAGTGCTAAGGCTGGGAAGGGGCGTCTGCGGGAAATGCCAACGGGAAGGATAGGTGTCTGCAAGGAGTGTTGAGCTCGGGGCCAAGGCTGCAGCCAGTGCTGAGGTCGGAGCCTGTGGGTATTGCTGACGGTAGAGGAGCCAGGGCTGCAAGGAATGCTGAAGGGTCTGTAGAGGAAGATCTTGCGGGAACATCTCGTAGTCCCATTACCTTCCCCAATCTTCTCGAGTTTCTCGTATTTCTGCATCGCGGCAGCCGCGGGGACCCCTACGGGCCCTGGGTTCTAAGACTCCGGCCCCGGCGTTGCAGAGGAGGCGGCACCCCAGCCTCCGGCCCTGCCCCGCCCTCCTGGCTGCGCATGGGCTTCTGGGGCATGTAGTACCAAGGATGGCCAGATTTCCCAGCAATGTGCGGGGCATTAGAGAACAAGAAGACTACAACTCCCAGCAGGCTGAGCCAAGGCTCTCTGCAGCACTCGCCTCCCGGGACTCTGGTTCGACCGCGGAGGAAAACCTTGGACTTCAAGTCCCAGGAAGCATCGCGTGTCCGCTTTCCGGGCCTCAGCGGCGTAACGCCACGGCTCCCAGTGTGCCCTGCTCTGGCTATTCCTTTCTGTGATCACAACCTTCTTTTGAAAAGGGCCTCTCTGGGACTAAACATTCCAGAAAGCAGTAGGGTGGGGGTGGGCGCTCTCTGGGGTTTGGGGTTTGGCGGCCTGCATCCCGGGCCCGGATGGGTGCGCTCTGACCCGGCTGATGGTGTTGAGGTTCCAACGACCTCCTGACAACCGCAGTACGGATTCCCACCTCTCCCCAGGCCATCTGGAGACCTCAGGATTGATTGGGAAATGGCTCCGAGCCATACCTTGATGACGACTTCACCGGGACCAGCTGAACCACAGGGCTGGGAAGAGAGGCAGGTGTGCCCCTGGATTTAACGTACGCCCGAGACCCCTCTCTGCCCTTTGAGCCCCGTTTGTCGTCTCGGAGCCCACCCGACTCCAGCTGCTCGCAACACTGTGACGTCCCGAGGCAACCTGGCTGGAACACTGGGAGTCCCTCCATACCAGTCTGGAGAACCCGGGCCCACCGGAGTCCGCCAGGGTGTGGCCGAGGGCTGGCAGGTTGGCTACCGCCCTCAGCAGACAGAAGCACAGACAGATGCTACACTTGGAGCAGCCTTGACCTCATCCCTTAAGGAGTTGATTATAGATTTTCTTGCGCTCCTCTCTAATTGTCTCATGATTGCATTCTTGAGGGCTGTGAACTGGACAAAAACGGCCCCAAACAGCGCTCCTCAGCACCAGAACCATAGTTGGTGATAAACATTTGTTAATTAACTTGTTTATATCAGAACGTTCTCTGCATACACAATGCTGTATTTCACGTAGTGGCATATTAAAAAAAGAAAAAAGTATACTATTTATTTGGAAGAATTTATAATTTAGTTGAGAAAACCCAGAAATACAGAAATCTTCAGTGGCAGGTGTTGATTATAATAGGGTTCGAGGTAGGAGGTCGCCGCAGGGAATCACTGAGGCAGAAGTTCCCCGTTTCAGAAAGTCTAGGTCAGCTCAGGGTAATGGGAATCCAACCTCCAGGAGCCATCTCCCCTATCGCCACCGCCCTCCCGCCCCCCCCAAGCAAAGACAGGCCTATCTTGGAGGCACTGGGGATTACTGGGGAGTGGGGGGTAGGGGGAGAATCTTGACCCCGATGCATTTGTGTTTCAAGTTCCTCCGCCCCGAATTTCCTGATCATCTTTGTGTCTCCGTTTTCCTGTCTGGGATCCCCAGCGTGAGGCGGGCTCCTTTCCACCAGAGGTACCTAATGCGGCCAAGAGACGGCGTCCCCGGGGTGCCCAAGTCCCATGCGGGAAATTCCGGGCGGCTACCTCACGGGACTGAGCCGGACAGAGGGGTGGCCGCTGGGGCGCCGGGCTCCCGGTGCCGGGCGGTGCCTGGAAGCGCGCCTCCGTCCCCGGGTCTCAGGCCCCGCTCCCCGCCTCCCCACCCGCTGCGGCGGGGCCGCGCACGGTGCGCCGGGGGGCGCGCACGTAAGGGGCTGGCCTGCCCGCGGCGCGGGGGAAAGTTGAGTTGGGAGAAGTTGGGAGCGGCGGGGGTGCGCCCCGAGGTGGGCACTAGGGAGTCGTCGGGAGCGCGCGAGGGCGCCGGAGAAGGGGGAGAGACCCCGAGACCTCCGGGGCACGAACTCCAGAGCAAGCGGGTAAGCGGAGAGGTGGCGGCGGAGGAGGGCCAGGGCCGCGGAGGGAGGAAGGGAGGGGGAAGGAAAGGGGGGAACTCGGGACTCGGAGCAGGGAGGGAGTGGAAGTGGAGGAAGGGGCGGAGACTGGGGCGCGGGGAAGCGAGGTCTTGGGGAGAAGGATGCGGAGGCGCGCGGACTGCTAGTCGGGAGCGGGATCCGGGGTCCGCTTATTAGAGTTACCTAAAGTGAGGGTGCCGCGCCCCCTGCCACCAGGAGGGGGTAGTCTCTGGGAGGCGCCGCCGGCCTTCCCAATTCCTGGGCGAGCTCCAGGCGACACCCCTCCCCTACGACCCCCTACTCTATTCTTAAGGCCCGTTCGGGGTGCCTAGGCTGGGGGTGGCCCCGGGCCGCTGCGCCGGACCTCCGGGTTGGGAGGTGGAGCAGGGAAGGGAGGGGGTGGCGGGTCAGGTCAGGACAAGGGGTCAGGCAGAAGAGGGAGCAACTGGGTGGGGATGAGAAAGACGAGTCCGGAGAGTTGGACCTGACTCGGGGCGGGGGGGGGGGGGGGTGCGGCGCGCTGGCTTGTCTGGGAAGCCCAGTGCTGGGTGTTAGGGGCGGCGCTGCCTGAAATCCACTTTATCCTCCTCCCTCCATCCCCCACCCTACCCCCACCAGCCCCACATCGAAGAGCTGTGGAATGTACGAGTTTACTTGGGGGGTGGTTAATGCCCAAGTGGGGGTCCGGGGTGCTAATCCCTTGGGCGGCGGTGGGGGAGATGTTAATCCTCTGGGCCGGTCGGGGCTGGTCCCGGAATGTGCCCCCACCCCGGATTATCGGCACCGATGCTCTGGACAGAAGCTGCTTTGTGTTCTGGGACGGCGGGGCGGGGGTGGGGGGGTGGGGGAGTACACAGAGGGCACAGCCTGGAAGTGGGAGTGGGGCACCTGCAGGTGCTCAAGACACCACACACCCTTCTCAGACCGGGGTCCCTCCTCCCAGTACCGCTGTCCCCCACACCAAATGTGACCTGGCTGAAGGCCTCCTAGGGGGAGGTGAAGAGAGTGTCAGCTGAGTTGGAGTGCTTGCCAGGAATTTGTTGCTCCAGGCTCCCCACCCTGGACTGACCCCCCAGACCTATATTGTTTGACCCTACACTGACCTGTGTTATGCCCGAGTTAGCCCTAAGTCGGGCAACCCTGACACCCCCCAACAACACACTGGGGAGCTTCAGTACTTTGGAGAACCTTGAGTGCAGGTCCCCCCCCACATCCGCTTCCCCCACTAGGAATGAGTACCCCGATTTGCCCTGGTCAAGTTCCTTAACCGCAACTGTTCTGCTTCCCCACCACACACACAGTGCCCTCCCGAGACACCCCGACAGTCACAGTCAGGAGGGCGTCAGCCCTGCCACTCAGATTTTCCTGGCCTCAGGCTAGGGTAGGGGAGGGATCAGCACTGCCCCTTAGGGCAGAACCTCAGGGTTTTTGTGCCCACCCTCCTCCCAGTTCGTCACGTGCCCCTCCCCCATTATAAAGGTCTGTCCTGCCTGTGCCCGCCGTCTCCCTTCCTCCCTCCCACAGAGTGAGTGGAGTTGGGCTCCTGCCCCTCCCCCAGGGAGCCTCCTTCATCAGGGGAGGGGGCACAGTCCTGTGTCTCCTCCCAGCCCTGGGTCCGGTGTCTCTGCCACCCCCGTGCTTGCTGTTTGGGGCTCTCTCCAGTCTCTCCCTTCCTTCCTCCCCACTCTGCTCCACGGGGTGTCTCCCTCTCCCCAGGATACCCCTCTCCCGTTCAGCCCATCTCGGGTGCCACCATTCGGTCACCGCTCCCGTTTCTGGCTCAGCCTGTCCTTTCCTTCCCTCCTCCTCTGTTCCCCACCCTGATTTCTGCTGCTTTCTCTGTAGGTCTGGGCCTTGACTCCTGCCCCCCGCCCCCCTTTCTGCAGCCTCTCCCACCTTCTCTGTCTCTTCACTTGGCCTTCTGTGGCCTCCTCTGCGCCCCCCCATCCTCTTCTCTCTGTTTTTTCTTCCTATAAATAACTCTTTCTGTGCTCTCTGGCCTCTATGGGGAACCCTAAAGCCCTTCATAGTCCAGAGGATCCTGAGCAGCAGGGAGACCGCTCGGTTCCCTCTGGCGGGATGTTCCTGAGACCTGGCATTCCCCGGGCTGGGCGTGTGTTGGGGGGCTGAGCAAGGCCGGGGCACTTGTGTGCCTGGCGGCCTGCTCTCACGTGATCCGTCCCCCCCCCCCACCCCCCAGGTTATGCCGCCGCCTTGTTGCCCTGAAAGCCGCAGTGACAGTGAAAAGGGCTAAGATTTGGCCATGAGCAGCGCCCCCCGGCGCCCCGCCTCGGGCGCAGATTCTTTCTGTACAGTGAGTATTGCCGGCTGGGTTGGCCGCCCCACCACCCCTCCCACACCACAGGTGCTCTGGGGGCGGGTCCACTGTCAAACTAGAGAGAGAGAGAGAGAGAGAGAGAGAGAGAGAGTGTGTGTGTGTGTGTGTGTGTGGGCTCAGGAGGAAGGGGAGCCTCTGATGGATTGGGGAGGGGCGCTGCCATCCCGCCTCTGGCCTTGTCTGGGTCTCGGGGGTCTGGGATGGGCATTGATGGGGTGGTCTTGCCACTTCCAGTCCTGTGAAGAGAGTTGAGGCTGTTTCCTGAAGATCCGGTGGTTCTTTAGCCTCAGAGAGAGAGGAACTTTGGGGACCCTGGGTCTCTAACCTGGTGACCCCTTCTGACCCAGCCTTAGAAGCAGCCGCAGCAGCGTCCTCACACAGTGGTTCTGGGCAGGGTTTGCTTGCAGTGACACCCGCCCCTGGCCCCACGTGCCACCCAGGCCCGCCCTGTGCGGCCCCACGTGGCCACCACCCCACGTGGCCCCCTCCTGATTTTCCTGGGGAGTGTAATGATTAACCCCAAGTGCCATAATCAGCCCCTTATTGGCCATCTGGCCCAGCAGGGCACGTGACTGGGAAGGGGCACAGGCTGGTCCCCTCCCCCTCCTTCCCGAGTTCACCCCTGCCGGCCATGGACTTCCTCCTGCGGCCTCAGGTGCGAGGGGCTCTCAACCCCCCTGCCCCCACCCTGGCTAGCTCCCCGTGCTCACTCGCTTCAGCCGCCTCTCGCCGCCTTCCTCCCGCTGCTAATTCTGGTGAGAGTGGAGCGGGAGCTTGGGGAAGCAGGCTAGAGCTGCTGGGATGGGGGGTAGGAAGCAAGGGGGGGGTGGGAGGCATGCCCCTGACTCCAGTATCTTGTGTCCAGTATCCCTGCTGCTCCTGTCCTCACCTCGGTGTCTCCCCAGGACCCGCCTTCCTCTTAGCCCTCCTCCCCTCGCTCTTACTTGCTCTGGCCACTGGCACCGCCACGGAGGGGGCTCCATACCCCGCCCTTGGAGATCCCGATGCCCTTGAGGTCCAGAAGCTCTTGAGCAAATATTTGGCGGTGCCTGGAGCTGAGACTGGCAGGGGTGGTGGGGGCCGGACAGAGACTGCGGCTAGGCAGCAGGCTGCTTAGCTAGGCTGAGCTCTCCAAAGCGCCGCTGCCGCCGCCGCCACCGCAGTCCGCTGCTCCTCTCCTGCAGGATGACTCAGGTGGGGGGGAGGTGAGGGGCGGGGCGAGCGAGGGGACGAGGGGGCCGAGGGGCCCCAGGCTCGGTGGGGTGCAGCTGGGGGGGGGCATTCCTGACAAGGTGAAGCGCTGCATTCCTATCCCGGGGCTAGGTTTCAGTTTGACTCAGAGAGTTCCGTCAGTCGGCTTGGGCACCTCCAGAAGTTACTTTTCAGGCCCCGGAGTTGTGCTCCGGCCAGAGGGAATTGGTTCACCATCAGCCATGTGAACTGGCCAGTTCACACACCTTACCTCGGGGCTGGAGACGCAGGGTTTCTCCTGAGATTTTCCGCCTGCCCTAGGACTGACCAGAATGAGCACAGCCAGGGTTCAGATGTCCTGGAACCTAGGGGAAGGCTGCTTGGGGAGTGGGGGTGGGGCGCTCTGGGTCCCTGGCGTTTGAGGGGAAGGCTGCTGGGGCGGTCCTGGAGCTCCAGCACTGCACAGGGTGGGGTTTCGGGGTACACCTCTTGGTGAGCCCCTGTGTGTCCTCCCCACCCCGTCTTCCTCACAGCCAGAGCCGGAGAGCTTGGGCCCTGCAGCGCCTGGGTTCCCTGAGCAGGAGGAAGATGAACTTCACCGCACTCTGGGTGTGGAGCGGTTTGAGGAGATCCTACAGGAGGCCGGGTCCCGAGGAGGAGAGGAGCCAGGCCGCAGCTATGGGGAGGAAGACTTTGAATGTGAGGGGGCATTGGGGAGGAGGTGGCAGGGGCACTTAGGCTTGCCTGTCCGGCAAGAAAGGGGCCTGGGGTCTAGTGGGAGGGGCCCAGGGCCTGGATGGCAGGGAAGGAAGCTGTGCCCACCTGCAGCCAGGTCCCCTCCTCCCCGCAGACCACCGCCAGTCCTCCCACCACATCCATCACCCACTGTCCACCCACCTGCCTCCGGACACCCGCCGCCGCAAGACACCCCAGGGCCCGGGACGGAAGCCTCGCAGGCGCCCTGGAGCCTCCCCCACCGGGGAGACCCCCACCATTGAGGAGGGGGAGGAAGAGGAGGATGAGGCCAGTGAGGCCGAGGGGGCCCGGGCGCTCACCCAGCCATCCCCTGCCTCTACACCCTCTTCGGTGCAAGTGAGTTGGGGCGGGGCTCCTGGGGGGGGGGTCTCTTCGGAGTCCATGGCCTGGCCTCACCTGCTCCCGTGGGTTCCTGTTCCAGTTCTTTCTCCAGGAGGACGAAGGTGCTGACCGGAAGGCAGAAAGGACCAGTCCGTCTCCTCCCCCACCGCTGCCCCACCAGGAGGCGGCTCCCCGGGCCAGCAAAGGGGCCCAGACTGGGTAAGTGTCCCCAGATAGAGACCTCCCCTACTGGTGTCAGTGATGGGTGATGTGGGGAAAAAACATGAGTCTCAGGATCCTCAGGCTGGGGTTCAAATCCCAGCCCTGCCCCTTTGGGCAAGTACAACCTCTCTGAGCCTTCCCATGTGTAAACCAAGAATAATAGATGCTATCTCACAAGGTGGTTGTCGGGATTAAAGGGTATTGTGAAATGAGGTTTAAGTGTGGGTTACTCTGAAACAGGGCAGGTGTGCAGTCTGAACACCCATACCTTCTCCCCCCCCGTGACATCAGGTGGCTCAGCATCAGGCGCTGGGTCAGGGATTGGATCGGTAACCTCGGAGTACCCGCCTGGGGTCCCAAAGGTGTGAGAAGGCTAGGAGACGCCCTTTCACTCTGGGGGAGCTGCCAGTGCACCTGGGAGATGGCATCAGAAAAGTCACTGTGCTGGAGGGCAGACTTGGGCACAACGTCCATATCGGGGGGGGGACTGGCGTTTGGGGGCGTTAGCTGGGGAAGGCTTCTTGGAGGAAATCACTTTGAGCTGGGTCTCAAGGTCACCACTATCGTGGACCTGTTGTTTTCTGGGTGCCAGGCAGCGTGCAGGGCTGCAGGGAAGGGGGCGGGCTGCTGGACTCGCTGGGGAGACAGGCGGGGCGGGTGGCGCCGAGCCCACGGCGGCCGTCGGCACGGGGGCCTGCGCTGGCGGGCAGCCCAGGGGCCAGGGGCAGGCGGAGGCCTCGGGGAGTGCGTGACATTGGAAAAGTGGGTTAGATCTGTGGGCAGGGGTGCAAGAGAACGGAGAGCACCGGGGGTGGGTGTAGGGGAAGAAAGCTTGACGGGGGACACGGGCTTGGAGCTGTGGGAGAGCAGGCTAGCGTGGTGTGGCAGGGGCTGGGCGCGGTGGCCGAGAGGAAGGAGACCTCCTGGTTTGGGGCCCGGCGCAGAAGTCGGCACCATATCATGACCGCAACGGAGCCGTCTACACTTTCAAAGGCACGTTTTTACCTGCTTTCCTCCGTTTGGTTAGAAACTTCGGACCTGTGACCGTCTTGAGCCCACGGCGAAGGGTGTGCGCAGGAGGGGCAGGAGGGCCTGCGCGGGCTGCTGAGGCAGACCTCGGCTCCCCCCCCCCCCCCCCCCCCCCGCAGGAGGCCGGCCTCGGCTCCGCCAGCTGGCGGTACGGCCACGCGGCCGGTGAAGGGCAGGGCCAGGTCGCGGGGCCGCATCCGCTTGTGGGAGGCTCGCCGTTCCACGTCCGCGCCCACCGAGAGTGGGGCAGCGCGGAGGCGGGGTCCGGTTGGGGTCCCCTCCCCGCGTCACCCCCACGTGGCTCCGGCTCACGGCCGCTCTGTGTGTCCAGAGCCCCGGCGGAGGAGGTGGTGGCTGTGGCCAGCGGCACGGCAGGAGGTGACGACGGGGGAGCTTCTGCGCGTCCCCTGACCAAGGCACAGCCGGGCCACCGAAGCTACAACCTGCAGGAGAGGAGGCGCATCGGGAGCATGACGGGGGCTGAGCAGGCCCTGCTGCCCCGAGTCCCCACGGACGAGAGTGAGGCCCAGACGCTGGCCACCGCCGACCTGGACCTCATGAAAAGTGAGTGCCGGCCGGGCCCAGCCCGGCACTGGTGGGAGCAGGAGGGAGAGAAAGCAGGAGCCTGGCCCTGTCCCCCCTGCCTCCTGCAGGTCACCGGTTTGAGGACGTTCCTGGAGTGCGGCGGCACTTGGTGCGGAAGAATGCCAAAGGGTCTGGGCAGGGCGGCCGGGAAGGGCGAGAGCCTGGCCCCACGCCTCGGACCCGACCCCGGGCCCCCCACAAGCCCCATGAGGTACTGTTCTCCACTTCTTGCCCTTCCGTTATCTCCCCATCCATTTCCTCCCCACGGGCTCCCCCCGCCTATCCCCACACACACACACCAACAATAATCGTGAACACCAGGGCTGCCATCTGCAGTTGTGAAGGTTGTGCACTGCACAAGAGTCCTTGACATTGTTGATTGGGGTGTTAGGGTTCCGAGTCCCATCTTAGACACTGTTGATTTCTATATGAAGCACTTACTATGTCGTATACGGTGCTAAGTGTTTTGTATGCTTTCTTTTGATTCCCCATAACAGGCCTTTGAGGTGGGTGGTATTATTCCCGTTTTACAGATGAGGCAAAGAGAGGATCAGACTGGTTAGGATCTTGCTAGGCCTGTGCCCCGTATGGTGTCCCAGGCCGTGATGGCTCACAGGCCCACCCTGACGCTGGCTGTCTTAGAGAGCAGTCCCTGGGCCCCACTGGCTCTGACCTTGCCGTGCCTTCTCGTCTTAACATCCCAAGGTATTTGTGGAACTGAATGAGTTGCTGCTGGACAAAAACCAGGAGCCTCAGTGGCGGGAAACAGCACGCTGGATCAAATTTGAGGAGGATGTGGAGGAGGAGACGGAGCGCTGGGGGAAGCCCCATGTGGCCTCCCTCTCCTTCCGCAGCCTCCTAGAGCTCCGCCGGACCCTGGCCCATGGTAACCTGCCCTGCCCGCCCCCTCTCCCCTCCCCCTCGATAAATCTTGTTGACTGAGCCTGTTCTCTGAGGACCAAAACCCCCCAAATGGTGTCTTGAGCAGCACGGTGTGTAATGTTACCCCAGCCCGGGAAGGAGCCTCCTCGTCATGACGTCATATAGCCTGTCATTGCTTGGGCTCTGTCATTGGTGATTGCGGGGCACGGTTGACACCACTCTCTCTTATCTGGCATTTTTAGCAAATGGCTCCTTTAAGTGATGTTTTCAGATAACTGAAGCTGGTATGTTTGGGATGGTGACATGTTTTTAAAGAATGTTGATGGAAACCTTTCTGAAATGATATAATCTATAGGACTATGTAAGGTCTTTTTTTTTTTTTAAGATTTTATTTTTAGGGGCGCCTGGGTGGCTCAGTCGGTTAAGCGTCTGCCTTCGGCTCAGGTCATGATCCCAGGCTCCTGGGATCGAGCCCCGTATCGGGCTCCCTGCTCAGCAGAGAGCCTGCTTCTCCCTCTCCCTCTGCCTGCCGCTCTGCCTACTTGTGCTATCTCTCTGTCAAATAAATTAATTAAAAAAAAAAAAAAGATTCTATTTTTAAATCCTCTCTACACCCAACATGGGGCTCGAACTCACAACCCTGAGATGAGGAGTTGCCTGCTCTCTCGCCTGAGCCAGCCAGGCGCCCCGAGGGTTATGTAAATTTCACTAAATGACCAAGGTGCAAGACTCTTGAGGTCTCTGAGTGTTTCTGCTCTGTGTCTCTTTCCTCCTTCCCTTTGGAGAAGTCACTCCCAGTTGCTGTCAGAAGGCCTATTTCTAAGCAGCTGAGGACTCAGAAACCTGCTGTCAGAATTGTTTCAAAACCAGGAGTAAATAGGCTCCGAGGGAGGCTCTCAGGCTTTGGGTGAGGCGCCAACATGCAGGTGCTTTATCGCTGGGCTTTGTGATCTCTGTTTTGGCTGCTCAGGGACCTTTGGTTCTATTAGTTGTCACACCCATTTTTTTTTTTTTAAGATTTTATTTATTCGAGAGACACCACAAGAGAGAGAGGGAGAGAGAGAGAGAGAGAGAATGAACAAGCAAGGGGGAAGGGCAGAGGCAGAGGGAGAAGCAGACTCCCCGCTGAGCAGGGAGCCCATTGCGGGGCTCCATCCCAGGACCCTGGGATCATGACCTGAGCTGATGGCAGACGCTTAACTGACAGAGCCACCCAGGCGCCCCTCCGTTTTTGTTTAAATGGTTCTGTTCGTTGTCTAGTTCTGCGTTCCTGCAAGTTGACCTTGACAGAAAGATGGCCTGATCACTTTTGAAAGGACTTCCATTTCTATATAAATAGTAGTTCAGAGCAGTGACCAGTGGAAAGATCTGGAAACTGTCCCATGAGCAGCTGTTGGACTTGGGGAAGTTGAGGTGCCCAAGCTGGAGGGTGACATCTTCAGATGGCTCAAGGCCACAGATGGGCCGTGTTGTGTTCAGAGGGCAGAACTAGGACCTAGAGTGGATGTTAGGGGAGGCAGCATGTGGCTCGCTGAAAGGAGGAACTTTCTAGCAGCAAAGAGTGGCCCCGTCTGAGTGGACAGCCTGGCGCACCCCAGCGGAGGCTGTGTGCTCCTCCTCCTCTGGGAGGGCCCTGCCTCGGTGGCCTCTGCTGAGCCCCACCACATCCCTGTGGGAGAGAGGGTCAGAAGGAATGGACGTGATGGGTCAGACATGTGATGGGGCTTGGGTCTTGAGCCCTGCTCACTGGTTTCTGGGCCAGTGCTCCATCCCCGGACCGTGCTTACCTGGCCACCCCCTCGTCCCCGGTTCTCTCTCCCTTCCACCCTCTGCCCTTGCTTCTTGCCTGGGGATAAGGGCCCGTCCACGCCATCCTTATTCCAGGGGCTGTGCTTTTGGACCTGGACCAGCAGACCCTGCCCGGGGTGGCCCACCAGGTGGTGGAGCAGATGGTCATCTCCGACCAGATCAAGGCTGAGGACAGAGCCAACGTGCTGCGGGCCCTCCTACTGAAACACAGGTGAGGCCCCACCTGCTGCCCCCGCCTGCCCGCCCCTTGCCCTGGCCACTGCCCTCCCTCCCTCACCGCCCTCTGCTCCTCCAGCCACCCGAGTGATGAGAAGGACTTCTCCTTCCCTCGAAACATCTCAGCCGGCTCCCTCGGCTCCCTGCTGGGGCATCACCACGGCCCGGGGGCTGAGAGTGATCCCCACGTCACTGAGCCTCTCATCGGAGGTGTTCCTGAGACGCGGCTAGAGGTGGAGCGAGAGGTGAGGGGAACAGGGTGGCGCTGGCTGGTTCAGGTCCCAGCTGCCCCCGCTGGCTGCCGGGCGTGAATATGCGGGGGTGGGGGGTGGTGGGGGGCTGCTTGGCCAGGCTGAGCTCCGTTCTTCTGCATCCCCAGCGAGAGTTGCCACCTCCAGCCCCACCAGCCGGCATCACTCGCTCCAAGTCCAAGCACGAACTGAAGCTCCTAGAGAAGATCCCCGAGAACGCCGAGGCCACAGTGGTCCTTGTGGGTATGTGGGCAGGTTTTGCGGCGGTGGGGGGGGGGTGGCGACGGCCAGGCCTGCCTCGATGCCCCCCGGGGGCTGGGGGGCGGCCTGCACCCTCCCTTAGCCCATGGTGGCGCCCTACCCCTAGGCTGCGTGGAGTTCCTGTCCCGCCCCACCATGGCCTTCGTGCGGCTACGAGAGGCGGTGGAGCTGGACGCGGTCCTGGAGGTGCCCGTGCCCGTGCGCTTCCTCTTCCTGCTTCTGGGCCCGAGCAGTGCCAACATGGACTACCACGAGATCGGCCGCTCCATCTCCACCCTCATGTCTGACAAGGTCAGGCCCTCCCGGTGCCCGCGGGACGCCCGCCCCCCGCCCCGTGCTCTCCCCCGGCCCTCGCGCCGCACCCTCACCAGCCCTGGGCCTGCTTTGGCAGCAATTCCACGAGGCAGCCTACCTGGCCGACGAGCGGGAGGACCTGCTGACCGCCATCAATGCCTTCCTGGACTGCAGCGTGGTGCTGCCGCCCTCGGAAGTGCAGGGCGAGGAACTGCTGCGCTCTGTTGCTCACTTCCAACGCCAGATGCTCAAGAAGCGGGAGGAGCAGGGCCGCCTGTTGCCCCCCGGGGCCGGACTGGAGCCCAAGTCAGCACAAGAGAAGGGTACGGGCCAGTATGGGCCCGGGGCAGGGGGTCGGGGTGGTCTGCGTGAACGTGGAGGAGGGGGCCGAGCGCAGAGGGGCCGCAGCGGGCGCCCTGACGGAGGCCCGGGTTGCAGCGCTCCTGCAGATGGTAGAGGTGGCAGGTGCAGTCGAAGACGATCCCCTCCAGCGGACGGGCCGGCCCTTTGGGGGCCTGATCCGAGATGTGCGGCGCCGCTACCCCCACTACCTGAGTGACTTCCGAGACGCACTCGATCCCCAGTGCCTGGCTGCTGTCATCTTCATCTACTTCGCCGCCCTGTCTCCTGCCATCACCTTTGGGGGGCTGCTAGGTAAGGAGCGGCTTCGGGGGGCGGGCGGGTGGTGGGCAGGGCATGCCCAGGGCCCTGGCTGCCAGCTCCTGAGCCGCTTCCTGCCACCCCAGGAGAGAAGACTCAGGACCTGATTGGGGTGTCGGAGCTGATCATGTCCACGGCGCTCCAGGGTGTGGTCTTCTGCCTGCTGGGGGCCCAGCCGCTGCTGGTGATCGGCTTCTCCGGGCCCCTGCTGGTCTTTGAGGAGGCCTTCTTCTCGGTAAGGGCCCACAGGCTAGTAGGGGGCTGGCTCTTCCTGCCCTGCTCCATCTGCCCTTCCTGTTCCCCAAACATGCCCACTTTGCTAGCCCCCGGGCTCTGGAACCTGACTGGATGCCCTCCCAGTTCTGCAGCAGCAACAACCTAGAGTACCTGGTGGGCCGCGTGTGGATCGGCTTCTGGCTGGTGCTCCTGGCCCTGCTCATGGTGGCCCTGGAAGGGAGCTTCCTGGTGCGCTTTGTCTCCCGTTTCACCCAGGAGATCTTTGCCTTCCTCATCTCCCTCATTTTCATCTATGAGACGTTCTACAAGCTGGTTAAGGTGAGCAGGCCCTGCTGAGAGCTGGGGTCAGGAGGGGTGAGACCTCCGGAGCAAGCTGGGGCGCCTTCTGCCCCTCTTGCACTCTCACTTTGGGGTAGGAGGTCCCAGGCTAGCCCAGAGCTCCCCTGGGCTGCAGTCCAAGGAGCCCATGGAGCACGGGCTGGTTCTTCCTCCCAGCCCCTCTCCACCCTCCCTGTCACCAACACACGTCCCGGGACTTCAGGTCAGTCTTAGAAACTCATATTTTTAATAACAAAGGTAACACGTCCTTTTGTTGAAGTGGCAGACAATCTAGAAGTATCAAAGAGAAAGGCCCCCGAGATGACACATAGTCACAGTCTGGTCCTCAGAGCTGTGCCCGTCAGGCTTAGGAGAGGACACGCCCCCTTGGTCCAGGCCTGGCTGCAGCCACGCCCCCAGCTGCCTGAATCCTGTATCCCTTGCTCCCGTCTGGTCACTAGTCATTTTCTTGATCAACAAGATAAGCCCCGGGGCACCTGGGTCCCTCAGTCGGTGAAGTGTCCCCCTTCGGCTCAGATCATGATCTAAGGGTCCTGGGATCGAGCCCCGCCGCGTCAGATTCCCTGCTCTGTGGGGAGTCTGCTTCTTCCTCTCCCTCTACTCCTCTCCCTCCTTGTGTTCTCTCTCTGTGTCAAATAAATAAATAAAATTAAAACAAAAAAACAAAAAACAAGCTCCTTAAGGCCAGACCTGTCATCTTCTCCCCTGCCTGCCCCACTCACCATACATCTCTCCACTTTGGCTGATGGAGTCCTTTGTCTTCTCCCTAGATCTTCCAGGAACATCCACTCCACGGCTGTTCGGTCTCCAACAGCTCTGAGGCAGACAGCGACGAGAACAGCACGTGGCATGGGGCAGAATCCATGCTGGGGCCGGGGAATGGGAGCTCCCCGGGGCCAGCTGGGCAGGGGAGGCCCCGGGGCCAGCCCAACACTGCCCTGCTGTCACTGGTGCTCATGGCCGGCACCTTCTTTATCGCTTTCTTCCTGCGCAAGTTCAAGAATAGCCGGTTCTTCCCTGGCCGGGTGTGTGGGCTGAGATGCCCGAGGTGGAGGGGAAAACCGGCCGGAAAGGGTGGCTGAGTCTGGGCCAGAGCGGGGCAGGGGGCCTCTGAACACGGTGCTTGCCCACAGGTGCGGCGGGTGATTGGGGACTTTGGGGTGCCCATCGCGATCCTCATCATGGTGCTTGTGGATTACAGTATTGAGGACACCTATACCCAGGTAAGGTGGGGCGCAGGCAGTGGTGGAGATGCCGCCTGGCGCCGGGCTCTGGATAGTCCCCCCCAGCCCAACCACAGAGCTGCCTCTCAACTGCGCAGGCACTAGGCCTCTTCCCACAGCACGCCCTCGGTGCTTGGCCTGCCCAGTGCACCTCAGGGCTCCTCCTCCACCGTTCACCGGCCCCTGGCCCCACCCTCTGCCCTACAGAAGCTGAGCGTGCCCAGTGGAGTCTCCGTGACAGCCCCAGAAAAGCGGGGCTGGGTCATCAACCCTCTGGGGGAGAACAGCGCCTTCCCCGTGTGGATGATGGTTGCCAGCCTGCTGCCTGCCATCCTGGTTTTCATCCTGATTTTCATGGAGACGCAGATCACCACGTGAGTGGTCCTAGCCGAGGGGGGTGCTCTGCAGACAGGAACGATGTTGTTTGTGGAAGGGCTGGAGCCCCAGCGAGGCGAGGAGATACGGGTGCACTGGGTGAGGGAAGCCCAGGATGCCAGGCTGGCCCCGAGAATTTGTTTTTAAACGTTTATTTATTTGTTTGAGAGGGGGAGAGGGAGAGAATCTCAAGCCGACTCTCCGTGCTGAGCTTGATCTCGTGACCCTGGGATCACGACCTGAGCCGAAACCAAGAGTTGGACGTTTAACCAACAGCACCAACCCAGGCGCCCCTAGGATTTATTCTGTAGGCAGTAGAACGTTCCCCTGACGTTTGCTGGGACGGGCACAGTAGAGGCCTGAAGCTGTCCTGAAGGGCAGGGAGGGCGGCATGGAGAGGGTCTCGCCCCATGACAGAACTCTTGTCCTGACGGACTGGGCAGGGCCCGACCGC
The DNA here is from genome assembly GCF_004348235.1 of Phoca vitulina. Taxonomy (NCBI): domain Eukaryota; kingdom Metazoa; phylum Chordata; class Mammalia; order Carnivora; family Phocidae; genus Phoca; species Phoca vitulina. Next base: position 6,088,852 of record NW_022589783.1, on the reverse strand, counting down.
CAGGTTTCGAAAGCAGACAGAGGCTCCTGGCTGGATGCTCTGGAAAGACAAAGTTGTCTGCCCAGCTGGGCCTAGGGCTGTGGGCATCAGGGAGTGCCTGTCCCACTCAGGCTGATCATCTCCAAGAAGGAGCGCATGCTGCAGAAGGGTTCCGGCTTCCACCTGGACCTGCTGCTCATTGTGGCCATGGGCGGCATCTGTGCCCTCTTTGGCCTGCCCTGGCTGGCTGCTGCCACCGTGCGCTCCGTCACTCATGCCAACGCGCTTACCGTCATGAGCAAGGCTGTGGCGCCCGGGGACAAGCCCAAGATCCAGGAGGTCAAGGAGCAGCGCGTAACAGGCCTGCTGGTTGCCCTGCTTGTAGGTACGTTGACCTCTTGCTCCGCCCTTCCCCGGGGCGGCCTCTGGGGGTGGGGAGCCCTGGGGCCAGCTGTTTCTCCCTCTTCCCCCCCAGGTCTCTCCTTGGTTATCGGGGATCTGCTCCGGCAGATACCCCTGGCTGTGCTCTTTGGAATTTTTCTGTATATGGGAGTTACCTCCCTTAACGGGATCCAGTTCTACGAGCGGCTGCACCTGCTGCTCATGCCCCCCAAACACCACCCAGACGTGACCTACGTCAAGAAGGTAAGAGCCCACTTGGAAGAGCCCCATGCCTCTGCCCCATCCTGGTCTGCGGGGGTCACTCTCCAGTCCCCCAGCTGCCCTCTGTTCAGCCGCTGTTGAGTCTGTGCGGACCTGGCTCTGGTAAGCACCCAAAAAGGCACTGCTGCTCCCATCCCCGTGGAGGGAGAAAGGGTCACCCATCTTCTGGAGGTGGCAGGCCCAGATGGCCCTGCAAGGGACCAGGGCCCTCCAATGCCGGGGAGAAGCCTCGGCTCACCTGTCTTATGCCACCCACCCCCAGGTTCGGACCCTCCGAATGCACCTGTTCACAGCCCTGCAGCTGCTCTGCTTGGCCCTGCTCTGGGCTGTCATGTCCACAGCTGCCTCCCTGGCCTTCCCCTTCATCCTCATCCTTACGGTGCCCCTCCGCATGGTGGTGCTCACCCGCATCTTCACCGAGCGAGAGATGAAATGTGTAAGGCCTCCTGCCCCTCCCCCCCCAGCCCCGCTGGCCCCCACCCAGGCTGAGGTCAGCATCAGCATTCTTGACCCCCTCCGCCCCCACAGCTGGATGCTAATGAGGCGGAGCCAGTGTTCGATGAACGGGAGGGTGTGGACGAGTACAACGAGATGCCCATGCCTGTGTAGCGGCTGCCTGGACTGACAGCCAAGGGACAGATGGACGGAGGGAGCAGGGGCTGGGGGGTGCTCTCTCCATCCCCTCCCTCGTTTTTATTTAAGTGAATAATTTAAAGTCCCCATACCATCCCCACTCCCCCACCAGTAAAGTGCTTCAGCCCCCACCTACCCCTGGCCTTCTGTCTCTGTATGGGAAGGAAGCGTGGATGCAAAGGGGGGGGGCCCAGCCCGCTCCCTGTCCCAGAAACGAGATGCACGATGGGGAAGGAAAGGGACTTTAATGAGAAACCAAAATATAGAGAGCCAAAGTGCAAACTGTCCACCCCCCCATTGGGGGGGGTCATCCTGAGCCCCATGTGCACCCCCCTCACCCCCCTTCCGGCCCCCAGCGGAGGCCCAAGGCCTGGAGCTTCTGCCTCAGGTAGCTCTTGAGCTGGGGCAGGCCTCTCTGTGACTCCAGTTCCTCGAAGGGTAGCTGCAGGGGAGGGGAGCAGCAGGTTACCCCCAGGGTCTGTGCGCTGGGCGGAGGGGCAGCAGGATGGCATGGCGGCTCTCCCAGGGCGGGGCGGGGGGCTGCTCTCACCGGCAGGAGCTGGTAGCCCAGCAGGCCCAGGTGCCGCTCCCGTAGGGCCCGGGAGCCCAGCAGCACTCGGCCGTCCCGGCAGAAATGCCAACGTTCCCGCAGCATCAGCACCACCCTGGAGGGGGCGGACCATGGCTCAGGGTGGTGTCCACAGAGGCAGGGAGGCTCTCCCGCCCTCTTCCCTTACCTCTGGGCAGGGTCGTGGGTGGTGGGCTGAGAGGCAGCCTGGCCCTGGGGACAGGACCTGGGAGGGTAGGGTAGGAAGGGGTCCTGGGTCCTCACGGGAAGCACAGCACCAGAGCTGCTGACACACAGCAGGAAGTCTGGAAGGGCAAGACAAAGGGCCACTGGCTTCTAGCCAAGGCTCTGCATCCCGGCCGGCCGGCCACCCGCCCGTGGGGAATCACCTGTGCAGTAGCCTGGAGGCACGGTCAGGTCCTGTCGGTACTTCTCCTCCCCTAGCAGCTGGCGCAGCCCCTCCGCCACTATATCCTTGTGACTGAGGCGGGAGGGGGAGCAAACACCGATAGGGAAAGGCTCAGGAGGCTCGACCCCGGGCAAATGCCTTTAATGTCCCAAGGCCCGTTTTTTTTGTTTTTTTCCCTCTTCCTGCTAAGAGTGCGTCAGCACGGACAGTTCAGGGTCCCCCTGGCTTTTCTACTCTGTGCTTCGCGCAGGCTCGTCCCCTCCCCTCCCCCAAGCCGCCCCATCCACCTGTACTTGCAGCGGGCACGGTCAGTGATGAGTGGCTGGGGGAAGATGGGCACTTGCTGCCTTCGGGGAAGGCGGGGACCCCGGTATCCTGGAAGCTCCAGCTCCACGGCCGTGTCTAGCAGGGAGAGGTAGCGCCGCACAATCAGGGCATGAGGGGTGCCTGTGGGAAAGCAGGACTGAGGCTCGTGGGGCTGCAGGCTCCCACCCCCACTTTCCCCTGCCTGCTGGCCCCACGGGGCCCCAGCCAGCCCTCCCGGCCGCGCACCGCTGACGTGGTTGATGAAACTTGGGGAAAAGACAAAGTGCAGGGCTCTGAAGGGCAGGCACCGAAGCTGGCACAGTGACATCAAGATGTTGACAGTAGCCAGGGGAGCCACTCCTGCTTCCCGAGCCAGGATCCTCTCAAGGCAGGGCATAAACTGCTGTTCCAGGGGCAAGTAGTTCAGCCGCCCAAAGGGCAGCACCAATTTCTGTACCACCTGTGGAGGAAGAGCAGCCCTTCACCCAGCACGAAACAGTTCTCCAATATCCTCCACGAGCTGAACCTCAGGGAGGCTTGGCCTGCAAGCTTCTAATGTCTCTGTAAAGGCAGAACAATCCCTCTACCCCGACGTACACACCAGAAGTTCGACAGCATAACCAGTGTCTTGAGCCCCATGTGATTAATCAAACCAGTGGAGACATCGCTGTGGGGTCTGGCCCTGAAGACTTAGAGGAGTGGGCTCAACGAAGCTAAGACAGCGCCGAGTGCGGAGAACTGCAGAGACCCAGGCATACACGCTGGGTAGGTGGACAAGCCAGGTGGGGGTGAGCGAAGATGAAACCCCGGGGGGACAGAGCAGAGAGCCTGGCTGGTTGTCTGCTGCAGGAGGCAGCCAATCAAGCTGAACAGGGGGCCGGGCCTGACACCGAGGAGGGCTAGGAGAGGAGCATGGCAGGGTGGGAGGTAATCCCACCTTGCTGCTGAGCTGGGCTTCCTGGACCACCAGGAAGTGGGCAATGGCTTCCAGAAGCTGGGGCTCCCGCAACCGGTGCCGGGCCAGGTGCTGGGCCAGGAGCACCATCACGTGGGGAGTCAGTTCCTCTGGCCTGGCCTCTGTGAAGAACAGCCTATTATGCTGGACCCTCAGGCCAGATCTCAGCTAGATTCCACCTCGGCCCAGACACCACCACCTGCCTCCTCTTCAGCCCCTCCCGCCACCTGCCTTCAGTCCCCTCCAGCACCTGCCAGGCTGCGGATGAGGTGCTGCTGCGGACGCCTCAGGAAACGAGGGCAGCTCAGAGCAGCTTCCAATCTTTGCCCACTGCGCAGGCCAGGTTGCAGAGTGGGAGGTGGCTTCGGAGGGAGGCGGAACCTTCTCTCCTGCTCCAGGGCACACATCAGGGGCCCATCTGATGGGAAGCCTGAGAGGGAGAGGGTCAGAAGAGGCAGGCCTGGTAACGGGGAACTGCTCTGTTCCAGTCAGGGGGGTCAGCTGGTGAATTCCCACCCTTTCACGTCTCCATGTTCTGGATGGAAGGGTTGCTACTGTGTAAGCAGAAGCACTGGAGAAATGTGAAATACCACGTGCACGTGAGGTATCACAAGTCTGCGGGGAAGACCTGATACGAACATGGCAAATAAGCTCTCATTGCACGCCAACGGTGACAAACAGTAGTGGCTTTCTAGAGCACTGTGTTGGAAGCAATCAGGGTTGGCACCCTTAGCTAAGCTGGAGCGAATGCTGCTGGACTCCTGCTGCCTGCTGTGGATACGGGGGAGCAGCACCAAGTGTGCCAGGGGATGCACCATTCCTGGCAAAGCCTGAGAGGTGAATTCTGTCAGTGGTCTTGGGTCTTCTATGCTCTTTCTCTATTCTTCCGTTAACACCCACCCCCCAGACACCCTCCTCACCAAGTAAGACTGCAAGGTGCAGACACACGTGGATGGTGTGAATATCAAAGGAGGGGCAGTTTCGGATGATGAGCTGACTCAAGTCCTGTAGTGTGGCCTGCTCCACGGGAGGGGGCCGTGGCTGAGACCCCAAGAGCTGGCCCAGACGACGAAGTGCCACAGGGTAGTGATGGGCGCGCACCTTGGTGGGGTTCTGGCCCAGCCAACGCAGCAGCTCCCCAGGGCTCCTCGCCTGTTCCAGAAGCCGCTGTAGCCCTTGCACAGGGCCTGCATGGAGGCCTCCTCCAGGAGGCCGGTCCCCCCACTTGCTGGGCCCCAGACAGCAGGGCTGTACTGGCGGGAGCAGCAGCAGGCCAGACAGCCGAGCAGCGGAGGCCTGGGCAGAGAGCAGGACTCGAAGCATGGAGTTGGGTGATGGAGACCCTGAGGGGCAGCCCAGAAAAGGGGGTGAGGTTTTCTCCAAAGGGGAGAAAAACCGGCTATCTACTCCTGACCTCACTCCCCAGAGGGCCCTGGGGTCAGAGCAACCCACTCGTGCTCCCCCTTCCTTGTGACGGCTCTAGTCTTCTTCCCCACCCCGCCCCTCTCTCGCCTCCTTCCAGCCTCTGAAACAGCACCTTGGTGTCCTCAGCACCGGGATATTTACAAAGCAAGTCCACATGCACCACGTATCACCTCTGATGCTCCGTACGCGCCTCTGAGGTGGTAGGCAGGGCTGGCGCTACCTCGATTTCACAGGTGGAGAAACCAAGGCCCCGAGAGGAAAAGGGGTTAAGCCCGAGGTCACGAATCGGGTTAGTGGTCGTGCCCAGCCTGGAGCCCAGCTTGCCCCTTCGATACGCCCTCCCGACCACCTCCCCCTCCCGCAGGAGGCGGCAGCGGCAAGGAGGGTGGAACGCGGGCTCGGCAGCCGGGCGGTCCTGGGTTCCATGCTGGGCGCTCCCACTTACCAGCTGCATGACCTTGGACAAGTGACTTCGTCTCTCTGCCCGTGAAACGAGAACGCAGCGCGCACCTCGCAGGGCGCCCGTGGAGCCCGAGCGCGCAGCTTTGCAATGGCGCGGAGTCGGCGGTGTCAGGGGCCCCCACACCCACCCGGGCCCGGCAACGCCAGGAGACCGTGGTCACGGTCGCCAACACCAACTCCCGCCGCCCTCCCGCAGCCCGTCCCGTAGGCGCCACCCCTACATGGCTCCCCAGGCCCCGCGCAGGTCGCTCCCTCAGTCGGTCTCGGGGCCCGGGAGCCGGGCTCCCCCCGCGGCCTCCTCATCGGCAGGCCACCGAGTCCGCCATCTTCCCAGCAACCCCCGGACCGCGGTGCGGACGCCAATCGCGGCTCAGCCCCCGACCAGCACAGACGTGGCTCCCATCAGGCCCCGCGCGCCCCGGCGTCGCGCGCCCCGCCCCCCGCTTCCGGGAAGCTGCGCGCGCCGAGCCGAGGCGGTGCCGGCGGCGGAGGGGCGGAGCCAAAGGGCCAGGCGCGGAGGCTGGGGCGAAGAGAGAGCGGAAGTCGGCCGCCCGTCGCGTAAGGTCGGGCGCCCGGCGGGGCCCGGTCCGCGCGCCCTTCTCGCCTTTCTTCCCAGTGGACAAGGGCTCCCCGCCCAACAGCCCCACGGGCCCACGCACCCAGACACACACCAGGAGTGAAAACTTCACAGTTATTTAATCTGCACGTGTTCCACACAATCCCTCTGCCCCTCCCAGCTCCCCTTCCCCAGCGCCCCGCAGTCCTTAGGTCCTCAAATCAGCCCCAGGAGCTTTAGGGACTAGAGGTGGCTGGGTCCTCAGGCGGGATACTCAGAGGGGCCCAGGCGTGTGGCCCGGCTCTGCCCAGGGCCGAGGCAGTGACAGCAGCTGCCTGACCCTGAGGAGCCGACTGTCAGTGGGGGCTGAGAGCCAGCAGCCCGGGGACGTGGCCCAGAGCCACGGCGGTCACAGGGAGGGGCGGCGGCCGGCTCGCGGAGCGCTCTGCTGCGCAGGGCCGGGCTCCAGGCCAGCGGGAAGAGGCAGGCCGGGGAGGTGGGCCTGGGCAGACAACAACGCCCACTGTGTCGTGGGGAGCGAGGTCCAGAGGGGCCGGCAACGCCTCCGAGGGCCCGCGGAGGCACTACGGGCGGTACATGGCAAAGGCCAGGAGGCTGAGGAGCAGGGTGAAGCCGGCCAGACCCAGAGTGGCCGTCAGGGGGAAGAAGGGCCGGTACTGGATCTGGCAGTACCAGAGCAGCAGCAGCAGCAGCAGCAGCAGGGGCAGCAGCAGGCCGCCCACTTCCAGCCCGGAGGGGCCTGGCTCGGACCCCGGCGGACAAGGGGGGGGTGGGGGCCCGGCGCGCGTGGACACGTGGCAGTGGAGGACGCAGTTGGGCGGGAGGTGAAGGCTGCCCAGGGTCTGGGTGTCGTCTCCTAGCAGCTGCCCTTGGTAGATGAGCCGCACCTGCTGTTCCCGGCCGGGAAACTGGGTCCTGAGGAGAGAGGGACCTGGGTAAGAGAGCAGGCCTCAGGCAGTCCTGGTCCCTTGCCCAGAACAACACTCCCACCGCTCACCTTTGGCTCCACCCCCACCCACGTGGTGGCCTCTAAGGGGGTCCCCTCCTGCTACAGGGGAACGATACAGTGTGTGATGTGGGGACCTCAGTTCCCTCGTCTGTAGAAGGAGGGGGAAGTCTCAGATCTCTCTGGCGGTGCTTCCGGGTCTGTAATCACTTCCACCCCAACTTTAGAATTTCTTTCCCGTCCGCATCCCAGCTTACCTTTTCAGGGAGCCAATGGTATCGTGGGGCCAGGCCCTGGCCACCTGCTCCGAATCGTTGAGGAATTTCAGCCGCAGCACTAGGGGCTCCTGGGGGGAGTCTGGCAATGGCGACGTTGCTGAGAGCCCCATGCCAGGCTCTGGCTCTGCAGCCTGACCTCTGTGTCTCAAGCTGGGGGTCTCGGCTCCTGGGGCCTCCCCTCTGATGCTGCCGGTGACCGCCATGGCTTCACTGGGCTGTGCTGGTGTTGGAGTCCCTGATGGCTGGGGCAGTGGGTCGGCACCCTCCGCAGTGTGTGTTGAGACCCAGGCGAGAGCCAGCACCAGAAGGCAGGCAAGCACCGCGAAAAGGATGGTCACCTCATCACCCACCCCTTCAATCAAGGCCATGGCACCTGCCTTGCCTGCCACCTTACTGAGCTGGAGAGGCACAAAGAACCCATGAGGGGCTGGCTCGCTGGCCAACAGCCCCCTGAACTCCAATGGGCTCCTGACCCCACCCCACCAAACCCTCCCAGTCCTGATTCCTCTGCCCCCTTACTCAAGCTCCACCCTAGGGCACATACTGTTCTGAAACCTGGTTGTCCCAAACTTCCCTCCAGTGCCCTTTCCCATAACCAAATCCCAAGTCCTAACTTTTTGTAACCTGAGTTCTAGGTCTTTAACCATCTCCCCAATTCATTCAAACACTATCTCTATGTAAGGGCCTTGATCTTCTAAGCAACCTCTCCCCTAAATTCAACCCTCAGCAAACTTCACCCCAAAGCTTACCTAATCTTCCATCTACTATCTCAAAGTTTACATTCTCCTTCGTCTATTTCACCCCAAAGCTTATCTACTCCTCCATCATGAAAGTTTCTGCAAAGGGGAAGAAAATAGGGTTCTATGCTCCCCACCCCCAGCCCCGTTATCATTTAACCAAACCCCACCGGCGGCAGGGGACTGCTTCCCAAGGCTTCCCCACACCATAGGTCAATCTCCGCCCTTTGGCAATTCGGAGCTTCCGAGGGCTGCCATCCCCCCCACCCAACTTGGCCCCTCCGGTCTACTCAAGCCCCACCCCGCGGCGGCCCGATTCGGCGCTTCCTCTGGAAGCCTCTTCAAACCCAGTCCGCAGGCGGACCGGAGATCCCGCCCGGGGAATCCGAGACTTCGCCCTCCCCACCCCCAACTCCTCCATCACCCCTCCCATCTTCCCGCCCCCCGGAGCCACGGGAGGGCACGGGCGAACCCGGGGCGGGGCGAGCGGGAGCCAGCTGGGGCCCGGGGCGGTGGGGTGGGCGCGGTCACCGCGCGGGAACTCACCGCCCGGCTCCGCCACCTCCATAGCGGACCCTCGGGCACTTCCGGGCGGGAGGCGCCGAGGTCGCGGACACCTGAAGGCACCCCCTCCTTCCCTGCCGCCGCCGCCCGGAGTATTGTGGGACTTGTAGTCCTGCGCGGTGCGCATTTCCCGCCCTCCGCCCTGCTGACCCACGTGCCGGGATCCGCAGGCTAGTCCTGGTGACCGCAAGTCGCTGAGGGGCCCGCGGGGGCGGGCTTAAGGGTTGTGCCAGCCTCCTGAGGTTCGGGCAACAGCAGGACCCGCCACCTCCGCCGCTGGCATCCAGGGCATCTGTCACTCCAAAAACCGACGTCACCGAGAACACGTCAGAGCACCCGAGTTTCCAGATGCAGGCTCTGGGGTAGGGAGTGACCCCTACCCCGTTCTGTTCTTATGTCAGAGTGGACGCCAAAAGGCACTGTTGGCCCCCTAAATTGACTCTTTGGCTCAGAGCCCGGTACCCATGGGCTGTCCCAACAGCTTGGCCGAGGACATTCTTCCCCAGGGCTGGCCACCGTGGCTTGGGCTGTCCTGTCTCCCTGGTCCCTTCCTCCACCTTGCCCCTGTAAGACTATGCGAGAAGCATAGACCTTGGAACCTGGACAAATGCTGATCTCTTACCCCGTGTTTATTAACTGTATATCCTTGGGTGCGCTATTGAATCTCGTTGAATCTTAATTGCTTTGTTCCTAAGACATAATTCATAAGGAAACTGTAAGGAAGAAATTAAGTGTTTTATTAAACAAGTGTGAGGACTATGTCAGGGACCTGTTTGTTATACAGTAGGTATTTGTTCACCTAGTATTACACTAGGGTACACTAGAGTACACTCTCCACCCAGATCTGGGCCTGGAAACTGGGTCCTTAGAGTGTTACAGTGTAGAGGACTTTGAGCCCCAGCCTGGCTTGGGCCAGCTAATTGCTGTGAGCTTTCCCCTCCTTCCTCTGGGCCACAGAGATCTCACGTCCTGGGTTTTATAGACCAGTCTTGGTGAAAAGTAACGCACCCTAGTGTTTCCATAGTTCATACTTAACTTGTGGGAGCATGTACCCCAAGTGGGAGCAGGTACTGCCTCGGGAAAGTCAGTTTCGATGTATAACATACAGACCTAACTTCTCTCTAGTTCCTTCCTTCCCATTCATTCGTTCATTCTAGAAACATTTATTAAATGTATACTAGATGTCAGGCACTGTGCAAGATGCTGGGAATACAATGGTGAATCATACAGGTGAACTTATCCCTGCCCTCTCATGGCTCATATAATGATAGGGGACAGACAAGCCCACCGGTCCTAACACAGATCTGCGCCGCCTGCTGGGGCAACACATATGAGAAGCTCTTTACCCTCAGCATTTCTCCTGGGAGCTCCCTGGTGCAAATTCTTGGTGTCAGTTCTAGGTAAGTGTCTAAAAGAGATGTTCGCTGTTGCTTTCAGAATTACACAGCATCAGAGCTAGGTAGGTGTTCTGCTCAACCACTATTTTGCAGGTGAAGCACAGAGAAGGTACAAGACATCAGTAAGGTTGGACATGTAGATAGAACCTGAATCTCTCAAGAGCTGGGGACGCCCCAGCTGTTGAGTACCTTGCACCTGGTTCTTTGGACAGTACAGGACACTTGGGTGACTGTGTTGGTACTGGGGCAGAGTTGTGTGAGTAGCCAGATGGGGGCACCTCTTTGCAGGGAAAAGACTCAGCCTGGCTTGGGAAGTGGAAGTGTGTGTAAAAAGACTGGCATATGTCAATTGTGCCAGAGGACATCTGGGCACAGCCCTGGGAGGCTGACTGGCTGGGGCCAGTGCCCTGCACATGCCCTCTCTTAGGCATTTTTGCAAAGGTTGGGGATGAGGGCTGACTAGCAGGACTGCAGACAGCTTTGGCAATGGGGGTGCATAGGAACTGAAACATGGAAGGGAGTTCCCTGGCCCCCAAAGGAGTGGACAGGAACACAAGATGGGCAAGGGGTTGAGGACAATGAAAAGAGCCATGTGGGCTCTGGTGAATCTCTTAAATGGGGTGAGTGGGGATAGAAGGCATCATATTGGATCCCTCTCTCTTCTTTGCCTATGTACCAGCAGCTCCGAGGCGGTGGCAGACAGTGAACCATCCCAGTCCCACAGGGGAGTCTTTTAGGAGAAGCCTGAAGATGAGCGAGGGGCTGTTGTTTAAAGGGCCATTTCCAAGGGCCTTGTTGGTGAAGCTCTCAGGGAGAACAGGAAATAGAAGCCGGGAACCCAGATTTCCAGGCTCTGCGCTCGCAGTGGAGAGTCCAGGGGACGGCCAGAGAGAGAACCCCGGGGACAGGGTGGTCTCCAGGGATGATCTCGGGCGGGAACAGGGGAGCCTGTGCAGCACTAAAGGCAGGACCATGTTAAGTGAGACGCAGCTGTGCCTGGGCTAGCGGCCCTTCTCGGCCAATCCGCCGCGTTCATCAGCACCCTCAGGCGCAGGGCACTGCTCGGGCAGTGCCCAAAGATCGGACACCCCGCCCAGACCAGAGCAGGGAGGCGAGACAGACAGCCGGGGCCGGGAGGAGGCCAGCGCAGCTGTCCACTTGGAGCCGGTGGCCCTCAAGGCGGGTGTGGGTGGAGGCTGGAGAGCAGGCGGAAGGGCCAAGGCTAGGTGGGAGGGGCCCGGGCGCCGGGGCTGGAGCGCGCGGCTCGGGGGTGGAGGCTGCCGAGCCAGCTAGCAGGCGAGGGGCGGGGGCGCTGGGGCCGGCGCGCAGGAGGGGCGGGGGCGGCGGGGAGGGGGGCTCGGGCTGCGTGTGCCGGAGCTGGCGGGGGCGGCGGTGCGTGCGCATGACGCGGGGGGAGGGCCCGGGCCGCGCGCTCCCGGTCCCGTTGTTGTTGCCGCTGGAGGCTGCTCCGAGGTGGCGGGATCGCGGCGCCGAGAAGCGCCCTGCAGCGGCGGCCACAGCGTGCGCGGCGGCGCCTCCCGGCCTCGGCCCCCGGCCTCCGGCCTCATGCGCTAGCCCCGCGCCGCCGGCTCCGTAGTCCCGGCCCCGCCAGCCCCGCGCGCCCGCCCGCCACTGCCGCCGCCGCAGCGCCGCCCCGGGCCCCGGCCGGGCCCGCCTCGGGCCCCGCGGCTCCAGAGCCATGAACTTCCAGGCGGGCGGGGGGCAGAGCCCGCAGCAGCAGCCGAGCCTGGCGGCGCCGGGGGGCGGCGGCGGTGGCGGCGGCGGCGCGGGGGGCGGCGGGCAGTTCGGCGGCGCGGGGCCGGGGGCCGGGGGCGGCGGCGGCCCCTCGCAGCAGCTGGCCGGCGGGCCCCCCCAGCAATTCGCGCTCTCCAACTCGGCAGCCATCCGGGCCGAGATCCAACGCTTCGAATCCGTGCATCCCAATATCTACGCCATCTACGACCTGATCGAGCGCATCGAGGACTTGGCGCTGCAGAACCAGATCCGGGAGCACGTCATCTCCATCGAGGGTGAGCGGAGCCGGGGTCTGCGGGAGATGGGGCGCGGTGGCCCGGCTCGGCCACGCTCTCTCCGTCTGGGGTCCTCGCGCGCCTGAGGTCCCGGCCACGCGGTGTGCTGATCGTCGGCGCTGCAGAGCGGTCGTCCAGGCTTCTCTATATCTCGTCCGGGGACACTGGGGCTCGGGGCCGGTCCCGTGCTAGGGGACACGTTTTCTGATCTTAATGCTCCAGGGCGCGAGGGTGGTGTCGCTCCCGGGACAGGTGCGCTCAGGGCCGCAGAGGTCCGGGGTGCTAGGGCCAAAGCTGGCCAGGCATGGCGAGGGAAGGTGGGCGCAGCGGAGGGCCTCGGCGGGCCGGGAGGTGGGGCCGCTGCCCCGGCCCTGCCCCGCGGCGGGGCGGGGGAATCGAGCCTCCGGTTAGAGGATGGCAGCCTTCCCGGGCCCAGCGCCCGCGGGCCCCGGAGGGTGGCGCTCGCCGCGGCTCCCTTTCCCGACGCACACCCCCTACGCTGGCGCTGCCAGGCGGGCGCAGGCCGGGCCTGGCGCGGGGCTCCGGCGGCGCGACCGCGTGGGAGGCGCCGGCCGGTACATCCACGCCTTCGCCGGGTCCCACGCGCACCCGGGAACCGCTCGGGAGGCGGGCGCGGGATGCGGGGCGCTGACTGACCTCCATGGACACGGTGCTGGGCGTCAAATGCCAGAACCCCGGGCAACTGCCCTGCCCAGCGCTCCTTTCTCTAGGCTCTTGGGCCCAGGACTTTGGCTGCCAAGGCGGGGCAGAGGAAGTGGGTGCATGCTGCTGGTACATACCCCACGACCCCTGATGTGGTGGGGGTCCACCCCACCCACAGACAGCCTGGTGGCACCGTGACCTTTGAGCGGCCGAGGGGCAGATGGGCCTCACCCTGGGTCATCTGCTTCCTCTCTGGCTCCATTTGAAGGGGGATGCCCGCCAGCAGGTGGTGGGTTCAGCTTTAGTGGAAATGCAGGGGGAATTGCAGGGTTTATTTGGTGATGACATGGAGTTGTGGGCAGGGGCCTGTCCACTTCTTGGGTCTCACAGTTAGGGCCACATTCTCATCTTGTGTGAGGCTCTAGGGGCTCCCTCACCTGAACACTCCTTTCTGCTTTTGGAGGTCCCGCCAGCTGGGGAAGGAGCATTCAGTATTTTGGGAGTAGAAGACCCCCTTTAGAGCTGGGGTCCTGCCCTGTTCTCGGAATGTTCCAATCTGACTTCCTCTGTCCTTTCCCCAGTCCTTTCTTACCTCTTCTCTCTCAAGGCTGAGTTCTCTGTGAACTAATTAGGCGATAGGAGAAACTCATTAACATGGATCTGAGTAAATGGCCTGAATCACCGTTGTTGTGGCTGGGGACCAGGAGATGGCATTTGTGTGAGCCCAGGGCCCCAAAGAGAGAAGATGACCAAATTTTTCTCCTAGATTTGAAGTGGGTGGGGCAGGGAGAGTGGCCATTCCTCATAGCTTCACTGTCCTTCCGAGGACATAGAAGTTCCCCATCGGCTCTAAGATACCCCCAGCTCCTTTTGGTGAAGAGACTCGGTGGGGTAGCCGCAGAAGGGACTGAGGGAAGAAAGACATCTGCCGCAGAGCACTTCCCTGAGCAGGGAGGGGCAGGAATCAGCTGGATTCCCATCCAGCTCCAACTTCCTGAACACTGACCTGTGACCGCCCCCGCCCAACACACACTCCAGCTCAGGAGGCCTCTGGCTGGGCATCTTCCCTGACATGAAGGCCATGGTTCCTGGGAAGTACTGAGTTTTCATCCCTGTCTTGAATTCAACATGACAGGCAGAATTTCCCCTCTTAGAGCCCTCCCCCGTGACCAACTTCCCCATTGCGGTTTGGAAGTACCTCATGTTCTGTCTGCTTAGCCTGGAAGCTTGGTATCACCATCGTGAATCCTGGGACCTGATGTCTCATTGTCACCAGGCCCAGCTGCTCCTCACACATCCGTTCTCAGCTCTCCTGATCCCTGCTTCCCTGCTCTTTCTTGGCGGGGCCTCCCACCTCTTTCTTCCTGCTCCCCCCTTTTCTCCCAGCCTCTCTCCTGGAATCCATCTTTAGTACCCACCTCACCCCCTGTTTCCCCACTTTTGTCACTCAGCTCTAGGCAGGCAGCAAAAAAAAAAAAAAAAAACCCAAAAAACAAAAAAAACACACAACAACCCAGAAAACTCCTTCTCCAATTTCTGCCCTATACCCTTCCTGCGGTAGAGGCCCTCCATCTGCCAAACCATATTGCTGCTGCCTTGTAAAGCAGCGTCCCCACCTTCTTTCCTGGGGGTGGGAGGGGAGCAGCTTCCTGGGGCGTTTCCCTACTCCCTGTGAGCCTGACCGAGCCCCCCTGCCAGGGCCCAGCAGACCTGGGTCCGCGGGTTACATAACATATCCGTAGCCGGGGAGGCCCGTCTGTGTTTACTAGGGCCGAGCTTCTTAGCGGGAAGGGATGACATTTTCCTAGTGTATAATAAGCTTCCGCATCTTGCCGGTAATGCTTCGGTGAAGGATTTATTTGTCCCAGCTCTGAAGGTGACCTAGGAGACGCAGTCAGAATCCGTGTGGGACTAAGGGAGCATGATGGCACCTTGCCCTCCTGTCTTCTCCCTGCTTCCTTCAGTCACCTCTAACCCTGTGGCCAGGGCGGGAGGAAGCAGAGGAACATTCAGCCTTCCTGTTTCAGGACTGGGTTTGAGGGGAGATAGATTGTTTCTGAAAAGTTCCTTTTCCACCAAAGGCCAAGGAAGGAGAAAAGGTGTCCAGGCTGCAGTTTTGAGGAATGAAAGAAGTGTAACTGGGAGGTGGGTGGAGGAATAGAAGACTTAACCACAGGCAGAGCCTCTGAGCCAGTATTCCCTCCCTGGTGGGGAAACTGAGGCTTGGAGAAAAGAGGACCGTGCGGGGCCTCAGGGTAGAAGTCTGTAGGGAAAGGAGCTCTTGAAACTTGCTCGGGTCTCCTGGCTGTGTCCTAGAAAGAGGGCTGCAGAGGAACTGGGCCTCGGGCCAGATGGGGGACAGCCTGGGCACGTGGAACCTGCAGACACCGGGCCAAGTGAGCCAGAGGCCAGGATGAGCTGCTGGGAGAAGCAGCCTCGGGGTCCCAGCAAGTGGCCTGGCAAGGCAGGCTGGTCTCTGAATAGACGTGAATCCGGGGAGGTCTGCCGCAGCGGAGTCTGAGCAGGGGTGGGCCCTGCAGGCCCACGGGCAGGCCCGGGAAGCTCACCGTGGCCTCAGATGTGCCGTCTGGCTACTCCTTGGGCAGGAACTGGGCTTAGTCAGCTGGTGACTTGTTGCTGTCCCCTTTGTTTTCCTCCAACATTTTTTTTTTTTTTTAAACAATGGAGTGCCTCTGAGCATTCCAGTGGCACCTCACTCTTTGAGGGCTTCCTCGGGCTCTGCTGGCCCAGCACCAGGGCGTGGGGCTCCGTAGGGCTCTGGGACTGAGGTTGGTCCCCAGGTGCAGGTTTTCCTGGTGGGTTCAAGCTGAGGCTAGAGAGGGACGATGCCCCTGAGCTGGGGGCAGAGCGTGCTGGGTAGGGGCTCAGAGGGAGCAGGCAGGGGGTGCCCGCCTCAGCAGTGACTCTCCCTCGCACGCCCGCCTGGGGCTCGCGTTCGTCGTCCTTCCTCTGTGTCCGGTGACGAGATCCTGGCAGCGGCCCTGGGATTTTGTGAGACAGGTGGAGAGCAATTGTAGCCATTTTGGAGACAGGGAAGCTCGCTCCTGGGCTCCTTTGCCCTTCTGCCTCTTCCTCGGGGTGGCCAGTCCCCGCTGGTGCTAACACCCACCTGGGGGACTTGCGGAAGGACACATTTCCGCCGCTTCCTGCAAGTGATCTGATTCAGTAGGTTTGAGATGGGGGCCCAGGGATCTGGGTTTGTCACTTCCCTGGGCGTGCTGGTAATTAGCTAGTTGCTGGAATGAGTGCCTGGTGGGGGCCTGGAGGCTTAAGTAGGACTTTGCACCAAAGAGCTCCAGGAATTCTGAAAAGGAGGGTATCTGTGTGGGTGCTAGTGGCCGGGGAAAGTCGCATTTGCTCCAGATACATTTATTTAGCTCCTACTGTGTGGCCCAGTTGCATGTAGCACAGTGGAAGGCAGGGAGGAGGCAGAGGAGGGGCCACGCGGGCACTCTGGACCCCGAAGTTGAATGGATCAGCCTGTAGGAGGTGCCAGAGCGGGACTGGGAATGGTGGGAATAAAGCCCAGATTTTAAGAAAACCGGGGCAAAGGTTAGAGCCTGGGGAAGACTCCTCAAGACCCCTTTCTTCAAGGGGTCAGGAGAGAGATGGAAAGACCACCTCCTCAGGCAGCAGAGAGATGGCTCATTCCGCGTCCCTCCATTCTGTCCTTGGTCACTGAGCTTCTGCTCTCTGCCCGGAGGAAGACCTCCTACAAATGAGACAGTCCTTGCTCCTGAGCACCCTATGGCTAGCTCGGACTATCGAATTTCCTCTACCATTTATTTCTTAGTTGAATGTGGATGCCAGGCGTGGGGCTCCCGGAGACTTTCTCTGCAGACAGGACAGGTTTGCAGAGGCAGCAAGGGAGGGAGAAAGTATGGTGTGGTGTTCAAGAAACAGCCGGCCGGTCTGCATGCCTGGGGCACGGAGTCCAGAGGGGACAGGGCAGAGGCCCCTGGTTTAGGAGTTTTTCATGCTTTATCCTGTATTAATTTATTTACACCCCACCGTGATCCAGGAGAGCACTTAAGATGGTACGGAATCCTGCAGGAGATGGGCCAGCGTGTGAGGGTTGAAGCAGGAGCATTAGGGCAGTTGCGGCTGAGAGCAGGCTCTTGAGGCTGCGGGGAGCGGGGGGTGAGCGGCAGAGGGAACAGCGGCCACGGGGAGAGCAGGCGGGAGGGGAAGCCGATCCATAAGTCCTTAGTGTCCACACTGTGCATTTGCACTGTGAGCCTACCCTACGAGCTCTCAGGGAGTCAGTGGCCTCAGAACTTCAGGAGTGGAAGGAGTGAAGATGCCCTTCTGGAAGAGCAGGCTTAGGGGAGCTGGGGGTGGGGAGGGGGGCAGACTGTGGCCCTGAGAACTCCTGTGTCCTTATTCGGCATCACCGGAACCCCCAGCCGGGAACCTTTAGCTTACCTTCTCTTTTTAATATGCAGGTAACTTGAAATTGGTTTAACCAGATTGCTTTCCTTCTGACCCCTTGCTGACTTGCAGGCCGAGGGGTAAAGGGAAGGTAATTTTGGGACATGGAGCTGAGCCCCAGGGTGATGGAAATGGGAGAGGGCGGTGACCTGGGGCGCTTGCTTCAAGGATGTATGCATTGGCTGGTACTGCGTTCCACCTGCCTGCTGGACATTGTTATAAGGCCTTTGCATCACGTGGCAGGTCTCTTTCTAGGTATGCAGGTATCATCCCCATTTTGCAAAGCCTGGGACTTAGATTGAGCACCTGGGAGCAGCAGGAACTGGTTTTCCGGCTGCAGGGCTGGCGCCTCCCCCGTGGATGTGGATGGATGGATGAATGAGCTTTGGTGGGTCAGACCGGATGCCCCCATCAGCCCTCCTAAGGTGCCTCTCAGGGAAGCTTTTTGACCTCCAGTTTAACCTGCGGACACTTAGAATACAACTTAAAGAGAACTTAGGGCTCTTTCTTCCTGCTCTAATCTTCTGCATGTCTTGAATCCGCAACCAAATGGTGGCTCTGGGACGTCTCTCCCCTCCCTGAACAGCATAGATATTATTGCATGTAGCACATAGATGCTGGCTCAAGAAACACTTAGAAATATTTAAAACATTTAAATATATGTGGAAGCAGCAGAAGTAATGCACGCTTATTAGAACAAATTCAGATGGGGAAGGAGGTAGAAGGAACACCTTCCCTCCTCAGAGGTACCTGCTGCTGGCTGCCTGATGCATGTTTTTTCCCTACACGTATCTGCTGTCGATGACCCTGTGATTGATTTGATGTTATTGGCATTTCTCGGCAGAGGTGGGATTTTGGTGGAAAGCCCCCCGCTGGGAGAACGGGAGCCCCTGCATTCATCTGCTCATCTAGTACCTCCCTGCTGGACAATTGGGAGATTGAGGTTCTCTCTCGTGCCTGCCAGGCTGCGACTGGCAGGTCACCCTGTGCTTGACCTGTCTTTTTTGAGATTTGCATTCTCTTGCATCTGTGCAGCTCGCCGTGACTCCGCACACGGGTCCTTGGACCATCTCAGTCTTGGCTCTCTGGCCTCGGGGCCAGCCTGTCCACAGAGTGCAGGCGCCACTCCGTGCGCCGGACTGAGCCTGACTTCCTGCGAGCAGCACTTGATACGTGCTGCCGGGGTCCCCTCAAAGAGCTGGGGGTTGCAGAGTTCCTCTGGGCGATATCTGGGCGGTTAGGGAGACGCAGGGTGGCATCACGTGAGGCTTGACGGGGTCGTGCGTGTAAGGGGCTCACGGTGGGGCCTGGCAAGGAGCAAGCACACAGGGAATGCTCGCCACTATTTAAAAGGCTGCCTGGGGGCGCCTGGGTGGCTCAGTTGGTTGAGCGACTGCCTTCGGCTCAGGTCATGATCCTGGAGTCCCGGGATCGAGTCCCGCATCAGGCTCCCTGCTCAGCAGAGAGTCTGCTTCTCCCTCTGACCCTCCTCCCTCTCATGCTCTCTGTCTCTCATTGTCTCTCTCACAAATAAATAAAAAAAAAAAAATCTTAAAAAAAATAAAAGGCTGCCTGGGTGGCTCAGTCGGTAAAGCGTCTGCCTTCAGCTCAGGTCATGATCCCGGGGTCCTGGGATCGAGTCCTGCGTCAGGCTCCCTGCTCAGCGGGGAGTCTGCTTCTCCCTCTCTCTCTGCTGCGCTCTCTCTCTATCAAATAAATAAATAAAATCTTTAACCCCCCCCCCCCAAAAAAATAAAAGGCTGCAGGATGCCTTTTAAAGAGAGTACGGTTTCTCACGCATCTTCTTGTATATAGACCTTCGTACACTTGTCTGATGACTTCCTTGGGACAAATTCCCAAAAGGAAAAGGTGAGACCGTCAGGTATGCACTTTTTTAGGACTTCTGCTGCACACCACACTGCCCTCCAGGAAGGCCCGCCTGTTTCTAGGGGTAGAGACCGCCTGCTCCTTGCCCTACCTACCCCCCCTCCCCACCTCATAGGTTAAAAACCAATACCACCACCATTAGATGCTTTTCCTTGTTGTCTTATTTTGTGTTGGTTTGATGACTAGTGAAACAATTTTGGTCATTTGCATTTTGTTTTAATTCTGTTCATGTCCTTTATTCATTTTCTTCTTGGTTTGTTACTCTTTTCCTATGGCATGTAAGATAGTTTTAATCTCTTAATGTGGATTTTTCTGAAGTGAGCATTTGTCTGCTGGCAGGAAGCCATGGCCTCGGGCTCTCGGGCGGCGCTTGGGCCCCCCAGACCCCGAGCCGAGCTGCCGGAGCTGTCCTCTGGGCGCTGAGCAGAGCGAGCCCACGCCACACGGTTTCGGAGGGCCATGCCTGCGCTGTTTCTGTGCCTGTTTATAGTGGGTGTTTCTTTCTCTTTCTTGTCTGTCGGCACCCCTCTTTGCCACCGTTGGTGTGCCCGCCTACAGCACTTTCTCTTTTGCCTTTTAATTTGATGTTTTGATGGCTCGCAGACCCAGAGCCCAAGCTCATAGAGTGGGATTCGAGCCCAGGCCCGGCCTCTTGGGGCGTGTGTGTCTGTGTGCGTGGGGGGGCGGGTGAGGCCGGGAGATCTGGACCCCACTCGGGGCTCGCCCTGCTCCCTCTGCTACCTGCTGTCTCCCAGGGAAGGGCGGACGGACTTCTGTGCCCTGAGGATCTTTGGTAAATCGGGCCCTATAGGAAGGCCCTAGAGCCTCTGGTGTGAAGAACTGTGACGATTTGGTGCCTTTTAGTTGCTCCAAAGTGCTCCTCTGCTTGGTGATGGCTTCTGGACTATTCCAGACTGCTTTACATCGGGTGATGTGGTGGAGAGAATGCTAGGTGTCCTTCCTCGTCTGTCAGGGGTAATGGTTACCAACCTGGTTCTGGAGCCACGCTGCCTAGATTTGAATCCCAGACTTACCAGTTGGCAGCTTTGTGACCTTTGGTGAGTCCCTTAATCTCTCTGTGTCTTGGCTTCCTTGTTGCTAAAATGAGGTTAACAAGCGCCCATTTCATCGTGTAAGTGTGAGAATGAAGTCAGCGAATGCATGCAGAGCTTTTAGATCGTTACCACTCCCTCGGAAGTGCTCGTCCTGTGCTGGGTCCTGTCCCATCATTCATACACTAGGTGCTGGCCACAGCCTTCGCAGGGTGGGAGTGGGGACTGAGTGAGGGCACGAGACTGAACGTACCTTGCACAGTGCCCACGGCCCATGACTCCTCCAGAGCACTGTCCAGTTACGTAGGTGAGTCCCACGTGTCAATGTAAATTTTCAAGTAGCCATATTAAGAAAGGTTAAAAAAAAAAAAGATGAAGTGAATTTTAATATTGTGTCTTATTTAACCCAGTATATCTGAAATGTTATCATTTCCATATGCAATCAATAGGACAAGTTATTAATGGGTCTTTTACACTCTTTTCCCACCCTGTCTTCAAGCTCTGCCCTCCGCACTGCTCCACTGGGACGGGCCGAATCTCGAGTGCTCAGTAGCCACGCGGGGCCCGTGGCCGTGTTGGTGGAAGAACAGCTCTAATTTTAGCCCGTAATAAACAAAAGAATACCTGTTTGTTGTAAAAAATGAACACAAAAGTGCATCCTTTTTGACTTAGCTTTCTAAAGTATTGCATTAACAACACCTGGGTGCCTGGGTGGCCCAGTCAGTAAAGCATCTGCTCAGGTCATGATCCCAGGGTCCTGGGATCGAGTCCCACATTGGGGGATCGAGTCCCACATCGGGCTCCCTGCTCAGCGGGGAGTCTGCTTCTCCCTCTCCCTCTGCTCTTTCTCTCGCTCTCTCTCAAGTTTATAAATAAATAAAATCTTAAAAAAAAAAAAGTAATAATAACGTGCCTTTCCTGTAGGTCCCGCTATTTTCGATCAGCCAGGCAGCGGGCGTGGGCTTACCACGCACCCGCTAAGCCTATGGTGATTGATTGCAAACAGATCCATTGAGAAGGGACTGAATCTGCAGTAGCTTTTTGTCACCGTGTTTTTCTGGAAACCGGAAGACCACCGCTGTGGTGAGGGTGCCCCCGCAAAACCTGTTCCGGTCACAGGGCTCTCACGCTCCACACTTGGGAGCCGCATTCATGCGGTTCTGCCCAAGGATGGAAGGTGGGGTGTGAGCCTGGGTCCCGCTGTTGCGAGATGAGCGCACGCGTCGTGGCCCTTGGCAGGCAGCGCCTTGTTTCGAGTGGGCTGGCCGCAGGCCTTGGTGTAGCTCACTTTGGTGCGGTCCCCGTAACCCCTGCAGCTGGTGCTATGCCCTGCTTACCTCTCAGCCCCAGGCCTCCCTGTCGCCAACCTGGAGGGTGATCCTGAATTCGGGTGAGGGAAGAAAGGCGGGCGGGGAAAGGCATGGCAGTTCCCATGGCTCCTTCCCTCTGCTGCGGGATGGGCCCACGTGTTCTCGAGTTCGGCTGGTGGCCTGACCCAGGAGTGGCCGTGCAGGCTGGTGAGCTGTCGGTGGACGGGGCTCATGTGGACAGCACGGTGTGTGGACTAGCTGGCCTTTTGCATATCAGCTTGCGACGACATCACACGGAGTGCTGGCTTGCGAGGGGCACGCAGTCAGGGGATAGCATGCTGATTGCGTGGCCCCACCACAGTGCACAGTTGGAGAAGGGCGAGCCCAGCCCTCGCGCTCTGCAGGACAGGAGGGTTCAAGGTCACTGGTTAGCACCCCAGGCTTTTTTGCATCATGGTGACCTCCTTCCAGCACACCAGCGGAGGTGGGCTGGGTGATCGATCCTGCGAGTCACCTCCCCTTCCACTGTGACCTGGGGCAGTGGTGCCGAGATGCTGCGTGTCACCAGCAAATGTCACAGTATTCTCTTCACTCGTCCTGGTGTTTGAGGCAGGGGCTGTTTTTGTAGGTTTTTTTGGTTTATGTTTTGCTCTCGATTTATGCCGAGTTGTGTATATATATACATATATATATATATATAAAATAGCAGGATACGTATTTATGTCGTAGCGGAGAGGTTGTAAATGTATGCACACTCCTGGGAGACATGTGGCACAGAATAAAGCCCCCCTCCAGCCAGCAGCTCTGGGCTGGCTTTCTTGCCGTCTCTCAGCTCACCTCCCTACTGCGCAGTAAGGAAGCTTTCCTCGGCCCCACCTGCTCAGAGGTGAGGTTATTATGGACCACACCCCGGAAGGCGAATCCCATGGTATTGCAGCAATAAAACACTAGGCTCCTTTTACCACCCTCCTCTTGTTAATGGCAGGAAGGACCCCGGTTCTTTGTCCAGGGAACCTGCAGACGACAGGGTGGGCTGGGCAGCCCCTTGTGATATCTTCGATGGGACGTCTCAGAGACTCCTCGGCCAACCCAAGACAGAAACCATCATCTTGTAGATCTCTCGTTCTCCCCAGCCTTGGCACTGTTGGGACGGAGACTCTGTCCTGAGCCTGTGTTAAAAGGTTCTCTTGTCATTTCCTGGGCCCCAGGTGGCACAGGGGTCCCTCCAGGGGGGTGTTACTGCCCTTGAGAAGAGAGCCTGATGGATGTACCAGGCAGGCAGGGGTCGAAACCCGGTGTGTCCAGTTCCAAGGCCCACCTTTTCAGTTTTGTCCATCACCGGGCCTAGAGCTGTTGGTGTTCTTACCCCCTAGAGCTGTTGGTGTTCTTACCCCAGCTGGTATTTGTCAGGAGCTGGGATCTGCTTCACTCGCCATGTCCCCTGTGGACACGGAGCCCTGAGCCAGTCTTGGGTGGGCCTCCTGGCCTGGTAGAAAATGCTTGACCAGCAACCAGGGGGCCTCCCTGCTCTGTACCCAGCCGGGGAGCCCTGTTGGTCCTTCAGGGAGCCTCCCGCTTGTATCACTGTGCTCTGTCCAGCCTGGTGGGCCCCTGCTGGCCCTAGGGGGCAGGTGGAGCTGCGGGCCATCAGCCCTCTGACAGCCCCGCGGGAGCAGGGCCGGAAGTCGGGAGACCATTTAGGGTGGGGGCCAGGTGTTGTCACAAGGCCATGGGTCTTCTTACAGGAGAGTGGAGAAGGGCCTTGCACGGGAGTCTTTGCGGGGGGGGCTCTCGGCTGCCTTGTGCCCCGGCTGCAGACGTGCGTGGAGGATGGCAGGAGGGTGGAGGTGCGTCTGGTTCTCTGTCCTCCCTCTTGGAGTTCACATTCCTCCCTGAGGGGTCAGAGCTGGGTCAGAGCTGGGACATCATTGAAGACATGGGTGTCCTGCGTTTTGGTGTATGCTTCTGACAGGTCAGCTGGCTCAGGTCTTAAAAGCCATTCCCTGTGCAGTGAGGAAGCCTCCCTGGGAAGCATGGAAGTGGCCCTCCCTCCATCAGGTCCCCGGGAGGGAGGGGGGAGGGTGGCCGAGGAGCCCGTTACCAGCCGAGAGGTCAGCCCGGGACCGGCCCACCCCGAGTGACCCTCGCTGTTCGACAGGGTGGCTTGACCCGGTGACTGTGGCTCAGGCCCTGAGGGCGAGGCCTTCCCTATCTCTGGAGCCTCGGATGCTCGTGCAGCCGGCACCAAAGAAAAATCAACATCGTGTGTAAGAAAAGCGTGCATGCCTCGGGCGGTGAGTGGCTTCTACGCCGCGAGCTGGTGGGGCGGGACGGCCGAGTGGGTGCCGCGGCAGCCCGGCTGCTTTGATCGGCACTGCGAGACACTGTTTTACTGGAATACTGATTTTATTATGAAAATTGCTGGCGTAGTGTGTTTTTAAACTATTCAAATGTGCCACCCCACACGGTAGCACTTTGTGTTTGTGCTGCAAACGTCGCGAGATTGACAGCTCTTGCAGCAGCGGGCGCGGGGAGCGGCGGGGTTCTAAGGGAAGGGTGGCAGGATCAGATCTGGGATCTCAGAAGGGGCCGTACTAACCAGATTCACTTCCTGCGCGTGCTCCTTACGCGCCCGCCACCGCCCTGCGTGCCTCCTCGTGGTTCGCTGGACATCCCTGCACGGTGAGTGTTCCCCCCCATCCTGCAGATGGGGACAGGGATGGAAAGGGATGTGCTCAGGGTTGCTCGCTCTTAGGGGCGGAGGCAGGACCGGACCCAGGAAGGCTGGTCTCAGAGCCTGTGCTTGGGCCCGCAGGTGTTCTGCACCATGAAACAGATACAGCTTTTATTTTTATTTTTATTTTTTTATTTTTATTTTTTTTTAAAGATTTTATTTATTTATTTGACAGAGAGAGACACAGCGAGAGAGGGAACACAAGCAGGGGGAGTGGGAGAGGGAGAAGCAGGCTCCCCGCAGAGCAGGGAGCCCGATGTGGGACTCGATCCCAGGACCCTGGGATCATGACCTGAGCCGAAGGCAGTCGCTTAACCGACTGAGCCACCCATGCGCCCCAGATACAGCTTTTAAAATACAGGAGAAGGGGCTCCTGGGTGGCTGTCGGTGAAGCGTCTGCCTTCAGCTTGGGTCATGATCTCGGGGTCCTGGGATCGAGCCCCACATCGGGCTCCCTGCTCGGCGGGGAGTCTGCGTCTCCCTCTCCCTCTGCTCCTCCCCCCCCACCCCGCTCGTGCTCTCTCTCTCTCGCTCACTTTCTCAAATAAGTAAATGAAAATCTTAAAAAAAAAAAAAAAATACAGGAGAAAGTTCAAAGAATCTTGTTTCTTCTGGGGATATGAAGGGTCCCCTTAAGCCAGATAGGAAACCTAGAATTTATAGAGGAGAAGACACACCAGATTTTCTCCCCAGCTTTTTATTTTGGAAAAACCACCACCTTGAAAGGCGTTTGCTCCCTCCTCCCCGCTCCGCACCTCACATTCTTTTTGGCAGTGGGTGTGGTCGGCAGCTGCAGACAGCGTGGCACTTCTCCGAAGGCCCCTGAGCTGGCATCTCCCAGTGCGGGCACATTCTTGCACGAAACAGAACACCAGTGTCACACCCGAGAGAATTGACAGGAATCCTCTGGCGTCATTTCAGAGCTCACCCACAAGCAGATTTCCTCAGTTTCCCCCAAATACCTTATATGCCCTTTTGGTCTTTCCAAAGCAGGATGGGATGAGGCCGGGCCAGATTTCTTGGAGAAGGTCCGTGCCCTGGCTTTGGATGCTTCTGCTGCCTGGCTGTCTTGAAGTTCTCCCTCTGTCCCTGGAGCTGCCTGGGACCTGGAGTGAAGTCGAGGCGTTGATGAGATCCAGATTAAACCATTTTGACAGGATTACCCCCTGTTGCGTCACATCTGGCCCTGCTGTTAGTGATGTTAAGGAGCTAACGGTCTGGAAGGTCCATTTCCTCCCGCTTGGTGGTTGCTAAGTGATCTGTGGGCTGGGGCTTGGGCACCACGGAAGTCAGCGGCTGCCAGGGACCCCTCCCCTTGCCGGGGGGGGGGTCTATGTGCATCAGCGAACTGGTGTATTGGGGTGGCCACGTGCTGATTTTCTCAGGTGCGTGTTCCTTCTGTGAGTCCTAGCTGGTGTTCTTCCAGCGAGAAGAGCTTCGTCCCAGCCCACCCTTTTGTATTCTCTCTCTGGTCTCACGGATTTTTGTTGTTGGTGGTGTTCAGATGTTCTAATATAATCAATTACAAAATTAACAGATTTAATTACATTTCTGTGGAATAGAGTAGGAGCATTTGCTTGCCACGTACATATGCTAGTTAAATGCTTAAGATGCCTGTGATCGAGTTCCTGCAAACTGTGAAGAGTTTTTAAAATTCCAAAGGTAAACGGGCAGAGCAGAGGACCAGAAAGACAGTTCAGAGAAGAGGAAATGCACGTTGTTGGTGATCATGAAAAGATGCTTAACCTCACGAGTAATCGGGGACACAGATCAGAAGAGCCAGGTTCTGGGCTCCTCTGCCCGATGCCAATGGGAGGGCCAGTGTTGGCCTGCCCTGCTGGGCTGGCGGGAGATGGGGCCCATGAAGGAGAAGTCCTCGGATGCTATCCATTAACATGAAAAATTTGTCCGTCTTTGAACCCAACTGTCCTACTTTCTTCCCCATGCAAAGAAGCAGCTTATGGTGGTTTAAAAAAACAACAACAAAAAAGGAAGCCACCAGAATGCCCTCGAGTCAGGGAACAGTGGGATGAGGGTGGAGTGTGTGCACTGTGAAGTATCGTGAAGCTGGCAATCAGGGTGAATGAGAACCGTGGCCACGGTCGGGGTGTGGACAAGAGCATGTGGGGAGCGCCTGGTGCATTTTGGTGCAGTGCTGGAGGCCGGGTCCTGTTAAGGTGGTGGTGGGGGGACTGGACACTCATTCTGGAAATTTCCACCCGTAGGGAAGTGCCAGGGAGCCAAAAGCAGTTTCCTGAGTGTGTTGTGAAAGTGGTTTTGTACCCCAAATAAAATTTTAAAAAGATGGAACGTGTACATTTATTACATGTACTAGTCCTAACCCACTTTCCTATTTTGTGTCTCACCCGGAGTTGGAAGGCTCTTGTGTGTGAGTCCTTGTTAGGACGTGTGGTGACCCCAGAGCAGCTGCGGACGTTGGGGGCTGGGGGCTGGGCAGAGCGGGGGTTTGGGGGGCTGAGCTTCCAGCCAGGACAGTGCAGACCCGCCCGTTTTTCTGATGAGCCACACATATCCTTTCTGCGTGCAGCCCTCATCCCCAAGTGGAACAGCCCCTTGCTGCTACCGTTTCTTTTCTTTTTCACAGAGGTCATGTACTCCCTATACACGTTGTAGACAGCACAGTAAATAAAAGAGACATTTTGCAGAAAAATAGAAGTAGAAAAAGAGTCACTGTAGTTCCTAATTGCCACAAGTCAGTCACTGTCCTCCTTTGGCTGGGTTCCTTGCACATGGGCCCGTGGTATATACATTTTTGCTTTAAAAAAAAAAAATGACCGTAAGTGCCACCGCCACCTGCGTGAGGTAGAAAAGGTTTTGCAAACGTCTTAAGCAGTCGTGCGATGTTCCACCTTCTGGAGACGTGGTCGTTGGCTGCCTTATTCCTATGTTGCTGGGCGTTTCGTGTTGCTTTCACTCGTTTGGAAGCGTTGGACGTCTTCGGGCCTCCGTCCGTCCTTCCCTCTGTGTCAGATGTCCTTCCCTCCGTGTCAGATGTCCTTCCCTCTGGGTCAGATGGTCCCCGGGGCGACATGGATTCTGGGGGCCCACCCTCTCTTCCCTACCGCGCCTCACATGCTCGCACTGGGACCACCGCACACCCCAGCCCATTGGCAGGGCTTTGGAAAGTGAGCAGTAGAATTTCATTCTTAATTTCTATTTATTCGAGTATCAAATGAAAATGAGTGGTTTCCGCTTGTATTGGCCATTTGTACTTTCTTTACTCTCGTGGAGGTTTTATGTTTGTTTTTTTTAAGCAACATTTGTGATATTAACCCATTGATCTAGCTATCTTCCTGCCACCCCCCACCTCAGGTGTCGATTTCCCTTTAATTCTATTTTTCTTAGGGTTCTTAGCATTTTTAATTGTTCTGGATTTTTTTATGTTTATGTATTTGGACTTAATCGATCTTCTCTTTCCTGTCCTTTTTTTTTTTTTTTTTTTTTTTTAGATTTTTTTTTTTTGAGAGAGAGAAGGAGAACAAGCGCACAGAGGGAGAGGGAGAAGCAGACTCCCCGCCGAGCAGGGAGCCCAATGCGGGGCTCAATCCCAGGACTCTGGGATCATGACCAGAGCCCAAGGCAGCTACTTCACCGACTGAGCCACGCAGGTGCCCCTGCCCTGTCCTTTAAATCCGACAAGCCTTGGGGCATATTGCTTCTGGCTATACCCTCTCTTGGTTCATCCCCCCCCGCCCCCCCACGCAGACTTCCGTAGCTAATGCGCTTCCCCTGGCTTCCCAGCCCCGCATTGTGCAGGCTCAGCATGGCCGAGGTCTCAGGCTCCAGGGGGACCAGGGGGTGTGTAAGGGCACCGAGGAGGATAAGGAGGGTACACAGAGGGGCCCCGTGTGCCTTCTGCATGCGGGCTGCACAGTGCTGGCGCAGCACCACTGGGTGTGGGCAGAAGCTGGGCAGTGGAGACCCTGCAGGGCAGGTGGGGAGGAGGATGTGCATTTGGCTCAGAAAGCTGTGGTCCCCCAGGGAAGGAAAGCATCTTCAGCTGGGGGGGGGATCTGACTGACTCCCCTCCTCCCTGACCGGCAGGCCCAGCCTCTTTGTGGCTCTGTCTACATGGCAGGAACGTGAGGAACGTGCTCATGCCAGGGGCTCAGCAGCCCCAAATAGCCCCCTTTTTGTGTCAGAAGTAATCATTTGAGGTGGTTTTCTGTTTTGTGTCATATGAACATAGACATCGCTGGGAGAGGTGGCTGCAGAACCTGGATCAGCCTCTCTTACTGAGGCAGTAGGACTGGGCCAGGAGTTTGTTTGGAAGGTAGGGAAGGAGGAAGCTGGCGGGGGCGTGGGGGTCTTTTTGGAAGGAGGGCCCTTGCTAGGAAGGGCAAGGCTGGTCTTCGCTGATGTGCATACCCAGAAAGGAAGACAGGCAGGGGCTCCCTGCACGACGAGCTCTGGGCCCAGGTCGGGCCTGTATCCGCAGAGATCTTGCCCGGCCAGGGAGGCCCAGGGTCTTGGGGCCGGCCAGGCAGCCTGGGTTCAGATGCCAGCTTCAGCCGCTTACTAGCTGGTGACCTTAGGCCGATTGGCGTCTGTGCCTCAGCTTTCTCACCTGTACATTGGGGGAAGTGACCTACCTTTCTCGGAGGGTTGTTGTCGGAGATAAATGGGTCACTGCGTGTCACGTGCTCAGTGTGGCTGATTGTGTTCAGTGAGTGGCTCTCACTACCAGGTGACTGGCTGTGTTCCGTGTGGCTGTTGACTTGCGTGTATAGGGCGCCAGAGGTGACTCTGCTGCCCTCAGGGCTGGCCCGTGTGTGCCCAGGAGCCCAGGCCCCGGTGAAGTGAGAGCAGACCCAGTATTAGCTTCTACAGCAGAGACAAGATGAGTTGGGGAGGCTGAGGGGGCTGCAAGGTGTGGGAGTCCCCCAAGGCTTCGTGATGGCAGCAGGCATGGATGGGCTGAGCGTTCTGACCACAGCCGCTGAGCTGCCTTCTGCTTCCTTCGACGTGGAGCCCTTGCGAGACCCCCACCCCCAGCCCTCCAGCCCCCCAGCCCCAGGCAGTGGGCAGCTATGGCCTTGGGAATGGGGCAGAGCCTGAGGAAGTTACCTGCTCCACTTTCAAAATCTGTAGGGGGAATTCAGACATTTTTAAACTTCTGTTCACTGGACTCTCAAACTACCCAAGTCTTTTTTTTCTCCCCCTTTAGTGTGCACTGCCCCTCAGCCCCCTTGCCTTGGGGCCGTGCACTTGCACCTGTGTACCCGGGCTCTCAGCCACCTGGTGGCACTTCGCTTTCCATAGCTCCTCCATCTTGGAGCCGAATTAGCGCAATTATTATAGTTATGGAATCTTCCCTTTTATTTTTTTTAAGGATTTATTTATGAGAGAGAGTGTGAGAGTAGGAGGAGGGGCAGAGGGAAAGAATCTTCAAGCAGACTCCTCACTGTGCACGGAGCCCCATGCGGGGCTCACTGGGGGGCTCGATTCCAGGATCCCGAGATCATGACCTGAGCCCAAACCAAAGTCGGTTAACAGTGCCACCCCGGCGCCCCTGGAATCTTTCCTTTGTTCAGATATCTTACTTTGGTAAAAATAAGGTGAAAGCAGACAAGCTGCCATGCTGCTGATCAGGAGTGAAGATCTCATAAACGGAATGCCTCTGGGAGCCATGGGACTGGAAGAAGCAGATTTTTAGCTCATGGGACTTACGCTGGACCTTGGTTCAGTTTTGAAGGAAGCGAACACTTTTATTTTTTTTTTATTTTTAATTTTTTTTTTGAGAGAATACTTTTAAAGACATATGAAATGCAGGATACGTGTCAGAATTGGGATGGAAAGGCAAGGAGCCATTAGGGAGCATGCACGGTGGTACATTCTGGCTCTGGAATCCCGTCCGGAGCAAGGCAGCATGGTAAGTGCCCCGCCCCTGCCCTGCAGGGTCAGTGGTGTGTGAAAAGCAGTAGATTTTCTTGGCAGAGTGCAGCGTGCGCAGGGCCCATGGTCCTAGTTCTTGGTCTGAGCAGGGAGCAGTGTCTGTCCAGGTCCCTCCTCGGGTTTTAGGATGTGGCAAGGGGGAGCAAGGTCAGGAGGCTGGTACAGGAGTCAGGAGGACATACAGAAGTACTGAGCCTAGCACAGAGCTTGCGAACAGAAAGAAAAACAAAGAAACTACTATGGAGTAGCTAGCTTGGTGCTAGAAGGCTGTTTCCAGGTTGGGTAGCTGCCCAGCAGAGGGTGGTCTTGGTTTCCTCCCTTTGTCCCCCACCCTTACTTGCCCCTTGGGTTCTCTCAGCTTCTCCATGGGGAAGGCGCGAACGCAGCCACTGGGGAGCTCTCTGCTACCCTGACCTTGGTAGATGGGGGCAGAATTCCCAGCTCCCCTGAGCAGCCCTGGGGGCCCCTGGGACGGCGGCTTGTGCAGTCACACCTGCCTGGCCCCCTGGAGCCCACCCCCTCGCTCCTACAGCTCTTGGGCAGCACACTCATTCTCCCCTGGTCTGGAGGCCACGAGTCGGAAATCCAGGAGTGGGCAGGCCGGGCCACGTTTCCTGTGAAGGCCTCCCTCCTCGGCGTGTGGACTGCGGTCTTCCCCTTGTAGCTCTCTACATTGTCTTCCCTCTCCATCACTGTCTCTCTGTCCAGATTGCCCCTTTTTGTAAGGACAGCAGTCAGAGGGGCGCCTGGGTGGCTCAGTCCTTAAGCCTCTGCCTTCGGCCCAGGTCATAATCCCAGGGTCCTGGGATCGAGCCCTGCTTCGGGCTCCCTGCTTGGCGAGCCTGCTTCTCCCTCTCCCTCTGCCTGCTGCTCCCCCTGCTGTCTCTCTCTGTCAAGTAAATAAAATCTTAAAAAGGGGGGGGCAGCAGTCATAGGGGAGTAGGGGCCCACCCTACTCCGGCGTGACCTCATCTTTGCCAGCGCCCTATTTCCAAATAAGGTCACCTTTTAAAGGACTGGGGGTTAAGACTTGAACAGTGTGGGGCACAGTTCAGCCCAGAACAGCTTTCAGCAGATTTTCCGAGAAAGACAGGATCCGGAGGGGTCCCAGGGATGTCCGAGGTCTGCCTCCACAGTCTTGAGGAGCGACGGGACCAGCAGTGGCCTGGCCCGGCTGATGCATAACTGCTGGCATGTCCCACTAGGTTTCTGACTTGATGAAAGCTGGTTTCAGTCATTCCTGCGTCCCACAGGACTCTGTCCTCTCTCTCACCCAGTGACGGCTCCTTTTACGGATCCCCTGCTTTGTGCCAGGCACCGTGTTGGGCCCTCCACAGTCACAGCAACTTCAGGGGGCAAGGTGGGATTATTTCTGGTTTGCAGACTAAACCCTGAGACCCAGTGAGGTTAAAGTGGCTGTAGACAGGCACATGGCTAGTAGGTGCCAGAGGCTGAATTTGAACCCAGTTCTCTCAACTCCAGAGCACCCCATGCCTCTAGACTGGGGATCTTTGCAAGATGATTGTGCCTGTGATTTACCTCCTTAGCCGACTGTCGCAGCCAGGGACCATCCCTCCCTCCCCACAGGGAGATCAGAGGCCTGGGCTTGCAGTTCATGCTCAGCAGGCATGCGTGCATTCGTTCACAGAACCCTGGCACGTCTCTGTCCCTGGTGGGCAGGCGGGCCGGGTCCTAGCGGGGAGCGGTAGACACGAAAAGCAGCCGAGAGTGAGGAGCCTTCCGTGCGCGTGGTGATGGTCGCTGCTGCTCTGGTCTCCGTGGACAGTTCCTAAGACCCAAGACTCGCAGGGAGGCCCGGAGGTCAGCGGGGAGGCAGCCTGGAGTCTCCCCCTCCTGTCCGCGGACTCCCCAGGCCCCCACCCGGAGGCCTGCGCAGAGCGCACGGAGCTTGCTGGAGGCCGCCCCGCCTCAGGCCGCCCTGGGTGTGGCCCTGGCCGCCGGCCTCGGCTCAGGCTCCCCGGCTCAGGCTCCCCGGGCGCAGGCTGCCGTCCTCCCTCCCGCCGCCTTCCCGCCACCTTGCTCCCGCCTTGCTCCCCGCCTCCCTCCCCTCCTCGGCAGCGACCCGGCCGCAGGAAGATGTTTTGCTGCCACCTTGTGGGCACGGAGAGCCCGGCCGCCGTTGGAGGGCCTGTGTGGCTCTGGGACCACTGGGGCCACGGGAAGGAGCCCACGTCTCTCCCTCCGAGCGAGCCACCACGTGCTCCCTTTGGCTTCCCTTCCTGTCGCTGGGAAGGACGTCCACAGGCTCTGGGCGGCGTGTGTGGCCTCAGCCGGGCGTGCCTCCGCACGTATCATGGGTCACCCCTGGCAAATATTTGAGCAGAGACTAGGTCCGAGGTCGTGTGGGATCCTGGGGCTGGAGGCCGCCCTTTCCTCACAGTGGTTTCTGTGCAGGACCTCCCACAGCACACCTTCACGGCCATCCCCCCCCCCAGGTAGCCGGGGTTAGTCGTGTCCCCCTGCCACCCACCCCCAGGCTCAGGCCGGTCCACGTGGTGGGTCCGGCCCACCCAGCCGTGGATACCTCCAGAGTCGGCTCTTGCTCTTTGTGGTTTCCCAGCTCGTTTTCTGTGCTCTCTGCTTCCAGGGAGATGTGTCTCCAGCCTCCCCCAGAGTGCGCACTGTGGGGCCTCGCGAGAGGCTCTGTCTTGAATTCCCCCAGAAATTGCCATGGAGTCTCAGCCCTCAGCAGCGGAGCTAGCCTGGTGTTTCTGAGGACCTTAGGAGACGGAGAACTCACCTGAGGGCTAGCCTTGTGGAATCTCTGTACTGCTCACACCATCCCAGCTTGAAGATTTTTAGGATGGTCCTAGTGTCTTTCGGGCTGTGTTACGTGGGGCTGTGTTTGCCACAGCTGTCTGGAGCAGGATCTTGGCAGGCGGAACACAGAGACCTCGGTTTGTGATGCCAGTGAGGAAGAGAGATTTGTGCCTGCACTGCTCTCCCTGAGGTCCTTGACTGGCTCGATGGCCCGGGGTATTTATGTGACGGCACCTGTCCTTCTGTAGCTTCTCTGGGTCAAGAAAGGCTTCTGGGAAGGAGGGAGAGGAAGAAGGCAGCCAGGGGAGGAAGCGGAAGCTGTTGCCGGTTTGGGAAGTGACCCAGGCTGAGCACTTGGCCTGGACTAGATTCCGCAGGCGCAGTGGGAGCCGCGGGGAGCTGGTGCATCCTCCGAGAACGTAAGATGTTCTTTTCTCTGCGGGCCTAGGCGCTGCTGCCTGCCCGCCCACAGCAGGTATGTGTGTATCTGGGGGCCTTTGCCCCTCGTATGCCATCCTGCTCGTCTCCCGCTGAGACAGCCAGCGGAGTCCTAAGGCAGCCCATCCCCAGCTGGGCACCTTGTCCCCGTCCTTCCTCGATCCCCGGACAGAGCTGCAGTCCTGTGCGTGCAGTTTCATTGGCTTGGGGCGGGGGAGGGTTTGTAATGAGCAGCCCTGTTCTTCTGGGGAGGGGTAATTCCCTGTGTGTCTGAGAGAGAGGGCAGACAGATATGCAGATAGGGCAGTGGAGTGTGGGAGACTTAAATGTGAGGAACTGAGGCAGGATCCAGAGCTGTGTTCTTGTCCCCGCGCCTGAAGGATCCTGGGAAAGGCTCTTCTGTGGAACCGTCTATTATGTGGGGAATATGCATCCTGGAGAGGGAGAAGCCATCCTCATCACTGTTAATAAGTAGTCCCAGGAAAATACGAAACCACCCCCAGGGCTCTCCAGGCCTGGGAGATCCAGCCCGGGACTTGAGAGTTTCCAGCTCTGGGCTCTTGGGCAGCACCTAGGATGGAGAGGCCCTGCCTTCCTCAGGCATTCCCCCACCCCAGCCCCCTCAGGAATGTGCCACTTTTATCTTGTACTTTGCTTCTACGCAGGAGCATGGAATTCTGAGGCTGAGAGGGACATTGGGAGTTGGGCTGGACTGGGGGTTGTAGAGGAAATTGGGGAGTAGTATTTCTTTAAAGCACATGCAGCCTCCCTCATCCTCGCCACTACCTGAGCTGGGTTCTCGATCTGCTCGTGGTCTTACGGGTTATAGTAAACTAGCTCATCTCCAGGGCCTCGGAAGAGGACTGATGTTTAAAATGAAGTGGAAAGCACAGCAGGGCAGCTCCCGGCCTCCTGCCCCCATCCCGGGGTGAGCCCTGCACTTCACGAGCGCCGGGTGCAGCCCACACTCATGAACAGGCATCTGTGCTTGGAGAGGGTGAGCATCAGGCTCCAGCCAGAACTGAGGGCAAACACTTCACCTTGGCCAGCCGACCTCTGGACAGGCTCCGAATAGGAGGTGAGACCCAGCGAGCAGGAGACTGCACACTCAGGGACGCAGAAGTGAGTCACTGGTCCAGAACTGTGTGGTCCAGGACTGAAGGTTACCTTTTGACTTTCCACTGCCCTTAGGCAGGACACTTCACCAAATCCAGACAATTTTATCACCTCCGAGGGAGATCACCTCGGCCATTAACAGAAGAGGTGCCTGTAGCATCCAGCAACTCTGAGTTCTGGAGTTTCCCAACCTCACGATGTCTCAGCCAAAAACTAAGGCCCACGATTTTACAGACAAGGAGACTGAGGGCCAGAGAGGGCCTATGACTTGCCTCCTGGCTCCTAATTTCAGTTTTTCATAATGCAGGCCTTGTGGTGTAACACCTGTTTGGTCCTTTAGAGAAGGAGCAAATGGCCCACTTCTCTCCAAAACGGGGCCCAGTGTGTGGTGTGCTGAGGACTGTTATTTATTTGGCCTGCTGGTAATGACAGCTCGTCACCTACTTGCCCCAATCTGAGGAGGAGCCCTGGGCTGGAATTTCCTGTTTTCTGAGGGCTCCGGGGGCTGCCCCAGCAGGCTGACTCCCCTGCCGCCGGCCGCCGCCGTTCCAGGGTGTTCCAGGCCGGGCTTTGCCGCCTCTCCTGGCTGGGCCGGCTCCGGGCCTCTCCAGGTCTGGGCTTGCCGGCTGCGAGGTGGAAGCGTTGAGGGACTCCGTCGCCCGACACCAGGTGCCCAGAGGCCGGAGGTCCGTGCGCCCCGGCCGCGGCCCCGGCCCGGGCCCAGCCGCGCGCCCCTCGCCATGGGCCTGGCCCTCGCCCGCGGGCCCTGAGCATGGAGCGGGGCTGGCCGCCGGGGGACAGCTGCAGCCGGGAGCGGCCCGCCGCCTGCCGCCGCGCCCTCAGCGTCTGCGACTCGCTGGACCTGCACGGCGCCCCGGCCGGCCGCGCCGCCGCCGCCCTGCAGGCCGCCCTGAGCGCCGCGCGCGAGCAGCCGGCGCG